>NC_089249.1:10000000-10600000 GCF_963930625.1 Muntiacus reevesi | reverse complement strand
GATGAAACTGGAGCCCATTATACAGAGTGAAGTAAGCCAGAAAGATAAAGAACATTACAGTATACTAATACATATATATGGAATTTAGAAAGATGGTAATGATAACCCTATATGCAAAACAGAAAAAGAGACACAGATGTACAGAACAGACTTTTGAACTCTGTGGGAGAAGGTGAGGGTGGGATGTTTCGAAAGAACAGCATGTATATTATCTATGGTGAAACAGACCACCAGCCCAGGTTGGATGCATGAGTCAAGTGCTCAGGCCTGGTGGGCTTGGAAGACCCAGAGGAATCGGGTGGAGAGGGAGGTGGGAGGGGGGATCGGGATGGGGAATACTTGTAACTCTATGGCTGATTCATATCAATGTATGACAAAACCCACTGAAAAATTTAAAAAAAAAAAAAAAAGAAAGAAAAGCAAAAAAAAAAAAAAAAAAATCAACTCATGAGTGAAGATAGAATTGAACTAGGTATGGAGAATACCACACCTTGGCTGTCTTATCAAACCCTCTTTGTGTTCAAAGGACTTGCATCAATGTGAACTGCTTAAAGCTTGCATGCTCTTATTCTACTCTTAACCTAAAAATCTAAGTGCCCACTTTTATAGTTTAATATTAAATAAAGGCAAGTTATATGAACAAGCAAATGTTGACACAGCTCACGTGAACAAAGTTACTAAAGGAAGAAAAAGAAAGAAAAGATAGTAAATTAAGTTACTTTATTCCAATTAAAAATTATTTTCACTTATAGAAAATAGTATTCTAGACAAAATAAAGTAGCCTGAAACATCTTTATGACTTTGCGCAAGCCTGAAATATTGTGGAATACATACCTTGAGACAATTCGACCAATTTCAAGAAGACAAAGATATACCTGTCTTGGATCTTTGTGCAAAACTGTGAAAAAATAAGACCACAAATTTTAAGGGGCAAATTAAACAGGCAATTATACATATATAAATACTTTGAGGGAATATACAGGCAGTCAAGTAAAAACTTAGATAGCTTTCAGTTTGGTCACTGCACAGATGCTTCTGCTGAATTAAATGAAATGAGAATCAATAATTCTCCAGTAGAGCATGATTTTTTTAAATGAACTGTCAAAAACATTAACCCATTTAGATAACCAAGTTGGCAGCTTCTGTTTATGAGGTAAATCTAAACATCATGAGTATACATCATTTGACCTTCGGTTATTTCTGTAATCATATGGTCAAAGAGAGATGACCAGTAATTTAAACTTCGTTGAGTAATTCTTGATTTTTTAAAAATTGTTTTATTTATTGGACTCACAGAATGTGGGATCTTAGTTCCCCAATCAGGGATCGAACCCATGCTCCTTCCATTGGGAGCTCAGAGTCTTAACCACTGGACCACTAGGGAATCCCCTAATTCTTTTTTTTTTTTTTTCCCATTAATTTTTATTAGTTGGAGGCTAATTTCTTTACAATATTGTAGTGGTTTTTGTCATACACTGACATGAATTAGCCATGGATTTCCTAATTCTTAATTAAAACATTAATTAGCTAATAAGCATTAGTCCAGAATTTTCCCATAGCCAGTTCATTTAGGAAGTAAAGTCTGTCTAAGCCATTCTAGATATATAGGATTTATAACTACAAACAAAAAGTTTAATCATGTATTTGATTTGGAATCTGATTCTCTAATTGTTTCACATCTATTTAGAACATAAATTTTTCTAGGAAAATGAGACGTGGCATTTGAGTTCTTATTTGGAAAGAAAAACTAGAAGTGAGGCATACAAAAATATCCTAATAAACATTAAATACGACTACAACACTTACCTAAACCTTCAGATTCAAAGAGGTAAGTCTCATCAACCCCAATGCGCCTGCACCAGTGAAGGAAGTTCGCAGTATTGTCTCTAGCAAAGAATGAACCAGATGCAGCGTCTTTCTTACAGGGCACTTTTCTCATTGGAAAATTCTGGAAAAGACAAAAGAATAATTTCAAACAAGTATCAAGAATATTTTCATTAGATATCCATTTTAACATGGCATTAAAATGGGCATTAATAAATGTTTAGTCCCTTGAAGGTAGCTAAAGACTACACAGCACCAGGGAGAAGAAATGCATCTTCAAAAATTATTTTGCTTTTTTGAATAAGTATTGGGTTGGCCAAAAAGTTCATTTGAGTTTTTCTGTACCATCTTATGGGAAAACCCAAACAAACCTTTTGGCCAACCCAATATATTCCAGAAAGTCATTTCTAGGAAAACAGTCTGGTCAAAATTAGCAGTTCAAGTCAGTTCAGTCATTCAGTGATGTATGACTCGTTGCAACCCCATGAACTATAGCGTGCCAGGCACCTTGTCCATCACCAAATCCCGGAGTTTACTCAAACTCATCTCCATTGAGTTGGTGATGCCAACCAACCATCACATCCTCTGTCTCCCCCTTCTCCTCCCACCTTCAATCTTTCCCAGCATCAGGGTCTTTTGCAATGAGCCAGTTTTCACATCAGGTGGCCAAAGTACTGGAGTTTCAGCTTCAGCATCAGTCCTTCCAATGAACACTCAGGCCTGATGTCCTTTAGGATGGACTGGTTGGATCTCCTTGCAGTCCAAGGGACTCTCAAGAGTCTTCTCCAACACCACAGTTCAAAAGCATCAATGCTTCAGCACTCAGCTTTCTGTATAGTCCAACTCTCACATCCATACATGACCACTGGAAAAACCATAGCTTTGACTAGAGGGACCTTTGTTGATAAAGTAATGTCTCTGCTTTTTAATTTCATGACTGCAGTCACCATCTACAGTGATTTTGTAGCCCCCAAAAATAAAGTCTGATACTGTTTCCACTGTTTCCCCATCTATTTGCCATGAAGTGATGGGACCAGAAGCCATGATCTTAGTTTTCTGAATGTTGAGTTTTAAGCCAACTTTTTCACTCTCCTCTTTCACTTGCATCAAGAGGCTCTTTAGTTCCTCTTCACTCTCTGCCATGAGGGTGGTGTTATCTGCGTATCTGAGGTTATTGATATTTCTCCCAGCAATCTTGATTCCAGCCTGTGCTTCATCCAGCCCAGGATTTCTCATGATGTACTCTGCATATAAGTTAAATAAGCAGGGTGACAATAAACAGCCTAGATGTACTCCTTTCTCTATTTGGAACCAGTCCGTTGTTACATGTCCAGTTCTAACTGTTGCTTCCTGGCCTGCATAGAGATTTCTCAGGAGGCAGGTCAGGTGGTCTGGTATTCCCATCTCTTTCAGAATTTTCCACAGTTTGTTGTGATCCACACAGCCAGTAGTGTGGGCATAGTCAATAAACCAAATGTAGATGTTTTTCTGGAACCCTCTTGCTTTTTCGATGATCCAGTGGATGTTGGCAATTTGATCTCTGGTTACTATGCTTTTTCTAAATCCAGCTTGAACAACTGGAAGTTCATGATTCATGTACTGTTGAAGCCTGGCTTGGAGAATTTTGAGCATTACTTTGCCAGTGTGTGAGATGAGTGCAATTGTGCGGGAGTTTGAACATTCTTTGGCATTGCCTTTCATTGGGATTGGAATGAAAAGCTGACCTTTTCTGTCCTGTAGCCACTGCTGAGTTTTCCAAATTTGCTGGCATATTGAGTGCAGCAATTTCACAGCATCATCATTTAGGATTTGAAATAGCTCAACTGGAATTCCATCACCTCCACTAGCTTTGTTCGTAGTGATGCTTTCTAAGGGCCACTTGACTTCACATTCCAGGATGTCTGGCTCTAGGTGAGTGATCACACCACTGTGATTATCTGGGTCATGAAGATATCTTTTGTATAGTTCTTCTGTATATTCTTGCCACCTCTTCTTAATATCTTCTGCTTCTGTTAGGTCCATACCATTTCTGTCCTTTACCGAACCCATCTTTGCATGAAAAGTTCCCTTGGGATCTCTAATTTTCTTGGAGAGATCTCTAGTCTTTCCCATTCTGTTGTTTTCCTCTACTTCTTTGCACTGATCACTGAGGAAGGCTTTCTTATCTCTCTTTGCTATTCTTTGGAACTCTGCATTCAAATGGGTATATCTTTCCTTTGCTCCTTTGCTTTTCACTTCTCTTCTTCTCATAGCTGTTTGTAAGACCTCCTTAGACAACCATTTTGCCTTTCTGCATTTCTTTTTCTTGGGGATGATCTTGATCACTGCCTCTTGAACAATGTCATGAACCTCTGTTCATAGTTCTTCAGGCACTCTATCTATCAGATCTAATCCCCTGAATCTATTTGTCACTTCCACTGTATAATCGTAAGGGGTTTAATTCAGGTCATACTTTAATGATCTAGTGGTTTTCCCTACTTTCTTCAATTTAAGTTTGAATTTGGCAATAAGGAGTTCATGATCTGAGCCACAGTCAGCTCCCGGTCTTGCTTTTACTGACTGTATAGAGCTTCTCCATCTCTGGCTGCAAAGAATATAATCAATCTGATTTCGGTGTTGACCACCTGGTGACGTCCATGTGTAGTCTTCTCTTGTGTTGTTGGAAGAGGGTGTTTGCTACGACCAGTGAGTGCGTTCTCTTGGCAAACTTTATGAGCCTTTGCCCTGCTTCATTCTGTGTTCCAAGGCCAAATTTGCCTGTTACTCCAGGTGTTTCTTGACTTTCTACTTTTGCATTCCAGTCTCCTATAATGAAAAGGATAGCTTTTGGGGTGTTAGTTCTAGAAGGTTTTAAGAATGGCATGAGAATTCCAAAGCACATCTTTATAGTACCTCTCTCCAAACATAAATACAAATACAAAATTATTGCTGTTAAAGGTTTACAGACAGACAACTTTTTGCTTACTTCCTTATTTGCAGATTTACAAATATGGTTCTGAGTTTCTTGAGGAGAACCTCACTAACAAAATAGTAGCCCATTCTTAATTCAAGATCTTTGAAAATCGATGATCTAAGTTTTACAGAATCCTATGTTTTTAGTTTTACTATCTGGACCAAATAATCCTGCTGAGGCTGAGCAGTTTTCAGTTTTGTCTTGAATTTTTACTTGAAATAAGAAATTCGTGTATGTGATTTTTAAGATGCAACAGGCAGAGCAGGCTATGTCTTTCTTCCACCTCTACCCCTCAGCTCCTTCCACTCCCGGGCGATAACCACTATTACTAGTTCCTTATATTTCCTTCCTGTTGCTATTATATTCCAGAATTAAAATAGCTTTCTGAGTTTTTCTAATTGTATGTAGGAAAAAAAAATCAACCAACACTGCCAAATGTAAAGCTGGTTGGTAGTAACTGAAATCTCATCCACATTTCAGTGAGACATCTCTGTACACAAGCATATGTGTCCCTACATACTGCTGCACAAACACACTCTTCTGTAGGCTGATTGTGTAAGTGCATATGCACACTTAATGACAGGTTGCAGGCATCCTTTAGGGTAAATAAAATAGTCATTTCTAATGAACAGATAATATTCCACTATTTAGGTACCATAATTAATTTTAAACAACTTCTTTACTGATAAGCATTTAGGTTGTTCTTAAATTTTTTTTGCACGATAATTCTTGTGAATTTGTGGTTATTTTTTTAGAATAAATTTCTGGACTTAGAATTATCTTACATATCAAACAATATGCTTTATTTTCAATGTGATATATATTACCTATTCTCTCCCAGAAAAATGGTACTACTTTATATTTCTACCAGCGCTATGCTTATGCTTAGAACCCACACTCACAAACCTCAGATCCCATGAATGAAAATATCCATATTTGATAAAGAGAGGAAACCTTATCTACCTCAAATCAAACCCTCATGATCAATGGAGGAAAACTGTCTAAGAAAAGTATTATTCATTCAAACAATGCTTATAGAATTTACCACCAAGATAGTATATAAAGAATACAAAGATGATGATGACGATAGCTCTTAACTGTGTGCCAGGAACCATCATAACCTCTTTTTTCATTTAAACTCTTACAGTAACCCTATAAGGAAGGGACTATTATTCTCAGGCAGAGCTAGCTGTTACATATTTACTATTGACCAGGCACGAAGCTAACCACTGTTTCTATATTATCTCATTTAATTTTGCTGACTCCTCAAATCTATATTCTATAAGGTAAATGTTAATATCTCCATTTTACAAGTGAGAATTTTTTTTCAGATGCTCAAAAAGATTAAGTAAATTATCCAAGATTTACATACAGTTGAGGTGGAAGTTTATAACCTTGTAGAAATAAAAAATGTCCATAAACAAATCAACATGTACCAAAATACAAAATCACTACTGTCAAACATCTTCTTACCACAGGTTCTTCAGAGTTGTATGTTTTCACCATGTTTTGAAGAACATCAATCAGCTGGCATAACAGCACTCCATTATCAAGTTCTTCCAATAGCCTTTCAGCCTTAACTTCAATACCTAAGAACATATTTCAAAGCTAAGATTCTTCCAGAAACGGTAAATTCAAACAATATGGCTAAAATTTAATTAAAAGTAATCAGATTATAGCTGAAACACTAGACAAACACGAGATCAGACCCCAAGTATTCACTCTTAGATATTACAGTTAAAACAGCAGATAATGTCAAATTAAGTGAAAGTCAAATGAAGCAAAAATATCTGTGGTATAGAAGCACAGAAAAAATAAAGTGACATCTACTTTATTTCATTTAAAAACACCAAAGTGTTTTATATTTCAATATTCACTATTCAGTTTTGATTCACTGCACATTACAGCTGTATGCACAAGAAAGATTCTCTATAAGATGAACTTTGTTGCAATTTAAAAATGAAAGAGCAATATAACAAGCATTCAGGAAATACCAGCTTTTCACCTCTAAAATCTTCTTTTTGGAAGCATTATTACATAATAAACTTCAAAAAAATTATCCAAATCTTCAAACTGATATGAGATCTTTAGAGTGAGTGTTTACGATGTTTTCAATTATCTTGAAAGACCATAGATGAAATGTATGTATATCTTTTCATGAAAACTTTGGAAGGCTACACAAAATTCTGTTATTTAAAAGAGGTTTCCCCCACCCCCTGACCCCGGGGGGAAAGTTCACAGCACTCACACCCTCTGAGTAAAGAAGTAAGATGCCATGTATTCCCCATCCTAACACTTCCTCCTGGGTTTCATATGCCTGTGCCCTCAGAGCTTCAGAAACAGAAGTGAAGTGAAGGTTGTTCAGTTGTGTCCCACTCTTTGCAACCCCATGGATGGTACAGTCCATGGAATTCTCCAGGCCAGAACACTGCCGTGGGTAGCCGTTCCCTTCTTCAGGGGATCTTCCCAGCCCAGGGATTAAACTCAGGTATCCCACATTGCAGCTGGATTCTTTACCAGCTGAGCCACCAGGGAAACAGAGATCATTTTAATTACAGCATAGATTCCAACCAGAATCTCACGCTTTACACAAGTTTAAGGGGGAAAAAAAAAAATCAAATATAGACTCCCAAATTAGACCGACATACTTAAATTTTTTTTTAATATTAACAATGAAATCATTGATTATTCACAGCTTTTACTATTTGACCAGTACTTGACCTCTACCATTAAGCCTCAAACTTGCTTATTATTCAAGCCCTGGAGGTCAGAGTGAACCTGAATATCTTCTGTAAGATAGAATGTAAGTTTGGTGAAAATAAGGACATCAAATGTTTCCTTCACTAGAGGATCCCCAACTTCTGGAACAATGATTGCTTGACAAAGAGTAAGATTCTCAATAAACATTTTCTGGGTAAGAGAGTACAATTCTGAATATCTTTGCCAGCCTTACCTAATAAACCAGACAACCAGATTGACAGGTCTTCTTGCATGGGCAACAGGGTGGCCTCATGCCTCACGGCTATCCACTCATCATACTGACAAACATCAGCCAAACCTGGCCCATGTCTGGGGGTCAGAGGGCTCCGAGGACTCAGAGGCAGGTCTTCTCCAAACCACACCTAGAGAAAGCATCAACCAACGGGCACAGCTTGTTAAAAGTCAGGATTCCAGCGTTTATTTAAACAGTGCATCGTAGACCATATTTAAGACACACGCTCAGAGCTGCAGCAGCTCACAGAAAGCTAATACACCAGAAGCAAACGACTGGCCTAGATTCTTGCCTTACTTCCCATATTCAATCCTGTGAGAAGTACAAGTGAATCGCTAACTAAAGGATTCTACTGTCAAGTCAAGGGGATAAAAGTCAACACATAATTATCTTTCTTTCACTTGTTAGCTCAGTAAGTTTAACAAGTTACTTGACCAGAGTCTCAGCGTCTTGGTTGTAAAATGAGTTAATAATACATCTTTGTAGAATGTAGAAGACCTGAGTTTGATCCCTGGGTTGGGAAGATCCCCTGGAGAAGGGAAGAGCTACCCACTCCAGTAGTCTTGCCTGGAGAATTCTTTGGACAAAGGAAGCTGACAGACTACAGTCCATGGGGTCGTAAAGAATTGGACATGACTGAGTGACTAACACACCTGTAGAATGTAGCACTGGGCCTAACAATATTTGTTGAATAATGGACAAATAAATGAATGAATGCACAGATAGCATTTTACAAACTTTAAATCCTAACAACAGTGTTATCTAAAAAATCTATATAATCTGGTCCATCACCTGCTATTGCAAGGCCCACAAGCAAAAAAATGATTTTCACATTTTAAAATGGTAGTTATATAAGCACATACATAATAGCTTCAATTTTGTCTACCAACTCACAAAGTCAAAAATATTTACTAACTGGTCAATCCCTGGTTTAAAATAAAAACTGACATAAACATGCTATCAAACCAACACTTGCAAATTTTGAAACACAATTTGATGTACTTTTAATATAGAATTATTGAGAGAAAAAAGACTGTGCTAAATTTCAATTGAGGGAAGGGCATCAGAGCCCAAGTGGTGAAGGGGTTCTCACAGGAGGAGAGAAACAGAGGATCAGAGTTTGAGTGAGGTGACAGGCATCTACTACACATGGGTACAGCCCCAGGCACAGTGTCAGACCTGAGGCAAGATAAGGAGGGTGTCCACTGGGGACAATGGGGGAACGTCCCAGTGAGGGTGTCAGAACCCAACTGAGCTGAGAAGGGCATCAACTTAGGAGAGCTGGCAGTAACAACGGGAGACATGAGGATTTAACAAGTTGGAGCCAGGTTTCTTCCTGCCAAAGAAGAGAGGTGTAACTATGGACTGAGAGAAAGTCAGAATGAACTCTATGGTATAGGAATGGAGTATTATTACCAGAAAGCAAAGAAGTACTTAAAGAATGATGGAGACATGCAAAGAGACCCAAAAGTCAACTTGAAGGGACTTCTGCTGGCTAAAGTAACAACCATTTGAGCATCAAAATAATGATGCAAGGGAATTATAACCCACTGAATAAAATGGACAACTCTGAGTTCACGCAGATACAAATAAATGAATAAACTGGAATTCTGATGAGGGGTGAGATTTTCATACAGTTTCAAAGTACTTCCACAGAAATACTTATTACAAAGAAAGAAAGAGTAATTTCACAGTTGAGAAACTTATCAGGCAGCAACTTAACTGAGTGGCACAAGTGAATATGATCAATAATGGGACAAATCAAAATCATATGCCACTTAATGGGATGTAGTGAGATGAAACAGCATCCCTCTGATATTCCTGCCAAGACGCATAACCTCAATCTAATCATGAGAATATCAGGTAAATCTAAATTGAGGGACATTCCACAAAATAATTGGTTTATAATATTCAAAAATGTCAAGGTCACTAAAGAAAGCAAACACTGAGATACTGCTCTGGACTGATAGAGAATAAGGGACACGACAACTAAACGCAACATGTGATTCTGAACTGGACACTACTGGGGCAACTGGCAATATTTGAAAGCGGTCTGAATATCAGACGGCAGTACTGCACCAGCATCAGTATCCTGACTCTGGTGGTTTAATGGCGGTTTTAGAGCAGGAAGTCCTTGCACATGAGAAATACACTACTGAAGCTTGGAAGTAAGGGGCACAAGATCTGCAACCTATTTTCAAATGATTCAGCAAATAAAACTTCTGTTCTACACTTAACAATTAGTTGTAGGTTTGTGATTGCTTTTAAGTGAAAAAATTTTTAAGTTTTTTTAAAAAGAGGCATAAAGATAGGTAATATCAAGTGAATTTAGTTCTCTCTTGATTTTTAAAAGCAGATAATTTCCTCCCTAAAATATATTAAACTCACTGAAGTTTATTTGAGGCAAGTCTTAACTATATCAAATTAAAAGTCATATCAACACCATTGTTAGTCCAGACAAACTTGGAGGAAAATAAAGAGCCCCATCGGGATGGGGGATACATGTAAATCCATGGCTGACTCATGTCAATGTATGGCAAAAACCACTATAATATTGTAAAGTAATTAGCCTCCAACTAATAAAAATAAATGGAAAAAACAAAAAATAAAAAATAAAATAAAAAATAAAAAAATAATAAACTAAAAAAATAAAAATAAAAAGACATGCATACAATGCAAAAAAAAGAAAATAAAGAGCCAATTCCAATCTCCTGTGGTAAGAAATAAACACATTTTTAAAAAATCCCTAAGCAAAGAAAGACAAGGAATATATACCACCAGAGGCAAGCAGGAGTAGCAAAACTTAGAAGTACCCAAAGACAAAGAGAAACAAAATTATTTGAGCGGCAGTGGTTCAGGAACTGAGGATAGAGACTGGATAATGAAGTCTTAAATACATGAGGATCCTGTAAAGTTTTAGGAAAAAGATTTTGTTTATTTCCCCAAATTCTCTTAGAATTATTTCAAAGGGAGTATAGCAGCAATTTAATATCTAAATCTTCCCTTCATAAGCACATCTTGTTTCTGTTTATGATCTCGGCACATGATATGCAACCAAAAATATTAGCTGAAAAATTGAGGAATAGATACCAGCAAACGACTTTTTGCACCATCAAAATCAAGATGCATCTTACAATCAATGGTATTTTATAGTCAACACAATGTTATTTGTCGTTTAACTGAGCTAACAAAAGTCAGAGAAGAGGTGAATGTTTGTCAAGGAAAAATGTGTATTAGCTAGGAAGGTGGTCTCAAAAAAATTTTGTGCGAAAATGGAGAAATTAAAACTAATAATTCTAAATTTCTTGCCATATTAGGGAGAAGAGTACTTGGATATTACTATTATTGCAAACAGAAAACTATAAAAACCTGGGGTGATAAAAAGGAATGAATTTGAGTCAGTTGCAGTGAGGTGGGTAAACCTAGAGCCTCTTACACAGACGAAGTAAGTCAGAGAAAAACAAGTATCATACATCAATGCATATACGTGAAATCTAGGAAAAACAGATAGTACTGATGAACCTAGTAGAGAACGTTCTTGTGGACACAGCCAGAGAAGGTGAGTGAGGGTGGGACGAGCTGAGAAAGTAGCACTGACGTATGTAGGCCGTCATGTGTGAAACAGATGGTGGGAAGTTGTTACATAACACAGGAAGGCCAGCCTCAGTGCTCTGTGATGACCTAGGGGGTGGGACTGGTGGGGAGGGGAGGGAGACTGCAGAGGGCATATATGTAATTATGACTGATTCACACTGTTGTATAGCAAAAACCAACACAACATTGTAAAGCAATTAGCACATTAATGTTGTTAAAAGTTAGATGTTAATAACAAAGTCTGCATGTATAAAGATTATTCTCAACCATGCTGAAAACTGTCATATTGCAAACATTCCTAACAATAGGCAGTCTACAGAAGAACTTGAATCAGTGCACAACTTACTGATTTAACCTAACTGACATTTAGGCAAAAATTTAGGCCTGTGTACAAATAGTTCTTTCCTCAGAGAGAGAGAGTTCATAGTTTCTGTCAGGTTTTCAAAAAGGATTAGGACCCAAAAGAGATTAGGAGCTACAGTTCACTGATTTTTAGACTGTAAGTTTACTTACTAATCAGAACCATGGACATAAAAAGGAGCAAGGAAGACCTTCATGAATTAAGTGAATAAGAAACAAATTGAAAACAGCTGTCTACTGGGTGACTCTTCTCTGCAAGGCATTTAGGAATAATGAAGTCTAATTAGCAAAGAGGTGAAAATCCTAGGAAGTTCTCACATTTACCAGGGAAAGAAGCAAAAACTTCCATGAGGGATGTCAAAAGTACTCTTGAAAAAGAATCACTAGAGGTGGATCTGTGTAATCTAGATGAGAGAAAGGTTCATGGAACTATAAGAAAACACTGTGAAAAAAGAAATTTCATCAAGAAAGTATTAGTGGCCAGTAGGATGGAAATGAGAAAAATATGGTCAAGGTGCAATGATAAAAAGCACTCAATAAGGAAGAAAACATAATCAACATGAAATTGACGACACACAAAGACCTGGATAAAAAGAGATAGATGTACATACTCAGATAAAAATGGTTTTTAGAAATAACAAGTTCTGAGCATACTCAGCGTGGATTAGAGAGGACCCAAATAGGTAAAATAAGACCTTCTGGGAGACTGCCATGAACTGCCAAGTCCCAAAGTGAAGTGTAAGTTGCTCATTCGTGTCTGACTCTGTGACCCCATGAACTATACATTCCATGGAATTCTCCAGGCCAGAATACTGGAGTGGGTAGCCCTTCCCTTCTCCAGGGGATCTTCCCAACCCAAGAATCTCCCGCATTGCAGACAGATTCTTTACCAGCTGAGCCACAAGGGTAGCCCAGAAGGAAAACACGATGAGAGAGTTTCCTAGCAAAGCTGCACAGCTCAGAAGCAGAGAAAGCAGCGTCGCAGCCAGAGTTGCTCTTAACCATGTGATAAATTATCTTCTCTAGACTGTCACCCACTGTTATCTTGATGTCTTCTTTCTTAATAAAAAAGAAAAAGACTCTCATGATAATCTCCAGTTTTACACCTGGGTAATTTTGTTGTACCAGTGATACAACCAAACTTCCTAAGTGTCCACTATGTAACACATTCCAGGACACATCTTGCTCATGTTATCTCACTGACTCCTCACAACTACCTAAAAAATAAGTGCTATTATCCTCACCTTAGAGGCAAGGAAGCGGAAACTCAGAGAGGTAAAATAACTTGCCAGGACCTCACAGAGTGGCAGAACTAATATCAGACATGAAATCTGATTGACTCTACAATTCTTACTTTCCAAGGCAAACTTTATTATCAGTTGCTTGCATCTTTCTAAGTAGACCTTTCAGGCAGTTTTTAAGTTAAATTCAGTCATGTTCTATGTATATCAAAAGAAAGAAAACTTTAAAGGATATAAGAATAAGTACTAACTCTGGTGTTGGAGAAGACTCTTGAGAGTCCCTTGGACTGCAAGGAGATCCAACCAGTCCATCCTAAAGGAGATCAGTCCTGGGTGTTCATTGGAAGGACTGATACTGAAGCTGAAACTCCAGTACTTTGGCCACCTCATGCGAAGTGTTGACTCATTGGAAAAGACCCTGATGCTGGGAGGGATTGGGGGCAGGAGGAGAAGGGGACAACAGATGATGAGATGGCTGGATGGCATCACCGACTCGATGGACATGAGTTTGAGTAAACTCCGGGAGTTGGTGATGGACAGAGAGGCCTGGCGTGCTGCGATTCACGGTGTTGCAAAGAGTCGGACACCACCGAGCGACTGAACTGAACTGAACTGAACTAACTCTGGAAATCATTCAAATTCAAATGTAAGATTATTCTGGTTTGTCTCATTATTTCCATCTTGCTTCTCCTCACCAAAAAACTAACCAAAAAAGTTCACACTTTAAATTTTAAGTTTTAATACCATGTTATTTACAGGCATTAAAGGACACATGTACAATTATCTAAAATTAAACTTTTTCATTTGTTTTCATTGAAATCTCTTTTAACTACAAACACATCCTAAATTCTAATGAGAAGAAAATCACAAAATATTCTAATTCTTTTCCTGGGGCAAAATAATTAAGATGAACTCACCAATCCTAAGGTATTTTTGATTCTTACAAATATGCAGTATAAATGAATGCTTAAAGTCTTTTTAGAACTAGAAAGTAAAAACAGAGTATTTCTGTTATTAAATTTGATGCTTAAAAAATTAGTACAATAAAAAAAATTTGTGATAACTCTCCTAACTATTGTAATCTTGTTAAATTGATCTCATTAATTTAAATACATATTTCCCCAAGAAAACCACTTACTTGAATTGCAGGCAGCATGGTCATCTACCCTGAAATTACACTGCTGTTCTGAAAATAAAACAAAACATTAATATTCACACAATGGTAGCTTTTCCATTCCCCCAAACCCTCAACTTATAAGGAACCTGCTTTATTCTATTTGACGGAAAACCTAATACTTGTTCTTCTATTTGGATTTAATTGACAATAGGAGAATTCAATCATACTCCTAGCTTCTTCATAAAAGTACTCCTCATTTGAAAGAGGAAAATCTGAAACACTTTAATATGTTGTTTCTGGTACTAATATCAAAGAAACTCTTGAAGCATTTGACTAGCAAAATAAAATTAACAATAAAACTTAGTTTTATATGAAAAATGCCCCAGAATTTCTCCCTGTGAAGACATTGTAAGTATAATGTAATACAAACATCACAACAGCTGATACTGAAAGTATCTTTCATCTGATCTTTACAAAGAGATCATATAAGTTCATCTAAGCTTCGCATAAATTCACAAGCTAAACCATAAGCCTCTTCTACCAGACAATAAGGTAAAAAAAAAAATATATCAATTTTAACTATGAAACAATACTCAATGCCTTTCTATAATAATTTTTCATAAGTTATTTTCTCCACAAGGTGTTAAAGTCAAAAACCCAAGAGGAACAGGAATTCAAACTCTAAAGTACTACTCTTGAAACCTACAAGAAAAAAAATACAACTTTAATTAAGTTAGATTAAAACAATTCTTTAATATATTTTCAGAGAAAAAAAGAGTTTGAAAACATTCAGAATAATATAGACTATATAAAACCTAGAACTTTTAGATTGCTGAGAGCAGCGTAATACACTGGTCTATTTTTTAATTGTAAACCACCATTAAAACATTCTGAGAAAAAACAGAAAATGGCTTATAAGGCTATAATGCTATCCATTTCCCAGGAAAAGTGACTTTCTTCCCTAAGTCATACCAAACATACCTCAGGCACGGTAACCACTACACATTCCACTTTCCTCTCAGGAATACTTCTGGTACCAAAGCTGAAATGGAACTAAACCTAACTGAAAAGTCTGCTGTTACACATCACATTGGCTTTGTAAGAAGGCAAAGAACAGCAGAATGTTCTTGATATCATTTTTCCTTCTCTCTACCCTAGCAAAAGGCCAAAGTACAATTGAGCATTACTAATGAGCTTGTTATGCTTCCCACGAGCTAATTCAGTGGGGAATACATTTTCCTTTAGCATAAATAATCCTTTGTCCCTAACAAAGATCCACAGTAAGAAGCTTCCGAGACCATTTTTTAAAAATGCAGCAGAGAAGCTGCTCCCATTAAAATAAGGAGTCCCACATAATCAGACAAGAGCCTGAACAGTTGGAACTGCCAACCCCAAACAAAAGAAGGCTTAAATTATAAGGCGTGTGCAAATCAAGAACAGTGACACAGTCACAAAGAAGCTATCACAAGAATGTTTAGCAGTTGCACTTTTTATGGAAAATTCAACAAAATTAGTTTTATGAAAGAAATGAAGAATTTGTGCACAATCTTCAGTCACTGAACTTTAGCAGAGTCTATTTAAATATAATATATATACACATACATATATATATTTTCCACATCATTCTTATCTAATAGAACTACTTTAAAGATGAAAAAAGGATAACCATCTTGATTACCTTTTAAAAGTAGTTACTTAATAAATGTTACTCAGATAAGTTATAACATATCTTCATATGTGGAAAACTATCATGTACACAAATATATGCTCTTACTGGAAAACTTTTATTAGTTGATGAGACTCTATCAGTAATTCATCAATTAACTCCAGAGTATTCCCTGTGTTCCAGATGCTAAGAGTCAGTGATCGATATTTTCGAGCCATTCAATACTCTCTTTCTAAGCCATTTTTGTCTCAAGCATATAATCCCAAAAGCAGCTTCTTGTCTACTGTTAGCCCAGTACCTAACCTGCATCGCAACTGCAATTCTTGCTTCTTACTCAGCTTATTACCTACTTTCCTCTTATCTATCTTTCCCTAAAAGTCTTAGTCTCTGCAATTTTTTTTCCACATAAACTAATTACACTGAATCAGCAACTCTTCATTTTGGAGCTGCATCTTAATTAGCAACTTACTGGCCTTTTTGGTTTCTGTTTTTTGTCTGTCTTTTTGGAGAAGACTACTTTAATTCTGTGCCATCTTGAGGAAGTCTTTTCCTTTATATTTGGGGGGGGGGGGTGGTGGGGACGGCCGGTGGTGGCGGTCGGAAGCTCTCATGTGACCAAGGCCAGACTATTTGCTAATGGGAACCTTCAACAAGACAAACCACAAGTGAGGAATACCAGGCTCAATTTTTTAAATCTGGAGAAAATGTTAGAAGCACATAATAAGCTCATCTACCTGAAACTTGAACAGAACTTGGGCCTAGTCCACTTCGCCCATGGGGTTGCAAAAGTGTTGGACATGACTTACTGACTGAAGAACAACACTCAAAAATAGTTTCAGGCGTGAGATCCTTAAGATTATTTATGGTAAGGCTCTTTATACCAATTTGACTTCAGATCATGATGGGAATAAAAAAAAAGCCAGCCTGTGGAGTGGCTCCTTTTTTCCACAACCGTAGGCTCTGAAACTGAGTACATATATTCCTCACTCACATTATATTAATAAAATACGGTGGGGAGAGCGCAAGTGGCATGGCTCTGTCCTGGAACAAATCAGGGGCCGATTTGTAAAATAATGGCCAAAAAGTAAAGAAATAAAGTAAGATTCCTCAGAAAAATAACATTAACTGCCACTGCGACACAGTGATAGCACCCAGCTGACAGATGAGTGCCAACACAAAGCTGCCGGGACATGATAAGTGCCCAGGCTGGCACAGCGGTCACCACTGAGGAGGGAAGGAAGGGGAGCTCAGGATGCACAGAGGCAGCTGTGCCAACAGGATTCTCATTCAAGAGAAGTGGTGAGAACACAAGTGTTCTCACATTACTCTGTGCTCCCTTCTGTGGGTCAAACACATCTCATCATTTTTAATGCTTCATTTAGAGAAATAGTTGAAGAAGATACCCTGATTTGTTCAGGGGAATTAAAAAAATCCTATTTTCTCAGTTTTAAAATTCTGAGTTAAATATTTCTCAGCTGCCTAGAAGAGAAAATAGAAATGCTGCATTCATACCATCCCCTTCATGGATCACAGCCTTGCCATGGTGAAGGGGCTTGCGTAACTCAATGAAACTATGAGCCATGCTGTGCAAGGCCACCCAAGACAGACGGGTCATAGTGCAGAGTTCTGACAAATCGTGGTACTCTGAAGGAGGAAATGGAAACCCACTTCAGTATTCTTGCCATGAGAACCTCACAAACAGTATAAAAAGACAAAAAGATAGGACACCAGAAGATGAGGCCTCCAGTGGAAGGTGTCCAATATACTACTGGGGAAGACCAGAGGGCAATTACTAATAGCTCCAGAAAGAATGAAGTGGTTGGGCCAAAGTGGAAGCAAAGCTCAGTTTATATGCATTATATGCTCAGTGGCTATGCCTGGTGGTGAAAGTAAAGTCTGATATTGTAAAGAACAATACTGCATGGGATCGTGGACAGTCAGGTCCATGAATCAAGGTACACTGGATGTGGTCAAATACGAGATGGCAAGACTAAACATTTACATCTCAGAAATCAGTGAACTAACATAGACAGGAACGGGCAAATTTAACTCAGATGACCATTATATCTACTATTGTGGGCAAGAACCCCTTAGAAGAAATGGAGTAGCCTTCATAGTCAATAAAAGAGTCCAAAATGCAGTACTTGGGTGCAACCTCAAAAATAACAGAATGATCTCAGTTCATTTTCAAGGCAAACCATTCAACATCATAGTAATCCAAGTCTATACTTCAACCACTGATGCTGAAGAAGCTAAAGTTGATTGGTTCTATGAAGACTATAAAAACCTTCTAGAAATAACACCAAAAAAAGATGACCTTTTCATCACAGGGGATTGGAATGCAAAAGTAGGACATCAAGAGATACACAGAATAACAGGCAAATTTTGATTTTCTAGAGTACAAAATGAAGCAAGACAAAGGCTAACAGTTTTGTCAAGAGAACACATTGGTCACAGCAAACACCCTTTTCCAACAACACAAGAGAAGACTCTACACATGGACATCACCAGATGGTCAATACTACCAAAATCAGATTGATTTTATTTTTTGCAGCTGAGGATGGAGATGTTCTATACAATCAGCAAAAAAAAAAAAAAGAAAAAGACCTGGAGTGGACTGTGGCTCAGAACATGAGATTCTTATTGCAAAATTCAGGCTTAAACTGAACAAAGTAGGGAAAACCACTAGATCAGGTATGACTTAAATTAAATCCCTAATGATTACACAGGCAAAGTGATAAACAGATTCAAGGGATTAAGTCTGGTAGACAGAGTGCCTGAAGACCTATGGATAGGGGTTCATTACATTGTACAGAAAGTGGAGACCAAAACCATCCCCAAGAAAAAGAAATGCAAGGAGGCAAAGTGGTTGTCTGAGGAGGCTTTACAAATAACTGAGGAAAGGAGAGAAACTAAAGGCAAGGGGAAAAGGGAAAGATAAATCCAGCTGAAGGCAAAGTTCTAGAGAACAGCAAGGAAACATTAAAAAAAAAAAAAAGCCTACATAAATCAACAATGAAAAGAAATAGAGGAAAGGGCAGAAACTAAGGATCTAACAGAAGAAGAAGAGATTAAGAAGAGGTGGCAAGAATACACAGAAGAACTATACAAAAAAGATCTTAATGCCCAAATAACCATGATGGTGTGGTCACTCACCTAGAGCCAGACATCCTGGAATGTGAAGTCAAGTGGGCCTTAGGAAGCATTACTATGAACAAAGTTAGTGGAGGTGAAAATTCCAGCTGAGCTATTTCAAATCCTACAAGATAATGCTGTTAAAGAGCTATATTCAATATGCCAGTAAAATTTTGAAAACAGCAGTGGCCATAGGATTGGAAAAGGTCAGTTTTCATTCCAATCCCAAAGAAGGACAATGCCAAAGAATGTTCCAACTATAATTGTGCTTATTTCACATGCTAGCAAGGTTATGCTCAAAACCCTCAAGCTAGAGGCTTCAGCAGTAGGTGAACTGAGAACTTGGAGATGTACAAGCTGGATTCCAAAGGCAGAGGAACCAGAAAACAAATTGCCAACATTTTTCTGAATCATGGGAAAAGCAAAGGAATTCCAGAAAAACATCTATTTCTGCTTCGTTAACTACACTAAAGCCTTTGACGGTGCACAACAAGAGATGGGAGTACCAAACTACCTTACCTGTCTCCTGAGAAACAGGTCAAGAAGCAACAGTTAGAATTGGACATGGAACAACTGACTAGCTCAAAATTGGGACAGGAGTACAACAAGGCTGTATATTGTCACCCTGCTTACTTAATCTATATGCAGAGTACATCATGTGAAATGCCAGGCTGGATAAACCACAAGTTGGAATCAAGATTGCTGGGTGGAATATCAACAACCTCAGAAACACAGATGATACTCCTCTAACAGCAGAAAGTGAGGAGGAACTAAAGAACCTCTTGATGAGGGTAAAGGAGGAGAGTGAAAAAGTTGACTTGAAACAACACTAAAAAAAACTAAGGTCATGGCATCTGGTTGCATTGCTTCATGGCAAATAGGGGGAAAAGTGGAAACAGTGACAGATTTTATTTTCTTGGGCTCCAAAATCACTGTAGATGGAGACTGCAGCCATGAAATTAAAAGACACTTGATCCTTGGAAGGAAAATCATGACAAACCTAGACAGCATATTAAAAAGCAGAGACATCACTTTGCCAACAAAGGTCCATATAGTCAAAGTTACAGTTTTTCCAGTAGTCATGTATGGATGTGAGAGCTGGACCAAAAAGAAGGCTGAACGCCGAAGAATTGATGGTTTCTAATTGTGGCACTGGAGAACATTTTGAGAGTCCCTTGGACTGCAGAATCAAACCTGTCAATCCTAAAGGAAATTAACCCTGAATATTCATTGGAAGGACTAATGCTGAAGCTGAAGCTCCAATACTTTGACCACCTGATGCGAAGAGTGAACACATTGGAAAAGACCCTGATCCTGTGGAAGGCTGACGGCAAAAGGAGAAGGGATCCTTTTGGAGAAGGCAGAGGATGAGATGGTTAGAGAGCACCACTAACTCAATGGACATGAATCTGAGCAAACTCCAAGATAGCAGAGGACAGCGGAGCCTTGCATTCTGCAGTCCACGGGGTCACACTGAGTTAGACGGGACTTGGCGACTGAACAACAAATCCATACAAAACAGATTTCATGTTTTTTAATGTATAAAATAAGTCACCATAAAGGCACCATTGGGGTAGTAGAAAGTAGCAGACCTATCTGGTTTGCATTTCAGATGGTCTTGGAATAGTTGGTTAGCTTCCCTGGGGCTCAGACAGTAAAGCGGCTGCCTGCAATGCGGGAGACCTGGGTTCAGTCCCTGGGTTGGGAAGATCCCCTGGAGAAGGAAATGGCAACCCACTCCAGTACTCTTGCCTGGAAAATCCCAAGGACGGAGGAGCCTAGTAGCCTACCGTTCGTGAGGTCACAAAGAGTCGGACACGACTGAGTGACTTCACTTTCTTTTTCACTTTGGGATAGTTAACTTCTCTGAATCCATGTTCTCATTTGTAAATGGGATACCACCACCTCCCTGCCTCAGGTAAAGATTAAATGAGGTGATACAAATAAAGTAGCTGACACATACCTAGCACTTAGCAAGTGAGTTGTTGTGATGATACCATGATGAAACATAATTACAGTGCACTTAACATAATTCATCAAATTAAAAAGAGATAACAAAACTAATACTGAGAAATCATTAAATGTAATTTGGAAAGCTTCTTTTTTCTAACATAAAAAATTTATAACACACTGTAATATGGTTATAAATGAATGACTCTTTGTGACCCCATGGACTATATAGTCTATGGAATTCTCCAGGCCAGAATACTGGAGTGGGTAGCCTTTCCCTTCTCCAGGGGATCGTCCCAACCCAGGGATCGAACCCAGGTCTCCCGCATTACAGGCAGATTCTTTACCAGCTGAGCCACAAGGGAAGCCCATAAACGAACATTAAAAACTCTAAAATACCAACAACCTAATTGGGGTATACTCCAATGTGGGTCTGTGACATACAAGTCCATTGCTAGAAGAAGTCTTCCGGCGTGTCACACAGAGGCTCTTGGCTCCACTCAAGCTGCCTCCTCAGCATCCTCTCTGCCAGTCCTGCTCATTTCTGTGGCTCTATCACTGCTCATCCAAGCAGTGTCCATTCCTTCATTCATCTGACAAGTATTTCCTCACAGCCTTTATTAAACTAGGCACCCCAGGCAAGAGAGGCATGATGAGCATGGCAGACGTGATGCTCTCAAGGAGCCACTACATTCGCTTGTGTACGTTAGTGAATACACAGATGAACATACAGTTAAATCACGGTAACCGCTTTGGAGGAAAGACCAGAGAGAGAACAGCAGGGGCCTACTTTAAAGACTTAGACTGAGTGATATGCGAATGGTTTTGCCAGAGGAAAAACATGAACTTGAAGAATGGGGGAATCAGCCAGGGAGAGAGAGAAGAGGAAGAGTTCTATGCATAGAGAATACCTTTTACAAAGACTCTGAACAGAGAGCATTTGGTGCATTCTGAGGACCGGAAGAAGCCAGTATGACTGACGCGTGGAGCACGTGTGCTTTAGGATAGGGCTGCAAAGTTAGGCAGTAACCCCACCACACAAAGCCAAGTTGAGGAAATTAGATTTTATTCTAAGTGCGGTAGGAAGCCATGGAAGAGTTTCAACCAAAGGAAAGACATAATGCAATTCATAGTTTTAACAGATCTCCTGTAGCAGGGCGGGAGACATGGGAGAACAATAGTGAGGGGTTTAACAGAGAAAAGGGGGTAGGAAACAGAAGGACAGGTGGGGAAAGAACCAGAGGCTACAGTGAGAGGAGGAGAAGCAGAGAGGAGTGGAAACAGGGAGAGCAAAGGAAAGTGAGCACGTAGGAGGCGAGACGGAGAGCAGCCTGGAAGGGGAAGAGGAGTGGGCCCACTGCAGCAGTTCAGCGACAAGTGATGGTGACTGAGCAGGGATGCTGACAATGTCTCAACCAGAGAGAAGGGGATGCATCTGACACTTATTTTGGAGTTAAGAATCAAGACTTGATAATGGTTAGAGATGGCGGGTGAAGGCGAAGGATCAGCGAAGAGTGAACTGTCAGGAACGACTCCAGGTTTTCTGGTTTAAGCCACTAGGCAAATAGATGATGGCAGCGTTTAGTGAGATGAGGATGATGGGCATCTGAACAGACTGAAGCAGGTAAGCCAGCAGAGATGGCAAAGGTGCTGTGTTTTGGTCACATTTAATTTGAGAAGCCTTTAAAGACATTCAAGCCAGAATGTCATTTCGGCAGTTGGAAATCTAGACCTAAGAAGAAAGTTTGAGAGGAGACAGAAATTGTCAGCAATCCTTGGGAGATAAAGCCGCTAGAAAGAATGAGACCTTCCTGGAGAAAGAAATGGAGAAAGCAGTGATTAGGGTCTAGAACAAGTCCTGAGAAAATCCAATACTTAGACAGGAGAAAAACAGTCGACAAGAGGGACAGCATCCTCATCTAGATTATTCCAGGTTTACAACTCTTCTGATTTACCTTCTCCCAGGAGCCCTTCCTGATTGGCCTAAATTAATTCTGCTTATATCTGTAGCTCTTCAATTCACCTAGCATTTCTCCCAATTCCTTATTTATACAGTGCTTTATACTATTTCTTCATTATTTCTGTACATTGCTTGACCAAGTTGTGACCCTATGGACTGAATTCTGTCCATGGAATTCTGCAGGCAAGAACTGGAGTTGGTAGCCACTTCCTTCTCCAGGGGATCTCCCAGAGCCCTGGGGATTGAACCTGGGTCTCCTGCACTGTAGGCAGATTCTCTGCCCTGTGAGCCACCAGGAAGCAAGTCTGTTACAAGATTGCTATTGGGAGTAGTGTGAGAGAGGTGTTCAAGCTGAAAGTTTAGGGAAACACTTGTGGTAGAAGATGGATGTGTGAACATCCCTACGAAAAATCAGATAGGTAAAATGTGGTACATTCTTGGAAGCTGACACATAGCAAACAAGTATATAACAGGAAACTTTGGGGGGTATTATTTATTATTTTTCATTTTTATTATGGGACCTGAATTGATAAATAATCTTGCCTCCCATCACACATGTCCAAGGTGAAATATGTGAAGCAGTTACTAGTCAAGGTACCAGCAGGTCAAGTGAGCTACCTGATATAAAAATCACTGGGAAAAAAAAAAAAAAAGACTAAATCTGGTGTACATTTAGCAGAGGATCCAAATGAACAAGACAGAAGAGCTGTGCCAACAGGCAAGGACTCCGGGGTCAATATACTACTCAGGAATTCATACAGCTGTCCTACTGGGTAAGTACATTTCTATTACATCTTTTAAATAAACTCCATTTGCAGTAGACAGGATAATGAACCCCAAAGACGTCTATGTAATAACCCCCAAACCTGTGAATATACTGTTCTCATGACAGTATATTTCATGACAGCAAAATGGACCCTGCTGATTGAGTAAATCAAGGGCCTAAGAAAATGGGAGGTTATCCGGTGAGCCCATTGTAATAACAAAAATCCTTATCAGTGGGAGGCAGAAAGGTCAGAGCCAGAGAAGGGGATGTGAGAAGACAGGTGGAGAGAGATGGTCGCACTGCTGGCCTCAACAGGAAGGAGCCAAGAAATGTTTAAAGAAAAACAACAACTTAAAATCAGTTTGCCTTTATATATGATATGATAGATATATGTATAAATATATATTATGTATAGATATGTAAGTATATATTATGTATAGATATATATATGATAGATATATATATATATGATAGACTAAAAGAATCAATATAAAACGTGAAAGTGAAAAATGAAGTCGCTCAGTCGTGTCTGACCCTTTGCAATCCCATGGACTGTAACCTGCCAGACCCCTCCGCCCATGGGATTCTCCAGGCAAGAATACTGGAGTGGGTTGCCATCTCCTTCCCCAGGGGATCTTCCTGACCCAGGGATCAAACCCAGGTCTCCCACACTGCAGGCAGACTCTTTACCATCTGAGTCACCAGGGAATCCCTAATGGAAAGCATACATATACAATGGAAAACATACATATACAATGGAAAACATACATATATACACTAACATAAAGAAATGTAAAAACAACATTAAATGTCTATGAACAGGAAACCTCTAAAATAACATACAGGACATTCACAGAGTGGACTCATTCGGCACTTGAAAGAATAAGCACTGTGTGTATTGCTGTGAAAAGATGCCCATCGTACATCACACATCCAAAGGCGACCTGCAGGACAGCATTTAATTACGTGACTCTGGCCACAGTGCTTTCTAAACTGTGTGAGGGTAAGAGAAAAAAATTCCTGAACAAAGTCAAGCAGTTTTTTCAACGGGAAAATGAACCTGGGCCATACAAACAACTTTGTGCAAAGAAGCTTAATTCTGGATATATAAATGCAAGAGTAGTGTGATTAAAAAAAGAGGCTGGACATTGGAGTGAGACAGTCTAGACTGAATTCTGGGTGAGCCTCAGTAGCTTAATTTCTTTCTCTGAGCTTCAGTTTCCTCATCTATGACACTGCAGGATTACTAGCAGGCTTAACAATATATAAGTAAAGCATCTAGAACAGGACCTGGTACATGCTAGGTAATAATTCGTTTGAGAAACAGTTCTTGCCGTTGTTGTTCAGTCCCTCAGTCATGTCCATCTCTTTGAGACCGCATGGACTGCAGACAGCCAGGCTTCCCCATCCTTCACTGCCTCCCTAAGTTTGGGCAAACTCATGTCCATTGAGTCAGTGATGCCATCCAACCATCTCATACTGATAAACAGTAATGAGTACTTTATATGTACAAACTTAATCAATGAATGATAAATATTAATACCACTACCTCTGGTACAGTCTTCACCTTTTGCTCCTTTCTGCCCAGCAGCACAGAAATAATGCTAGTTATGTGTCAGGCAATGTACTAAACTAGTTACATGGATTATTTCATTTGATCTTCACAACCATCAAAGCAATAAGGTAGCAACTATTTATTATTAATCTCTGTTTACACAGTAGGAAATATAGACTTAGAAAGATTAAATAACTTGCCTAAGGTCACACACATAGTAAAGTGTGACTTCAGAGCCCCCACACTTAGAAACACATAAAAAGAAACATTACTTATAATTCATTAATGTGGAAATAGCGGACACACCTACCACGCAAAGTCCGTTGGTTTTTAATGAGGTTTTGAAAGAGAAGAGTCAGACAGACACGTATAAGGATCTACACCAGACGACTACTACCAGTTTTCACTTCTTCATTCAAACCCATTCCAATCTCCTCCTAAAGGGAATCTGAGGTGGCGAGAAGGCCAGTTCCTGATTATTTAAGTGCCAACTGAGGAGATCAAACAGCAGTTCACAACATGCTTATCTTCTGAGAGAGTAGGTATTAACACTCTTCACACAAACGAAGCTAAACTGACCGAGACTGGGCCGGGAAAGAAACATCTTTTCACTTAATAAGGACTGACCAACTTCTCTAACAGACGTTCCACGAAGCACTCTAAATCAGTAAGACTCAATCCTGCGGTTCGCAGAGATTAGTTAGGAACCAGGAGCAACTGAATGGCAAGCACAGGCTCCAAAATTTTCCTTCGACTTCCAAGGCAATCTACAAACCTCCCCGCAACGCAGCCCTTCAAAGCGAAACGTGCGGGTGGGAAAAGCAGCGCTCACAGCCTTGAGGTACGTCCCCTCTTTCCGTTCATCTCGGCGACATGAGCCTTGCGTGGACTGGAGGGAACAGAGAACAAACTTTTCCCCCTGCCAGGTGGCAAAATAACTATCTGCAATTTCCCTTCCAAGGTCAGTGACTACATCAGTTCTTCCCAGGGGAGACACCGAGGAATCAAGTGACCCTATATGAGCTAGGTGCTTGGAAACAAAGGTGCCTCTGAAGAGGCTAAATTTCTGACTCTGATCTCTTCCTGGATTCTAAAGCAGAGCGGCAGCGAGTGACTACCTCATCCCCCGCCTAGCACACCTGCCGCCCCAGCACACCTGTGGCCCCCGCACCAAACCTGGGAGGGCAGGAGAAGGCAGGGGCTTGCTTCATCTTGACGGCCCCAGGGACCAATCAGCGCCCGCGACTCCCGCAGCGGACCAATCGCACATCAACTTGAATCCCGCAGCTCGAAGCCCCTACTGAACCAACCCTTCGGGTGGGCTGAGCGCGGGGCCTCTTCCAGTGCCAGCTGAGGCGCCGCAGCCCCAAGAAGGCGAGCAAGAGTTCGCCAGGAAAAGAGAACGGCAAACAAAGAAGTACTCACCCGCACAGGCGCAGGAGGGTCACTTCTCCCTGCTGGGCAACATCGCGCTCAATCTGTGCCGGGCCGGCACGCCCCTGCCCAACCGCCGCCGCGGCTGCCTCGGGCTCAGGGTTCGCCGCGGCCCGTTTCGAAGGAACCAATCGGCGCGGCCTGTTTCGGAGGAGGCGGGGAGGGGGCGTGGCTTGAGGCCCCGCCCCGCCTCCAGGCCTCCGGGAGCACGAGACCTGCGTGGACTGGTCTCCCTCCTCCGCCTGGGGTCACACAAGTCTGGCGGCCAAGTCGCTCTTCTCACAGAAAATGGCTTGGTCACAGGGCACGTCCTTTCGTCTGGCCCCTCAGCGACAACAATTAACCCTATTTGTCCAGATTAGCAGGAGAGGTGAATCAGTCTCTTCTCGAAGCATCCTGGAGTGTTGCTCAGAGTTGCCCCGAGTTTTATCCTGATCTGTTAAGAGCCCCTCCCCATCCTAAATCCAACCGAGATTTCACTGTATTGAGGGCGCTGCTGTTTCCGGATACAAACTGTCGGCCTTGTGAGGGGCGTGGGGAGAGGGAGAGAAACCCTGCAGTTCCAGGCCACAGCTGAAAGCAGAAAGAGGATGTTGGCTGTTCCTTCGGGAAACTCCAGAGGAGGGCGTGGGGGAGGGGAGGGAGAAGGATTTGACCGCAACACAATGAGGGTTGAGGTTAAGTGGAGACTGGTCTTGAATGAAATCAAAGATAGATCTCTGATCACTAAACGGGGCTTGTTAATATGGGGATAAAGTCAGAGCCGAAAGCCTGGAAGCCCGGGCCCTTTCTCTCAGCTTTATTTTGTCAAATTATGTCGCCTGTCTGGGTCTCAGTTTCCCATCTGTAAAGAGTGGAATTGACCAGGAATGATGCTCTTTAGCTGGAGAGGGAAATGGCAAACCCACTCCAGTGTTCTTGCCTGGAGAATCCTGTGGACAGAGGAGCCTGGTGGGCTGCCATCTGTGGGGTCGCAGAGTCGGACACGACTGAAGCGACTTAGCAGCAGCAGCAACAGATGCTCTTTAGCATTTATTCCTTCATTCACTTAACAAAAAAACAATGAAGAGGTACTGTTGCTTGCTGAAAGACTAAAAAGAGAAAAGTCTTTACCTTGAAAGTGCTCAGCAACGTGGTAAAGATTCAATAGAAATCAGAGAATCTGTGAAAGAGGAAACTCCTACAGTGTCCAAGGGTGATGGTCAGAGGTTTGAAAGGACTTGAATTTTGAAGGACAAATAGGGATCTGCCAAAGGAGAAGATAATTAGGAGCGAGGAGTGCTTTCTAGGCAGAGAGAATAAGCTTCCAAGGATGTGAGAGCATCTGGAATGCTCTGGGAATTGTAGTTCTGAATGACAAGTTTAGGGATTTGGAGGTATGGATAAATCAGGCTAGAGGAGTAAGCACAAAGGAAACCTTTGTAGATACTATGGAATTTAGATTCTTTCTTGCAAGCAATTGTGATTGATTTGTGTTTTAGGGGAAAAAATATTTTTGAGGGTATTGGAGACAGGAGTAAGATTGGCAGCAATTCTAAAAATTAAAAGATTATAATTACTTAAACTAGCTCAGAAGGGATAGTGAGAAAGAGATGTCTGGAGATACTTAAGAGGCTGATTTATCTGGACTTAGTATCATATGATAGTGATGCCAATCTAAGGAACACAAAGAAAACAACACTTGGGGAAGAATAATGCATTTTGGTGTGAGGTCGTGTTCACTTTGAAATGTGAGAGGAATGTGCACGTTGAGGTGTTCAGAAGATATGGTTGGAAAATTAGGTCTGAAGCTGGTTAAACTGGTTTGTGCAAGAGACAGAGATTTGAGAAGTTAATTTAACAAACACATTTAAGCGCTTGTTCTGTACCAGACTCCACCCTAAGCAGTGGAGTCCTGCTCTTGCAGAGCTTGCCTTCTGGGCTAGCCCGGTAAAGATGGTCATCAAAACGTTGACATTTAAGTGATCATGGAATCTGATACCCAAGAATGGTTGCTCGTTTTTTACTGGTGTCTTTACCAGAACCCTTTGTTGTCCATGACCGCAGTAGATCCATTTTCACAGGACCTGGTGTTCAGATCAACCTGTGTTTTATAGCAAGGGTCCCCAAATTCTGGAACCTAATGCCTGATTAACTGAGGTAGAACTGATGTAATAATAATTGAAATAAGGTGCATAATAAATGTAATGCACTTGAATCATCCCGAAACCAGCCCCCCCCCCCGGCCCCCCCCACAGACACACACACTCTGGTCCATGTAACTGGTCTTCCATGTAACTGGTCCCTGGTATCAAAAGGTTGGGAACCAGTTTTATAGTGTTTCTATTTAAAACTAAAGGGGAAATTTGTCATACCATTTCATTCAGCCAAATTTCGAGTGGAGTTCTGATTTTACATTGGATTTGTTGAGCCCAAATATAAAAATATGTACACTGCTCTCCAGACCTTAAGAATAAGTAAATTGTGTCACACAGATTTTGTTTGAGGAGTCAATAGGTAACAGTTCTATTTTTTCTTACATGCATGCTATGTACCTAAACATTTGAATACTATTTATTAAAAATTGAAACTGTTATGTGAAGTATGTATACATTCTCTCTCAAATACACTCACACACACCACTTAATATTTCTCTAAGCCATTTGCTGAAATTTTGGCAGCAGGGTATTTCCATGATTGGTTTCTTTTTATTTTCATTGTCTATTTGGTTTGTCTTGGTAATTCCTCTAGCTTATAAAGGACAATGTGGTGAAAAGTGAATCCAGAGTCAGGAAATCTAAGCCCGTCTTCCTCATTGGTTAAAGGTGGGGAATGGGTGAGGAGTTCCCTTCTAGATTCTTTGATTCTTATTGCTTTTCCCTTATGAATAAAAAAAGTCCCCCATGTTGCTCTCTCAACCTCACTTTTACAAGAATTTTCAGTTAGTAACCCACCCCCTAAGTACATTCACCATCTTACCTACCTTGATTTTAACACTGCAATTAGTAATTGAGGGTTTCAACAAGTGAGCTGCAATTTACTTTCATGTGTAGATTTTCTAATTGGTGGTTAGGTTAATAGTAATGTTTTAGGTGTTCTCACTTGAAATTGGCATGGTCGGAACATGCAAAGCAAGCCTTACCAGTTTGCTCCCATCAGATGACAAAGTATTTTATTTAATGGGTCTGACTTTCTCCAGATTGTGATGAAAGCATCATGTTTGGAGATCTAAATTTTTCAAGTTATTACATTAGGAATATCCATTCACCTGACTACACATCTCTACAGAACACAGAAGCGTCACCCATAATCTCATCATCCTTGAATACAGAAATGTGATTTTGGTGTTTTCCACAACCCTGAAAGAATGCTCCTTTATTGCTTAAAGTTTATTGTCATTGTCGGAGATTTTTTTCCTTTGATTGATTTATTAGTTGTTTTGTTCTGCATTTTGTTTTTAATGCTTTGACATTAGCTATCAATCCATGGATTCTGCCTTGTGTGAACTACTGGATGAAATTTGGGGGCTACAGAGATCTTGATTCACTCAGTTAATTAAACTACTCATTCAGCAGATGATCTATTGAGAGCCAACATTAAAAACAAGACTAAGGTCAGTCCTAAAGGGATGTTATTGATTTACATTAACAAATATTATCTGTATGTAATTCAATAATATAAAATTTCATAACAGTTATGATCAATACTAAAATGTTTTATTTATATAGTGAGTCGAATAGCCTCCCCTCCAAAATTCATATCCACGTGGAACCTTAGTTGTTGTTGAGTCACTCAGTCGTGTCTGACTCTTTGTGACCCCATGGACTTCAGCACGCCAGGCTTCCCTGTCCTTCACTATCTCCCAGAGTTTGCTCAAACTCATGTCCATTGAGTCAGTGATGCCATCCAACCATCTCATCCTCTGTCATCCCCTTCTTCTCCTGCTTTCAATCTTTCCCAACATCAGGGTCTTTTCCAATGAGTCAGCTCTTCGCATCAGGTGGCCAAAGTATTGGAGCTTCAGCTTTGGCATCAGTCCTTCCAATAAATATTCAGGGCTGATTTCCTTTAGGATTGACTGGTTTAATCTCTTTGTTGTCCAAGGGATTCTCAAGGGTTTTCTCCAGTGCCACAATTTGAAAGCATCAAATCTTTGGTGGCAAAGTGATGTCTCTGCTTTTTAATATGCTGTCTAGGAACCTCAAAATGTGCCCTTATGTGGAAATAAGATATGTATAGGTGATTCCCTCTTTAGGTTTGTTAATTTGCTGGTTTGGCTCACAGAACTCAGGAAAGCAGTTCACTCCTATTACCAGTGTACTATAAAGGCTACATCTCAGGAACAGTCAAACGAGAGAGACAAAGAGTAAACGGAGGAGGGTGTGGGCTTCCACACTCTCTGGCACATCACCCTCCTGGCACCTCGATGTGTTCACCAGCCCAGAAGCTCTCAAATACTATCATTCAGTGTTTTTTTTTAATTGGAATTTCCGTTATATAGGCATGAATGATTAAATCATTGGCCATTAACAACTGACATCGACCTCAATGTTCCTCTCCTCTCCCCAGAGTTTGAGGAATGGGACTGAATTCTAACCCTCTAATCACGTGATTGGCTCTTCTGGCAACAGTCCTCCACCCTGAAGCATCTAGAGGCCCACCAGAGTCACCTTATTAGCATTAACTCAGGTATGGATGAAAGGATCTTGTTATGAATAATAAAGATCCTCCTATCACTCAGGAAATGCCAAGAGTTTTAGAATTTCTATGTCAAGAACTAGGGACAAAGACCAAATAAGCATTTCTCATTATGTTACAATTCATTTTCCACATGAGAAGCATTATTACTTGCTATCATAAGGTCTTAACAACTTGAATAAATCCAGACCTAAGAGATTAACTTCTATCTCCATCTACAGGACACCCTCAGTTCCAGCTCATTTCCCACCACTTGCTTTCCCCCAGATGCCTTAGGATCTGGAAACACCAAACCGCTTAGTTCCCCAAACTGACCCTTCTCCTTCAGGCATTCAGAAATTTACTTCTCTGTTTTAATTGTTCTTTCCACAACACCCACTTCCCTGGTGAATCTGCAACTTCCCATTTACTCTTCATTCATCAGCTCAATCCCTTTTGATGGTGGTTACTGAGATCTGTGCCAACAAAGGTCCATCTGGTCAAGGCTATGGTTTTTCCACTGGTCATGGATGGATGTGAGAGTTGGACTGTGAAGAAAGCTGAGCACCGAAAAATTGACACTTTTGAACTGTGGTGTTGGAGAAGACTCTTGAGAGTCCCTTGGACCTCAAGGAGATCCAACCAGTCCATCCTAAAGGAAATCAGTCCTGGGTGTTCATTGGAAGGACTGACGCTGAAGCTGAAACTTCAGTACTTTGGCCACCTCATGTGAAGAGTTGATTCATTGGAAAAGACCCTGATGCTGGTAGGGCTTGGGGGCAGGAGGAGAAGGGGACAACAGAGGATGAGATGGCTGGGTGGCATCACCGACTCGATGGACATGAGTTTGAGTAAACTCCGGGAGTTGGTGATGGACAGGGAGGCCTGGCGTGCTGCAATTCATGGGGTCGCAAAGAGTTGGACACGACTGAGCGACTGAACTGAACTGAGATCTTTATTTTGCAGAGGTGAAACTGAGGCTTACAAAGGTACTGCACAACCTCCCGCCCCGCCCCATGTTACTTGTGGTCCTTAAACATCTGTCCACCTCCCCCACCTCCCCTTCTTTTACTCTTGCCACCATGTTCACCTTGAATCCTCCCCTTTGTTACCTCAACCCATGAAGTTCTGACTATTCTTCCAAGCCCAGGGCAAATGTCACCTCCTCCATGAGACCTTCCCAGGTAAGCCCACAGCACTCTCCTCTACTCTTCTTTTAAGCCCCTCCAGGCAGTTACTGGGTCTTAGTCATCTTTATATTTCCCATGGAGATTAGCATAAAGATTTTACTTAGTGGGGACTCAAGTCTTTTTTCTTGTTGAAACAAGTGGAATTCAACTAATGTTAGCCCCAGTTCACTCCTTTTTCTACTGACTAGCCTTTGTTAGAACTTCAGGATTGCCTTAACATTTTAAAATGAAAACTTTGCTGCTAAGCAAGTTCCAATTTGGCTGATTTCAGGAGTAAGGGACATGTAAACAGTTACTTGCAGAAGGTGTTTTATTATATTTACTGAAGGATGGTGGGGAGAAGAATGCAACAATATAACAATGAAGGAAGGAAATGAACTAATTCCTGCTTCAGGGGAAGTATACACAGCTGTGCACCCAGCTGAAGGAGTGTTTTCCAAAAGCAAAACAAACAAATAAATGAAAAACGAGTAATTACATGCACTGAAGCCAGTAGAGAGCACTTTTGTGAGAGAAAAGGGAATGTCCCATCACTGGAGTTATCTGCATACTCTGAATTTGTCAATGCCACCTCAGGACCCTGAGAAGGGAAATAAACTGCCAGAGGGAATATTTTATGTGAGAATCGTTAACTCTTGTGTATGCTATGCTCTGTGAACTTTGAAGAATAAGAAATTATCAAAGGGCTATCACAAATGAATGAATATTCACCAGGACTTCCGGGGATGAGAAAAGCACTATTTATGTTCTAAGAGTTTATCTTTTTGGAAATTACCCCTCAGACTCAATAGGATGCCATTCATCATTTAAAGAAATAAGTTTGTATATTTTTCAAATTTTGTTCCCAAAGAAAAGCCTGTCGCCATTATGTTCGGTTTATTGCCCAAATTGAACACAACTCTTTAATAAAATATATGCAATAAGGTGAAATGAAGAACAAAATGAGAGTTTCCCCTATTTCAACAGATTTACAGTAATGATTAATTTGGCAAACAGGGCATGCCAATTTGAATGAAAAATTCCCTTAAGCTTTGTAAAATACAATGTAGAGACAGTATTTCAACCTAGTCCCATATTTACAATTGTTAGGGTTATATAACTACCACATAAATACAGAGGAAAATTCTGGCATGAAGCCAGGTACAAATGCAAGAAAAGAAAGTTATGTATCAGATTTATATCAGGAAAATGAAGAGCTGGACCCTGCCTCTGCAGTGCTCATCACTGCACATCCCAGATTTCACAGAGAAGTGGCGTAAACTTGTGGTCATTCACTCTCCATGACATAAGCATGTCTGCGTGGTGATGGTTGAATGTCCTCAACTCAGTCAGGCGACCCAGAAGACAGGCAAAATGTTGAGGATTCTCAGGCTGGTGAATCTTACATAACTTTTGTAGCACATCAAGCAGAGGTTCCTGAAGCTTCTCTACTGCCTCTCTGTCCTTGATGTATTGTCTGTCTGTTTTTCAAGTTCAAAATAAAAGGATAAAGAAGGTGGAAAAGTAAAAATCTGGCATAATTACAGCAAGGTTAACTTTCTTTGAACTGTAACTTACAAATACTGTACACTTAAAACGGGCAGTGTTCACATTGATGAATTTTTACACACATGTATTTTACACTCCTGTAATCACAACTAGATCAAGCTATAAAGCCTTTACTGCCCCCCAGAGGCCTGCCTAAGTTCTCCTTCCAGTCAATGTGTTCAGGAAAGACTGACAGTACTCCTCCGGTTTTAAACTGTGTGCTCTGTTAGTTGTGCTTAGTCATTTTGACTCTGCATTTTGTAATAGAATGTTGCCTGGAGCCTGAAATACACAGAATAACCCATTCTCAAGGCTCTGACCTTTAAAGGTAGGACACTTTTCCATTCATTTAGAGATAAAATGTTGCAGAGCAGAGAATAATATTTGTCTTGTTGGAGGTTTATAGGAACATTACAACCAGACCTACCTGGACAGCTGCGAGAACAAAGGGTTCCAGAACCGAGAGGTTTGCGCGACCACCCACACCCCCTCCAATTTTATTATCAAAGAAGCCTGAATTCAAACCTGGGTGAGATGGTTCTCTGCAACACTAGTCCACCATCCTAGTCTGCTGGCTTTCCAGATAAAGTTGCTATTCCTTGTCCTAACAACTCATCTCTTGATTTTTCAGACCACCATGTGGGAAGCAGTACAAGCTTGGACTTGGTAACAAATGCACCCAAAAGGTAACCCCAAGAATAGACATAAGTGTCATTTGTGGTGAGTATATTCTGCGGAGTAGAATTTCTGGGTCATTCTTTCTAAAATTATAATTTCTCATAGTAAAACAAAGCAACAACTATTAATAGCTTCTGCCACAGTATCATATATTAAAATGGTTTAAGGCTAACACTGTAATTAAGCTTTCGAAATCAGGAACATGACATTACTTATTCCCAAATAACTAATCAAAAAATATAGACAAATTTTATGTACAGGGATTCATTTCAAAATTGTTTAAAACAACAGCAATGATAAATCTGGAAACATCTTGAATATCCAAACATGGTAACAACTGAGTAAATGATTATACATCATACAACATGATGTACATATTGCAACAAACTTCTACCAGTATGATTTTTAATGACATGGAGAAAGTATAAAGACAGTATATTCTTTATTATGTTAAAAAAAAGTATATAGTTTCATTTATGTCCTGCTCAAATTTCAACCCTTTAGATAAGCCTTCCCTGACTATTGATTATAACAGCATTTTGCTGCCACTTTCTTTCCTTATACGACATCTTAATTTTTTTGTAGTATTATCACTCCCTGAAAATTCTTTTTGTTTGTTTCTTTATTCATTGTCTTTCTCACTCTGCCTGCCTATTTCTTTGCTGCTATATCACACAATGTCTGGAAACATGTTGAGTGTATAAACGTGTTCAAAATGCAATTATTAAATGAATGAGCATGATGTTCAGAAAAACACTGAGAAGAACTACACTGAAATGTTAACAATGGTTCAATTTGAGTGATGGAATTATAGGCCATTTTACTTTCTCTTCATGTTTTTTATCCAAGATTTTCCTTAATATTCATACTATCCTTGAGAGGAAAACCGAAAAATGGAATAAAAATAAATACATAACATTGAAATTACCTGGAGAGAGGATAACAATTGCTGTAAGCAGAGCATACTCTTCTTGAGTCATTTTCAATTCTGCAACACTTTTATAAAAGCTAAACATAGGCGTTATATATTCATCAGAGATACCTATGGGGGAAAGTTGAAAAATTGCAGAGGCATAATAAAATTTTTGAATGACTGAAAAGTGTAAAACTACAAACACATTATACACACACAGACAATATTTATACCCATATGTATACATTTAAATCGGAGAAGGAGGTAATGGCAACCCACTCCAGTGTTCTTGCCTGGAGAATCCCAGGGATGGGGGAGCCTGGTGGGCTGCCGTCTGTGGGGTGGCACGAGTCGGACACGACTGAAGCGACTTAGCAGCAGCAGCAGCATACATTTAAATAATGATTATATAAAATATATAAATATCCCAGTTAAAGGTGAGGCACTGCAAAAAAGACCAGTTAACAAAATCCTTAAAATATAAACTAATCAATCTTTGATCTTGACTGTGCCTTTGTTTTAGTCACAACTGTGTGACAATAAATGATAATATTCTTGAATTATCAAAAGAATCTCTGAACTTCACCATGTTCTAGATGGGGCTTAGTTAATTTTTTAAATATCACTATCTATAATCAAGACATAGACAGCATCTTAACCAACAAAAAATTATTGTTCTTTAGTCCAGAAGTATAAACTCTACTTAATACATTAGCTAGAGTTCTTAACAGAGTTCTGATCTCTCTCTGAAGTACGAAACTGTTTATCCACTGCCTACCAGGCAATGGTACTTAGCTTTTCTCTTCAAACTCAGCAGGTCTAAAATCAAAGACACCATGTACAGAACTAAATTCCCCATCCCTCCAAATCCACTTCTTTCCTGATGTTCCCATTCTTAGTGACTGGTGTCCTCACCCACCCAACTGTCTCCACCTGGTAACCAAGATTCAGCCTCCCTCCAACTCAGTCCAGCACTGAGTCCTCTGAATTTGACCAGCTAACTCTCACTGGCTCCTGGTTGACCTAGTTTAAGTTTTTAACTGTTTTCATCTGGATTACTCCACCTGCCTCCTCACTGGTCTTCCCGTCTTCAGTGTGGTCCCTTTCAATCCATCCCAGAATCACCCTTCTAAAATTCAAACCACCTCGTGTCTCCCCGGTTCTTTCAAACCTTCAAAAACCTCTCCATGGTTTTGGCATAAATGCCTTCCTTTTTACACAGGAAACTCTAGGCCCTGACCCCTGCCTTTCCCACCACCGACTACTCACCCAAATGATAACAACAGGAGTGAACATTTGAGTACTCCCTATGTACTAGGTGCAGTTCTAAGCACTTCTTGCACTGGGACTCATTTAATCTTTCTAACACCCCATAAGATGGGCACAGAGAGGTTACATAACTTGACCAAAGACACACGGCTGGTGAAAAGTGGAACCAGGATTCAAACCAAAGCTAGGAGGCCCCAGAATCCTGGCTCTTAGTTGTGATTAAGGGGTACCATCTTTCTATCACACAACCGTTACTCCAGCTGTGTTCAGGCCCTTGGAGTTCCCTAGACAAGTCTTATTGCTCAGTTTTGTACATGTTACTTTCTCTGCTTGCAATATCCTCCTCCTTTATAACTTACTCCTCTTCATAATTTAGGATTCCTTTGTGCCACTTCCTCCAGTTATTCAAGAGCTATTAGTTTGGCGCCTGTTCTGTGCTTGGCCCCACTCCAGAAAAGCTTTGATTAGGGAATTGTGCAAGAAAGAAAAAAAAAGAAAGGTTGTGTTGTGACTTATGGATGAATTAAGATGAGACTGAGTTTCCCAGAATTGGTTTACAATAGACAACTCTATTCCATCCCAAACTAGACCTAAAGCCTTAGAGCTTAGGTTGACACATACCAAAGTAAAATTGGATTCTAAATGCTAAAAGAGTCTGATTATCATCTAATAGTACATTTCACAAGATCAGAAAGTCTGAATCCTCATCTTTAGATGAATCTGAAGAATCTTCTCAAACAGAATCCCTGGCCTTTCTCTCTTTTAATCAAAACAGCACTTTTCTCCCCTTCAATGCTTAATCGACCCCAGTGGGCTCTCTTAACAATAGTGTCTTTGTTGAACGACTTGGGGATGACATTATGTGGAAGATTGCCCTCTATCCAGCTGTTACAGATTGAAGTGAATGCCCATGATCAGGCTGGATACAACTTAAAATTCAGATGGCTGGAGTATGTAGGCTGGAACTACTAGTCCTGGTTGCCAACAGACATAGTAGTTAAAGAGGTAGTAAGTCTGAGCCTAAAAGCTGACCTATGACTTGATCTTGGGCACATTACTTAAATTCTTTCAGCCGCAGTTTCCTCATCTGTGAAATGTGAATTGTAACAATAGTATTGTATGAGACAAAATATGTAGAGTTCTTAACACCATGGCTAGCCTTTAGTCACTTTACTTGAAAGTAATTGTTAGGTACTTAGTATAGTCAAATGGCAACCCACTCCAGTATTCTTGCCTGGAAAACCCCATGGATGAAAGAGCCTGGTAGGCTACAGTCCATGAGGTCGCAAAGAGTCAGACACAACTGAGCAACTTCACTTTCACTTTCTTTTTCACTTAGTATAGTCAAAGTGAAAATGTTAGTTGTTCAGTTGTGTCTGACTCCTTGCAGCCCCATGGACTGAGCCACCAGCTCAGATGGAGCATCCTGCCTGGCTCATGGTAAACTCTCAGTAAATGTTAAACTCTCATAAATGTTAGAGCAAATAATCATAATAAGAACTATTATTGTCATTATTCAGGAAATTGGGTCAATACATTCATTCCATCTTAATGTTTGATTAAGCTCATGTACATTTGTATTTACAAAGCTGTATTTTTGCTTTTTGTTTTGTTTTGGCATTCTGCAGTTTGCTAGAGGTGAATACAAACTGGTTGATCAGTGATTTGCCTCAGTACTTTTCTAGGTATGAAAGCTAAGCTAAGATCTGTATTTGTTAATAAGGCCACTCTTTTTCACTTTTGAGAAATGGCAGTCTTCTATATTTGAGTTCTACACTCATCAGTTGTGGTTAGCTAAAATAATTCACAACTGTCATTATTTTAAATAATACATAAAGGTTTGGAGATAAGGTTGGTGGTGGTTTAGTCGCTAAGTCATGTCCGACTCTTGTGATCCCATGGACTATAGCCTGCCAGGCTCCTTGGTCCATGGGATTCTCCAGGCAAGAATACTGAGTGGATTGCCATTTCCTTTTCCAGGAGATTTTCCCAACCCAGGGACTGAACCGCCATCTCCTGCACTGTAGGCAGATTCTTTACCAACTGAGCTACCAAGGAAGCAGGCAATTGATTTGAAAATATTTATGAAATCATCTTTGACTACCTAATTTCTTATTTTGTTTTCCTAAATTCCTTTCACCTACCAAAGATGATACCATTAGCTATCTAATTGCAACTGGTAATTTTGGGGGAAAAAAACAGGTTAAAATGTTTATTAAAAATGTTCATCTTGTAAATGTTCATTTTAAAGACCAACAGTGAACATAGGAAAAATGTAGAAAATAAATAATAAGAGTTTAAAAAATTATTTTCCTACAGGATAGATAAATATAAAGTTGCTTTTGGAATTAGAGTGGATAATCAGAATTAATCATGCCAGCATAAACAAAAAGAGATGCTTTAAGTTTTATGAGCCAGCAATTTCTAACATAAGCAACATAACAAGAGCATCATCCTGAAGGGGCAGTCTTTTCCTGTTTTCCTGCTTCCTCCTCCTCCAGAAACTTGTTCTAAGTCCAATTAGTTGATTTTTGGTCACAAGAGGGGGCTATTTTCTAATTTAATCACAAAGCCTACTATGAAAATGTTAGTTGGGAAAAAAAACATCACTGTTTCTGCTTCTTTGTTTTTTGTTTCCTTAAAAAAGTCTGTGATTGATAAATTAATTTTCCAGTGATAAATATTCTCTGAGAGAATAACCATGTGATAGAATTAACGCTATGCTCTTTAAAGTTACTTTAAATGTAAATGTCTTTATTTCCCAATTAACTTCCTAGTTTTAATTGGGGGCAAAAATAAAGCAGAGGTATGTGTGTGTGTATCAAACACAAATGCACATATACAAGGCATCCTCATTTGGCTAGGACACCCTACTCATATTTCAAGGTCAAGTTCAAATTTTGCTTTTTCTGTGGAGCTTTTCCTGTCATGTTGAAGCAGAATTAGTTGTTCCCTCCTCTATGTTCAATTCTACTGCACCTCTCACAATTCATATCTCTTCCTCCCATTAGAGTGTGAAATACCATCTATATTTTATAAGAACAGGAGTCAACTGCTCTGTCCCCAGTGCTTGCCACACTGCCTGACCAATAAAGATGGTTCTTATTCATATCTGTGTCCTTAGTAACTAGCATCTACTGGAGACACAGTAGGAGATTAATAAATGCTTGTTAAATTACACAATACTATGTTTTGTTTGTTCCTAGCAATGAAGGTTACATAGCTGTGAGATGTACTAGGAGAAAGGAGGCCATTCAGACAATGGAAATATTCCTGTGGTGCTGAGATTGGACCTTGGCCTCTGTTTCAGCTGCTACCCTCCACTCAGTGAGTCATTTTTGCCATACTGTTGGCCTTGATTAAAATATTTAAGATGTTTAATACTTTCCAGTAGTCTGAGTGGCTAAAATTTATCTTAGGATAATGGTGCTTAGGAGTTGCCAGGGTTTGGACTGTCAAATTTCAGATCCATCTCAACCAAATTCACCAATTTTTGTGCACTTTGTCTGTGCCAGGCACTGTGTTAGTGCCGGGAACAGTGCTCAAGAAGTTCACAGATTGATGGAGGAGACAAATGCATAAATAAATACATAATGTCCCAAACTGGACAAGTAAAACAGGCTTGGGGATTAGTGCTGAGGGACAATGGAAATATTGACACTCGTGTTACTTTAATACCATCTCTTATTTTGAAGGGGTTTCTTCCCTATAATTTTACCCCCAAATTTGTCCCATGCCAAAGTTATCATGTGACCACTTTGAAGAGCAACATGAGAAGTTGTAAGATTTCTAAAGTTTAAGAATTAAAACTTTCTTATAAATATTCTGTCGTTTGTCTCTGTACATTTCCAACCTTTCTTTCAAAGACAGTCTATGAACTGACAGTTTAAATCTGCTTCATTAGAGAATTTAGCTTTTATAACAATTTTCATTTTGTGTGAGTTACCAAAGTTAAAGCAGCAAAATCATATATATTTAAAAAGTAGAAAAAATATACTATGTATGGTATGCTTTACTATGCTACAACAACTTCATCACTCTAGTAAGCATCTCTTTTTCCTCTGACCTCATTGTCTCCACTCATTCTATTATTTGCTTAAATGCAATTTCAGATTGATAGCTGCTGCTTGTGCCTTCTTACTCAGCCAAAGGGGAAGAACCATGTCTTACTGGGTCTTTATATTCCCCACCAGCTAGTAGCTGGGCAAATGTTAGGTCTTAGCAAGTGGCAGGTACAATGTATAGAAACAGTGCTGGGCTTTGAGTAGAACACCTGTGTTCATCTCCTGATAGTCTACTGGTTAACTGTATGACCTTGGGCAGGTCACCCAGCCCATGTAAGCCTATTTCCCTGATTATAAAATAGGAACATAGCCCTCAACTTTAGAGGTCATTGGAAATACTAAGAAGATAATGCTTGTAAAAGCAAACCATTGCAAAATCACAAGGTATATTGTCATCTTGATAAACACTTACTGAATTGAATATTTCACTTATGTCTATTGCAGGTAATCAAAAAGGGCCAAAACTCATTGTAGTTTTCAGAGGTTATTTCTATTTGAAGTGAACATAACAGAACAAGTTGTTAAATCTGTGAGAAGTTATTGCTAATTTCCCTAATGTAAAAATGTAAACTAATTAGTGTCAGCCAGCCCTTTTCAGTTCTATCATATTTTATGGTATCATATGATTATTCCTATTGTTATTAAAAATTCCAGGTTATAAATGAATTTTACATAATACCACATTAGGAGTAAAAAACTGATGCACTAGAATTATGAAAAAACAACTCAGCCACAGGTTGTGTCAGAAATATATTCTGAAGCCTCAATTAACATAAATAAACACTGTAATCCTCACTAAGTAAATGTATCTCAGCAGACAGTATCTTGGTGAATGTAATGGGATTTAATAATAGCAAACAAAAGAGTATGAATTTGAAGAACAGAAAAAGAAATTTCACACTGTATTCTTTAAACAGCTCTGTAGGTTTAAACAGGGTAACTTTGAAATGTTATGTTATTCTGAATTAAATATACAATAGAAATAAGAATGTGTTACATTTGCATAAAAATAAAGTTATTCTGAAAGGTCATCTTGCAAGATCAGATTTTTATATGGTGTGGGGAAAAGGCAATGTTCTGAAAATCCACTGGGGGAAGCAAATTCATAAATATTAATAAATGGAAGCATCACTATAGATTAAAAATATGAAGCAGCACATGAATTTGGATGGTTTTCATTGTCACAATATGTGGCTGATGTTTGGGTAAAGTATCTTATGAGCCGGAGGCATGCATATTTCTTTATACAGACTGTTCTAGAAAACTTCATTCTTGAACTTTTCTGAAATTTGCAGTATTACAAGTTCTGTAACTTATGTTATCAAGTAAGGTTTTTTCTTTTTGATCACTAGATATTTTTAGTCTGCAAGACCCTCATGTTTACTCACCTAGTTATTCACTGGTTTCTTTATAGAGATCTGCTACTTGTCTTAATTCCTCCAAGCCTTTCTTCACAATAAAGATCTTTCCATAGTACTTTTATGGTCATATCGTATCTGTTCAGGATACTACCAAGAACCCCAATTACATAAGAACTAAAGCTACTTTTGTGGCATTCAACATCCTTAATAATCTAGCATTCACTGCATTTTCAGCTGCACAAATATTATCTTGCAGCAATATCAAGGTATTTTTCAGTCCCATACATGGATGTTCTCTCATTTCTCCACATCTTTGTGGAGAGTTTCTATATTACTTCTATATTATTACCTGCAATTTCTATATTATTATATGGTAAAGGCTATATCTCTTGGAGTGCCTTTTTCAGACTTTTGTGGCTTGACAAGTTCCTAACCATCCTCCATGATTCAACTGATTATATGCGTTTACTGACTCACCAGGAAGATTTGGCAGAAGGGAGGCACATCTTTAGGCTTCTACTTCATTTTACATACATATTGCTTATAGTCTCTCTTACACTCCTTTGGAATCACTTGCTTGTACACTGTACTTCTCCACTAGTCTGTGAGTGCCCCAAGGACAAAGACCATACATTCTCATTTCCATACCCTCCCCATCACAGGATTCCTCCACAGTAAGTTAAACTGTGTTATTCATTCATTGTTTCATTTTATCTGAGAGGCAGTGAAGTATGGTGGTTAGGACATGTGGCTTCTGAAGTCAGGCTTCCTGTCTAAAAAATTATTTAACCACTCACTGTCTTAGTTTTTTCACCTATAAAATGGGAAGAATAATAGTACTTAAAGGATTTTTGTGAGGCTTGAGGAACCAATATATAAAGTATTTAGAACAGTGCTTGAAACCCAATAAGTGATGTATAAATGTTGCTATTGGTATTATTTCTTATTTGACTTTGAACTGAGATAGATTAATAGCTTGATACATAGTCATTCATAGCTGAAGCTTCTGAATAAATGGATCTTTTTCTAGACTGAATAATCTCCACTCCTTTATGTTATTTTAAAAATCAGACTAATTTTCCAGTATTTAAAAAAATTTCTCCTTTGGTCCTTCATCTTAATGCAGTGAAAAGAGTATTTTTGGTATTTTGCTATTACAACAAGAATTTTGGAACCAAGTCACTAAATTTGCATCTATTTAAATTGTATCTTTTCTTTTTTGTGTCATTTTCCATGCTAGTCACAATGGGCATAAATTGCATTAAGACAGGCAAGAGGCCTGCCTTCATGGCATATTCAAATTCTTACTTGCAGGAACAAATGCTTTTTACGATTAACCAAATTACTTACCACTCTTTCGAATTCTTTCTTCCAGTAGGTCAGTATGTCCAGCTGGAAGTTTCTTACTGAAAATCTCAGCTGAACGGAGGAACATAGCTTCAACTGCAGACCCTTTTAGCAAAGCAATCTGATCTTCATGGTCCAATGTCTGAAATCCTGAATGAAGATGATAATCAAATCAGTATCAAAAAGTTGAATGTTATATAATAATATTTCCTCATCCCCACTGATAGAACATTTCCATAAAGTGACTTTGTAATTGTTTTAAGACTGAGTAGCCAAATCGAGTTAATAAGTAACTATTGTACTCCCCAAATAGAAGCTGACTTTTATGTTCATTGAGTGGGATTCATTCAATGAGTTAGGCAAAAAAGGATATCAAGTCTATACCAAATATATATACTTGTATACTATAGAAGATACAGGCTGATTCAGACGAAATACTGGAGACAAAGCATATTGTCTTTGAACCATTATTTTAGTCATGTCAGAAAGGGTCAGAGAAGGTTAACTCTGTAGAATGGAAGTATCCACAAGCCAGAAAACATTTTACATGTGCTCAGAGGTTTAAATGAATATTTGACCAACTCATGAGTCTTTAATCTATGTGAAGAAGGGGCCAAAAACACAGTTAGGGCCATGTTGAGGTGTCTGGTCTGAGCTCAGCACTGCGCATGCAGGGTAGGGAAAATAAGAGAAATACGGGAAAGAACTGATGACCTGAAGAAATAGAATGCTGCCCGGAAAATCCAAAGTCCTTATGCAGCCCTCCAGGCCACAGTCCCCAGCAGCCTCTTTGACCTCACTTTCTCCTTCATCACCTCCTCTTCAGTCATTGTGCTCCAGCCACACAGACTCCTGGCTCTGCTGTGAGCCCACAAGTCTGCTTTTGCTCCAGGGTGTTTGCTCTCCACTATAACCACGCCTCACTCCCTCACTGTAGGCAGGTCTCTGCTTCAAGGTGACCCTACCTAAAATAGTACTTCCCAGCACTCACTAGTCCCTACCTTCTTTATTTTCATTCATAGAACTTAACACTGTCTGACATGATACTATAGGATTACTGACTTATTTGTTAATTGTCTCCCATTCTCCTATAGTATAAACTTTGAAGACAGAAACTTTGCCTGTTTCATTCATTTTTGTTCCAAGTGCCTGACATATAACTTGTATCCAAGAATTATTTGTTAAATAATTTTATAATGACTAAATGAATGAATGGGAAACAAACACAAACTCGTGTGCATATATGTATTAATACACAGACACACATGGACACATGAACACAGACAGAAATAAATTAATGCCATCAGAGTCTAAATGCCCTGGAAAAGCATTAAAGAGCAACAGAATTCAGAGAAGAAAGTAATGTCAAGAATTAAAAGTCACTACATTGATGACAGGCATTCAAAAATACTTGCTCAATGAATAAATGAATGAATTGAAGAACTGAAAACATAGCAAGAGTCCATTAATGGCGATTACCTAAATAAATTATGATAAATCAGTATAAAATATGATGACAGTATGGAGGACAGTATAAAATAGGTCTATAAAATCAGGTTGCCTGGAATAAAATTCTGTCTCCAACACTTGCTATCTTTGTGGTATTAGGAAACAATCTTAGTGCCTTACTTTCCTCATCTCCAACATGGGGATTACAAAAGTGCCTGCCCCTTAGGACTGGCAGAAGTATTAATGAGGCAATTGCATTAAATGCTTAGTACAGTGTTTGACATACAGTAAGTACTTAAATAATGTTAACTATTATTATTACAATAGAATATTATACAGTTCTTAAGATCATGAGGCTGATTTACACATATGGACATGGGAAAATCATAGATGCTTTAAAAAATACTCTCAAAGAAATATATATTGTATGATTTCATTAAACATTAAAAAACCTATGTATGTGTATGTTGAGATAAAAATACGTGAAAGAAATTAAACCAGACTTCTACTAATGGTGGCCTAGAATAAAGATAATACAGGTGGGTAAAGAGGGGACTTTCTAACCCTAACTTTCTGCTCCATATATTTCTGCATTGTTTGAGTCAGTTGATTGAATTACTTAAAATGGATGCCAATTTATTCAGAGTTTTTCCATCTAAAACTTTAAAAATGGGGTGAAAGATTCCTTCTTTGCCTGCCTGCCGAGACTCCCTTCTGAGATGGCCCAGATCTATGAGGTATGATTTTAAGGAGGTTTGGAAAGGTCTCTGGTAGGAATTTTTTTTTATCAAAGTCCATTAATCTTTTAAATTCATCCCCCCATTGATAAGCAAACATTTAAGCCCTTTCCCATAATTTGTATTTTTCCCAAGTATAAAATCAGATTGTGAGAGTACAGAATAAGTTTTTCAAACTATATTCCCTGTCTACCTCCTACCCAAGATTCTGAACCACGCTTTTAGAAGCTATGCCCCTTTGTTTCTCTTCCTAAAATACAACCCAGAAACTTAAATCAGTCCTGAAGTCTCATTTTCATCTCAGTGTCACAAATGCCTGATCAAGGCGAGTCTCAGAACATCTCTAAGTAGCAGCTCTGCTGTAACCATCTCTTCTCCTATTGGTAATGAATAACCTTCCCTTGTTCTAAGAATCGGTAATGAATAACCTTCCCTTGTTCTAGGAATCTGAGTCTTTTCTGCCTCTTTTTTTTTAAAAAGTCACTACCTTAAAGACCCTAAGAGCTCTCTGAGGGCCGGAGCCTTGGGGAGTCTCCAGCACCCTGGACAGTGCCTGGCACAGGTTATGCTCAGCATGCGGAACGACTCGCTGCGTCTTTCACAAAACACCCTTTCATACTGGCATTGTATCACTGTTATTATTATACATAATACTGTTGTCATTTCTAAAGTTATTGTTAATCAACGTTCTTAGTTTCTCAGGATTTTCTTGCCTTTAATTTTCTGCTGTATTTGAATTTTTTTCCTTCTACTTTACTCATAAAACATGCATTAGTTATGTAAACATGCCTTAACTGTTTCTCTCCCTCAGGAACTATGTTAGGCACTGGAAATGAAGAGGTGTAAAAGATTCTTGCCACTGCTTTCAGATAAGCTACCTTCTTGAATAAGATTCTTTCTTTGATTCAGTTATTTCTTGGTTCAATACCAACTGATCATTTGAGCTGAAAAACCTTTTCCCATAAACAACCAAGCGCATCATATTCTCATGATGTTCTACCCCCCACACACAGTTTCCACTCATGTACAATCTTGGTTTTGATCAAGATTGCTTTAGCTAAATTAGCATACAACAAATTAAGTTTCTCTTTCACTGTTAATAAAGGAATGAGATATATTAATGTTTCAATGATAACAAGAACTTTCTCCCCATATTTTATGACTTTTACATAAGCTTATGTCTATCCATGACACATTTAATAAAATAATAGCACAATGCTGGCAAAAGAAAGAAAATTAAATGTCTAATTAAAATCCTACATCAGAAGTTACCTTCTATAACAATATTACAGTTGTGCTACTATACAAGGTATATACTCTACTAGACCATGGGTTTCTAATGTACTAACATATTTTAAAAACACTGAAACAACTTAAACCTATTGACTTAGCATTGATAATGTGGCTGGAAAATGGGGGGTGGGGAGGGGCGTAACTTTGGGAGATAAGAATCTTGAATTCCAGTTTCTGCACTGGCACCATCTAAATGGGGCTTCCAAGGTGGCTCAGTGATAAAGAATCTGCCTGCCAATGCAGGAGACTCAGGAGACGCAGGTTCAATCCCTGGGTCGGGAAGATCAGCTGGAGAAGGGAATGGCAATCCACTTCTTGCCTGGCAAATCCCATGAACTGTGGAGCCTGGTGGGCTACAGTCCATGGGGTCACAAAGAGTCAGACACAATTGAGCATGCACACACAATCTAAATGACTATGGATAAGTCCCTCTCCCTCATCCCCCACATACAATTGTTCATCAAGCCCTATCAATTTTTGAGCCTCTCTTCATTTCCTCTTCTCTTTCACTGCTATTGCTTTATTTCAAGCCCTTTACCTAGATTGGTGCAGTAGGCATACTAACTGATTCTGACTACCTGCCATGCTTCCCTTTTCAAATCCATCTTATACAAACCCAATGAAGTCATATCTCTGTAACATAAATTTCATCGTGTTCTACTTCAAAAATAAATAAATAAAGCCACCAAAACTCCTTACCATCCAGGGGATAAGAATTAAATCCTTTGGTTATGTCCTCATCACCCTGGTACCAGTCTGCCTCATGTCAAACCAAGGAGCCCACCATAGATACACTGAATCTTCTCTCCCATCTCTAATGATCCTATTCTTGTTCATGCTTCATTACATTTTCACAAGCGATCTCTCAACTTGGAATGCCCCTTCTTTCATATCACCAGGAAAACTCCCTTTTTTGTTTTATACCCAAATCAACTAAGATTCTTTCTGAAGCCTCCTGGTCTTTCTCAGATACAATTAGGAACCACTTTCTCTCTGCTCAAACAGGGCTTTGTATACGTTAAAATTTTTTTTTAGCCTTTAGTCACTCTACTTGAAGGTAATTGTTAGGTACTTAGTATAGTGAAAGGGAATGTCTTAGTTGCTCAGTCGTGTCTGACTCTTTGCGACCCCATGGACTATAGCCCACCAGGCTCCTCTATCCATGGAATTCTCTAGGCAAGAAAACTGGAGTGGGTAGCCATTCCCTTCTCCAGGGAATCTTCCCAACCCAGGGATCAAACCTGGGTCTCCCAACTTGCAAGCAGATTCTTTACCATCTGAGACAGCAGTTGAGACACAGAGTCAGACATGACTGAGCAACTTTCACTTAGAGTAGATATCAAAAATGCTTATTGGATGAATAAATGGATGAACAACAATTCTGCAAAGTTTCAATTTTTAATCTATCGTTTGGTAAATTATTATAAATGATTTGTTGATGAATGGAACATGATCTGGCTCTAATATTTCATGTCTGTAGTAGACACATGAATTTAGAGCAGATGTGAGATGACTTCCATTCGACGATAAACAGACACCTGCCTTTCAATGTCACAAGAATATTCTACAGTATAGTAGAGAAGTATGTGCAAAGATACCTGGAAGTTTTTTTGTGAATTCTACGAGAATCTGTACATGACTGGTAGCCATTTCAGTTAAAATGAGAAAATTTTCTTCCGCACTGAATTCTTCTTTTAACTAAATTTTAAGAGAAAAAAAACAAACAAACAATAAGTAGATCAGAGAAATCAACATAAAATTATTAGACTACAGAATAATATTTAGATAATAAAATTTAAGACCCAACTCATATTTTCAGATCTTTGGAGAACAAATGCTATTACGAATCTAAATATGAGACTTACTCTTTGTTTAATGTAGCAAAAAGTTTAAAGTATAACTTTAATTCTAAGCCCTAATCATTTTAAAGTAACATATTCATATATAAATTTGACCTCCAAGGTCGTCAAAGCTCCAGAAAATATTAACTTCAAACACATAATTCTCAGATATTGTACATACAATTTTATTTGTTATTTCCTGAGGCATCCTCTGCTTGCTATATGAATCCATAATATAATGAAGAAGATTCTGTTGATCTGGGGTGAGTTCAGTTTTCTCCTACACTGGCAAAAAAATAAAAGGTGTTAGGGAAGGTGGTTATAAGGCATGTTTCCCATATATGCATTCGTCTAGAGTAAACCACTAGCAGAAACTGTTGAGAAAAGCCCTAATTATGGCAGAAACACTGCATGCACTCTGTTATAATGTGTACTTGCTTTCTCTGGGCCATTGGGCAAGCTATATCACATTTCACTAAATTTGTCCCAAGTAGCTAATTTTCCTGTCTACAAAACAGGGATAGCAAAATATTCCTTTCATGTATTTCTTATGAAGAAATAATAATCTGCATATGAAGCCTATCAAGACAATGCACAAAATTACTGAAAATTCAAAGTTTAATCATAACTAAGAACAGCTTCCCACATATAAAATGGAGACTCCAGGTAAGTGTAGTTATGTGGAACAGGGGTCAACTAACTGTAGCCCATGGACCAAATCCACCTGGTTTTATAAATGTGTTTCAACAGAACTACACTCGCTTTTCAGTGTCTTGTCTACACTGCTTTTGTACTACCATGGAGGAGCTGAATGGTTCTCAGAGAGACTGTGTGGCCAAGGCCTAAGATATCTGGTCCTTTATAGAAATGTTACCAACCCCTGAAGTAGTGAGTCATCATTCTGGACAAGTCAGAGCCCAAATACCTCTTTCCCTCTGATTAGCACCTTTTGTGAGATGAGAATAATTATGTCAACTTGTTGCTTCCTTTACCAACGTTTTGACAAAGCATTATGGCAAAGCAATACAGCCGACCCTTGAACAACACAGAGTTTGAATTATGTGGGTCCACTTATGCATGACTTTCTTTTGTTAAACATGTTCTGCTGCACTACAGAATCTGTGGTTGGATTTTGAATTCATGGATGCAGAACTGAGGTTACTGTAGGGCTAGCATGTGAAATGACATGTGGATTTTCAACTGCCTGAGAGTGGGTGCCCCTAGTCACCCTCATGTTGTTTAAGGGTCATCTGTACTTTTAACATAAAATTATTTTTTCTGAAATGAATACAACAGAACATAGTTGCAAAACTAAACATGGATGACATTTTCATCAGTGGTATAACAATGAGAAAGATATGACTTGACTGATCATGGATTACTGGTTTTTCAACTAATGAAAAGTTAAAATTTTCCCAAAAGTCCTCTACACCATCATCATATGTTTGGCCAAGCATCTAAGATGCTGTTCCTCTGTTTTGTCCAAGTAGCTGAAAGGATTTCTTGATTAATTTGTGACCTCAGTGGGAATGGCCTTTCTCTATTGATCCACAGATGTGTATTCACCCCGTCTTACCCCTTGAGAAGGACTAATCCACAAGCCTCTATTGAATCCACATCCTTTCTAGTCTGAGCCTCCCTTCTCAATGACAAGGAAAAAATGTCATCAAAATGTGGTTTTAAAAAATCCTCTTTATATCCCAAGCCATTCCCACTGGCGAACTCAGGGAAGCAGGAGAGGAATGGGGTCAAGGAGATGGGACTCTTGTACTTATTTTACTTTACCCGTGTTTACGTGGGCTTCCCTGGTGGCTCAGATGGTCAGGAGTCTGCCTGAAAAGCAGGAGACCCAGGTCTAACCTCTGGGTTGGGAAGATCCCCTGGAGAAGGGAATGGCTCTTTGCTATCTTTTGCATTTTTACATGGAAACATATATTACTCTTCTGATTAAAAAGCAAAGAAGAGGGACTTCCCTGGTGGGCCAGGGAAGACTAAGACTCTGTGCCCCCAACACAGGAGTCCCGGGTTCAACTCCTGGTAAGGGAACTAAATCCCATGTGGCGCAACTCAAGATCTTGTTTGCCGCAACTAAGACTTGGCGCAGCCAAATAAATATATAAGTATTTAAAATACATAAATAAAAAGCAAAGAAGATATCCAGTTGATGCACACTTGAAATGAAATCCTGGCTGTGGCCGTGGCCCTCGTCTGAAAACCCCCGCCCGTGTCACGACATCCTGGAAGCTTGCGGCTGCTGGTTCTGACCACACCGTGGCCCGTCATTACCCTGCAGGACTTGGTCGTCGAGGTCACCTGTCGCAGGTCACGACTTTCACTGTCTTCATGGACAGCCTGATCTGCGTGCTGCTTCACATTTTTTCTCAGTCGTTTAGATTTGCACTGAATTTCAGTTAACAAGCCTGAAAAAATAAGCAGAGAGTCTTCACCATCCAAGGAAAGTCCCATTGTTTGTGGTCACAAGGCGGCTGAGCTGTAGTCGGCGCTAAAGGTCTCCTTTGCCATCTGGCACTGAGCTGATTCTAGCCCTGCTGACACTCTAAGACTTGATCTTGAGCAAGAAATGTATCTCCTCTGAGTCTCAGTTTTTTCCTTAATAAAATGGAAATGATATTTACCCTATAGAGTTTTTTGTGGATTAAATACAACTAGGTCACTTTTTAAAAAGAGTAAACAAAGAATCTGTAATAACAAAGCATTGTACAAATGTAAGGTAGTCAAAAAAAGAAGGTGGATGACACTCACTCTTCCTGGCCTAAGGGGGCCTCAAAAGCTCATGTTTCAAAGCATAGTATTAATATTACTTTTCATTGATGTTTATATAATGTACTATAAGAAATATATTCAATTTCACATTAAACACAGAAGTAAATGTGTTGGGTAAAATGATGTCAACATCCTTTAGGGAAAATTTTTAAAGTCTCGTTAATTTTCAGAATTGTATAAATTATTGAGAATATAGTTATAGATGAAAATAACTCCAGGGGACTTTGAAGTTTTTTTTGAATAATCATGGGGCTTCCCTGGTGGCTCAAAAGTTAAAGAATCTGCCTACAATGCAGGAGACCTGGGTTTGATTCCAGGGTAGTGAAGATCCACTGGAGAAGGTACTAGCTACCCACTCCAATATTCTTGCCTGGAGAATTCCATGGACAGAGGATCCTGGGAGGCTACAGTCCACGGGGTCACAGAGTAGGACATGACTGAGCAACTAACACTTTCACACTTTGAATAATCATACAATATCATCATGAATTTTCACTTAAACGGAACAATCTAAAATAGTAGAGAACAATCTCCCATGTTCCCATTTAACTTCCTCATTCTCTCAATGTTAATGAAACAAATCTCCAAGAATTTCTTTGTCTGGGGCATGTATTTTATAGGATCATACAAAAGTTCCTGTATCTGTTGCTGGATGAGTCTGTGTTTTCATAAATAATATTATAGACTCTTGTAGGTAGGATCATGAAGAATGTCCTCAGGACTTAGCTGGAACAGGTTCATATTTAAGTGATGAGGAACATGAACTCCCTCGGATCGAAGTGAGTGTTTCCACTGTAAGATTGGATTCCAGCCGCAGCCCCTGCCACAGTCTCCTGTTTCATACATGCTAAGAAGAGATTGTGATCGGCCACTATAAAACTTTCATCCATCCAGAGCTGGATTATTTACACTGCCCTATTTTCTTCCCCTTCCTGCACGCATTATTTCTTTGGGTCCATCCCAGTTGCCTGTGGTTGGAGAACAATAGAACTGGAGTCACCTTCCAAAGGCTTTTATTTCATGTGGCATTCCCTCTCTGAATGTTACCATCTCCTTGGTGACGTTTGTTTGTCTATTTGTGTTTTGAGAAGGAAGAGGACGTATCTCAGAATCTGAGGGGTCTGCAGAATTTTCAGAATAAAAATTAATATGTTACATACTAGCGTGCATTCCAAATTCTGATGAAGATTACGGTTTCTCACAAAGCCAGCAGTTAATACAGTGTCTCTTTATCTGATCGAAAGACCAAATTATATTAAAATTCGGAGTAGTTAATTTCCTGTGTAAACCTATACAAATTGGTTCAAAGTTGCACAAAGAGAAGGAGTCTTAATAAAACGACTTGGTTTAAAACTCTATCTAGACAATTCAGAGGCAGTTATACCTTATAAAACATTCTTAATTTTCCCCACAGCTGTGGATTTTTATGCTAATTAAACAATAAGTAAGCAGGATATTAAATCATATTTGGAGGAAACTTTTAGACTTTTTTCTTTGTAGCTAATTAAAACATGCTATTTTGGCTGTATGTTAAAGCCACTTCATTTCACATATAATTCATCACAAGAATGGACACCAAATACAGCTGTTTCTTTCAGGTGTATGAAGTGCTCTGCAGCTGACAGTTTGGACAATTTCAGTGGTTCATTATTCTTTTCAAGAACTTAGATGGCTTACTAAGTCCCTTCCTCAATTTATGACCTACCATTCTATGAATTACCTGACATCTGCCTCCTTAAGAGATTTTTGGTGGAATTTAATTGCTTGATGCAAATACCTGTATACATACATTCAGCCAACATTCCCATTTCTTTGCATTTCCTTAGTCGACACTCTTGGCACTTCCTTCGCATGTACATGTCCATCACGCAGTTGCCCCCGTTTTTACACTTGTACACGGCGTTTTTGGTAATGCTTCTCCTGAAGAAACCTGGAGAAGAAACACAGAAAGGAGTAAGAGGCTCCGAACAACACACTCGGCTTAAGAGATGGCAGAGCACCTTCTCATGAACCCCTGCAGGGCACCCAGGCCATCCCCGACCATACCTGTGACAAATGTCCTTTCAGTTGCCCTGCATGGTCCAGATTGGCTGCTATTTTAATTATTTATCTCTCAAAAATAAAGGCATGCTTGAATGATAGCCTCTCTTAGAAAAACTCTTGGTTTTAAAAGATTGATTACTTTCATTAGTGTATCTTTACTGAGAGACAATTAACCACTAATGAGCTCTAGGTGCTAGTGGTAAAGAGTTGAATAACTCATCCCTGTGCTCTTACAGTTTACGGGTTGGTTGAGAACAAAGAGATGCAAACAACCAAATCAGTGAAACTCCGTGTTCCTGGGCTGTGCTGGGGCAAAGAGGCTGGCTGAATGGTCAGTTCTGGATGCAGAGGTCAGACTCAGAAGCGAGAAATGAGCTGTCTTAAAAAACAAGAGACTGTTAACCAGGCAGACAGGGAGAGGTCACATTTAAGGTTTCATTTCAGTACTTGATATACCCAACTTGGTATAATAATAAACATGCAAACCTTGCTTTAAAAATAAGCATCTCCCTGAAGAGGATGTAGCCATAGTCACTGCTGCTTCAGTTCAGTTGTCTGGAGTAGGGCAAGGGATTAACTGACTCACTCTCTGCTTCTCCTGTTCCTCGTCCACCCATGGACCTGGATGACCCTAGCTCCTGACTCTTCGGTGGTGAATCAAGAGAGAATTGTGGGAGGCAGGGGAGGAAGTGACAGGGAAGTGCTTACTTGCCTGGTGTTGTCAGAAGCTGGTTTCTACCTAGCAAGTTTCTGAAGTTGACTCTTTCTCCCATGGGTTGGATTATTTTGAGAACTCCCCCCTTCTCCCATGCAGTTCCTTGATGAGGCAAATATGTCTCTCTTCTAGCCCATGGCTTGTGTCTTCCTCTGCTTCTAGGAATTTGGCAATCCACCTCCATTTTCTTTCTTCTGAGGTCCCTCCATGTGGTGCTCTTAGCATGGAGTTAATCCCATGCCGTTTTCTCCAACGAACTCAGAGAAAGTTTCTCCCACCTATCCATGAGCAGTCAGCTGCCTGCCCTCTTGACCTTTCAACTTCTCAGGTGAAAGTCAGACATCAGTCTCTGGTGTCCCTCAGCTGCAGAGAATATTTGTCAGTCTCCTCAAGTGATCCTACTGACAACCCTTCCATTGGGCGCAGGGCAACAGGGCCTCCTTAGTGTACAGACCTTATCTGGGGAATAGGGATGTCTTTTCCTAATTCTCATAAAAGCCCCATACTTCTCCCACTGGGGTTGAGTGTCTGAGTGTCTCCTGTGGAGGTATGTGTCAGCAGTGGCATGCCACTAGGCAGGGACTCTGGGTGCATGAGACCTGGGTGTGGCATAAGCCCTCCTGGAGGAGGTCACCATTAACCCCATCACAGAGCCACCAAAACTTACACAGGGCTGGGGAAACAGACTCTTCGAGGGCACAAATAGAACCTTGTGTGCACCAGGGCCCAGGAGAAAGGAGCAGTGACCCCCCAAGAGACTGACCCAGGCTTGCCCATGAGTGTCCCAGAGGCTCTGGCAGAGGCGTGGGTCAGTGGTGGCCTGCGGCAGCGGTGCAAGCACTGAGTGGAGCAGTGCATGCACGGGAACTTGTGAAGGAGGGCGCCATTATCTCCATTCAGTTCAGTTCAGTTGCTGACTCACGTCCGACTCTTTGCAACCCCATTGGCTGCAGCATGCCAGGCTTCCCTGTCCATCACCAACCCCCAGAGCTTACTCAAACTCATGTTCATTGCGTTGGTGATGCCATCTACCGTCTCATCCTCTGTCGTCCCCTTCTCCTCCCACCTTCAATCTTTCCCAGTATCAGGGTTTTTTCAAATGAGTTAGTTCTTCACATCAGGTGGCCAAAGGATTGGAGTTTCAGCTACAACATCAGTCCTTCCAATGAATATTCAGGACAGATTTCCCCTAGGATGGACTGGTTGGATCTCCTTGCAGTCCAAGGGACTCTCAAGAGTATTATCCAATATCACAGTTCAACAGCATCAATTCTTTGATGCTCAGCTTTCTTTACAGTCCAACTCTCACATCCATACATGACTACTCGGAAAACCATAGCTTTGACTAGACGGACCTTTGTTGGCAAAGCAGTGTCTTTGCTTTTTAATATACTGTCTAGGTTGGTCATAACTTTTCTTTCAAGGAGTAAGAGTCTTTTAATTTCATGGTTGCAGTCACCATCTGCAGTAACTTTGGAGCCCAAAACATAAAGTCTTCAACTGTTTCCACTGTTTCCCCATCTACTTGCCATGAAGTGATGGGACTGGATGCCATGACCTTAGTTTTCTGAATGTTGAGCTTTAAGCCAACTTTTTCATTCTCCTCTTTCACCTTCATCAAGAGTCTCTTTAGTTCTTCTTCACTTTCTGCCATAAGGGTGGTATCATCCGCATATCTGAGGTTACTGATATTTCACCCAGCAATCTTGATTCCAGCCTGTGTTTCATCCAGCCCAGCATTTCTCATGATGTACTCTGCATATAAGTTAAATAAGCAGGGTGCAAACACACAGCCTTGACATACTCCTTTTCCTATTTGGAACCAGTCTGTTGTTCTGTGTCCAATTCTAACTGTTACGTCCTGACCTGCATACAGATTTCTCAAGAGGCAGGTCAGGTGGTCTGGTATTCCCATCTCTTTCAGAATAGGAATTTTCCACAGTTTGTGTTGATCCACACTGTCAAAGGCTTTGGCATAGTCAATAAAGCAGAAATAGACATTTTTCTGGAACTCTTGCTTTTTTGATGATCCAACAGATGTTGGAAATATGATCTCCGGTTCCTCTACCTTTTCTAAATCTGACCTGAACATCTGGAAGTTCACAGTTCACATATTGTTAAAGCCTGGCTTGGAGAATTTTGAGCATTACTTTACTAGCATGTGAGATGAGTGCAATTATACAGTAGTTTGAGCATTCTTTGCAATTGCCTGTCTTTGGGATTGGAATGAAAACACCTTTTCCTGTCCTGTGCCCACTGCCGTGTTTTCCAAATTTCCTGGCATATTGAGTGCAGCACTTTCACAGCATCATCTTTCAGGATTTGAAATAGTTCAACTGGAATTCCATCACCTCCACTAGCTTTGTTCGTAGTGATACTTCCTAAAGCTCACTTGACTTCACATTCTAGGATGTCTGACTCTAGGTGAGTGATCACACCATCGTGATTATCTGGGTCATAAAGATTTTTTGTATAGTTCTTTTTTTTTTTTTTTTGGTATAGTTCTTCTGTGTATTGTTGCCATCTCTTCTTAATATCTTCTGCTTCTGTTAGGTCCAATCCATTTCTGTCCTTTATTGTGCCCATCTTTGCATGAAAAGTTCCTTTGGTATCTCTAATTTTCTTGAAGAGATCTCTGGTCTTTCTCATTCTACTGTTTTCCTCTATTTCTTTGCATTTATCACTGAGGAAAGCTTTCTTATCTCTCCTTGCTATTCTTTGGAACTCTGCATTCAAATGGGTGTATCTTTCCTTTTCTCCTTTGCCTTTAACTTCTCTTCTTTTCACAGCTATTTGTAAGACTTGCCCAGACAGCCATTTTGTGTTTTTGCATTTCTTTTTCTTGGGGATGGTCTTGATCCCTGTCTCCTGTAAAATGTCATGAACCTTCGTCCATAGTTCATTAGGCACTTTGATTATCAGATCTAATCCCTTAAATCTATTTCTCACTTCCACTATATAACTGTGAGGGATTTGATTTAGGTCATACCTGAATGGTCTAGCCGTTTTCCCTACTTTTTTCAATTTAAGTCTGAATTTGGCAATAAGGAGTTCATGAACTGATTCTAGTTCAGCACCTAACCGAACTGGGGAGTTCATCTTTCAGTGCACTATCTTTTTGCCTTTTCATACTGTTTTGGGGGTTCTCAAGGCAAGAATACTGAAGTGGTTTGTCATTCCCTCCTCCAGTGGACTACGTTTTATCAGAACTCTCCACCATGACACATCCATCTTGGGTGGCCCTACACTGCATGGCTCATAGTTTCATTGAGTTAGACAAGGCTGTGGTCCATGTGATTAGACTGGTTAGTATTCTGTGATTGTGATTTTCAGTCTCTCTGCCCTCTGATGGAGAAGGATAAGAGTTTGGCCTTTGAAGGATAGTTTGGCCGCAGGTCAAACAACAGAGGAGGAACACAGCCCTCCCATCTATAGAAAATTGATTTAAAAATTTACTGAGCATGGCCCCAGCCACCAAAACAAGACCCAGTTTCCCCCTCAGTCAGTCTTTCCCATCAAGAAGCTTCCATAAGCCTCTTATCCTTATCCATCAGAGGGCAGACAGAATGAAAACCTCAATCACAGAAAACTAATCAAACTGATCACATGGACCACAGCCTTGTCTAACTCAATGAAACTATGAGCCATGCCTTATAGGGCCACCCAGGATGGATGAGTTGAGGTGGAGAGTTCTGGCAAAATGTGGTCTACTGGAGAAAGAAATGGCAAACCAGTTCAGTATTCTTGCCTTGAGAACCCCATGAACTGTATGAAGAGGCAAAAGGATAGGACACTGAAAGATGAACTCCCCAGGTTGGTAGGTGCCCAATATGCTACTGGAGAACAGTGGGGAAATAATTTGAGAAAGAATGAAGAGACGGACTCAAAGCAAAAACACCCAGTTGTGAATGTGACTGGTGATGGAAGTAAAGTCTGATGCTGTAAAGAACAGTATTGCATAGGGACCTGGAATGTTAGGTCCGTGAATCAAGGTAAATTGGAAGTGGCCAAACAGGAGATGGCAAGAGTGAACGTCAACATTTTAGGAATCAGTGAACTAAAATGGACTGGGATGGGTGAATTTAACTAAGATGACCATTATATCTACTACTGTGGGCAAGAATCCCTTAGAAGAAATGGAGTAGCCCTCATAGTCAACAAAGAGTCTGAAATGCAGTACTTGGATGCAGGCTCAAAAATGACAGAATGATCTCTATTCATTTCCAATGCAAACCTTTCCATATTACAGTAATCCAAGTCTATGCTCTGACCAGTAATGCTGAAGAAGCTGAAATTGAATGGTTCTATAAAGACCTACAAGACCTTCTAGAACTAACACCCAATAAAGAGGTCCTTTTCATTGTAGGTGACTGGATTGCAAAGTAAGGAGTCAAGAGATACCTGGAATAACAGGCAAATTTGGCCTTGGAGTACAAAATGAAGCTGGGAAAAAGACTAACAGAGTTTTGCCAAGAGAACGCACTGGTCACAGCAAACACCCTCTTCCAACAACACAAGAGAAGACTCTACACATGGACGTCACCAGATGGTCAATACTGAAATCAGATTGATTATATTCTTTGCAGCCAAAGATGGAGAAGCACTATACAGTCAGCAAAAACAAGACCAGGAACTGACTGGCTCAAATCATGAACTCCATATTGCAAAATTCAGACTTAAATTGAAGAAAGTAGGAAAACCACTAGACCATTCAGGTATGACTTAAATCAAATCTCTTATGATTATACAGTGGAAGTGACAAGTAGATTCAAGGGATTAGATCTGATAGACAGAATGCCTGAAGAACTATGGATGGAGGTTTGAGACATCATACAGGAGGCAGTGATCAAAACCAACCCCAAGAAAAAGAAATGCAAAAACACAAAATGGTTGTCTGAGGAGGTCTTACAAATAGCTGTGAAAAGAACAGAAGTTAAAGGCAAAGGAGAAAAGGAGAGATATTCCCATTTGAATGCAGAGTTTCAAAGAACAGCAAGGAGAGATAAGAAAGCCTTCCCCAGCAATCAATGCAAAGAAATAGAGGGAAACAATAGAATGGGAAAGACTAGAGATCTCTTCAAGAAAATTAAGAGATACCAAGGGAACATTTCATGCAAAGATGGACACAATAAAGGACAGAAATGGTATGGACCTAACAAGAGCAGAAGATATTAAGAAGAAGTGGCAACAATACACAGAAGAACTATACAAAAAAGATCTTAATAACTCAGATAATCATGATGGTGTGATTACTCACCTAGAGCCAGACATTCTGAAATGAGAAGTCAAGTCTTCCTAAGTCAAGGGCCCTAGGAAGCGTCACTACGAACAAAGCTAGTGGAGGTGATGGAATTCCAGTTGAACTATTTCAAATCCTAAAAGATGATGCTGTGAAAGTGCTGCACTCAATATGCCAGCAAATTTGGAAAACGCAGCAGTGGTCACAGGACAGGAAAAGGTCAGGTTCCATTCCAATCCCAAAGAAAGACAATGCCAAGGATGTTCAAACTAGCACACAATTGCACTCATCTCACACACTAGCAAAGTAATGCTCAAAGTTCTCTAAGCCAGACTTCAACAGTACATGAACAGTGAAATTCCAGATGTTCAAGCTGGATTTAGAAAAGGCAGAGGAACCAGAGATCATATTGCCAACATCCACTGGATCATCAAAAAAGCAACAGAGCTCCAGAAAATCATCTACTTTGCTTTATTGACTATGCCAAAGCCTTAGACTGTGTGGATCACAATAAACTGGAAAATTCTGAAAGAGATGGGAATACTAGACCACCTGATTTGCCTCCTGAGAAATCTATATGTAGGTCAAGAAGCAACAGTTAGAACCGGACATGGAACAACAGACAGGCTCCAAATCAAGAAAGGAGTACGTCAAGGCTGCATATTGTCACCCTGATTTGTTTAACTTATATGCAGAGTACATCATGAGAAACGCTGGGCTGTATGACGCACAAGGTGGAATCAAGTTTGCCAGGAGAAATACCAATAACGTCAGATATGCAGATGACACCACCCTTATGGAAGAAAGTGAAGAAGACCTAAAGAGCCTCTTGATGAAAGTGAAAGAGGAGAGTGAAAAATTGGGCTTAAAACTCAACATTCAGAACACTAAGATCATGGCATCCGGTCCCATCACTTCATGGCAAATAGATGGGGAAACAGTGGAGACAGTGAGAGACTAGTTTTTTTGGGCTCCAAAATCACTGCAGATGGTAACTGCAGCCATGTAATTAAAAGACGTTTGCTCCTTAGAAGAAAAGCTGTGACCAACTTAGACAGCATATTGAAATGCAGGATATTACTTTGCCAACAAAGGTCCATCTAGTCAAAGCTATGGTTTTTCCAGTGGTCATGTATGGATGTGAGAGTTGGACTATAAAGAAAGCTGAGCACTGAAGAATTGATGCTTTTGAACTGTGGTGTTAGAGAAGAATCTTGAGAGTCCCTTGGGCTGCAAGGATATCTGACCAGTACACCCTAAAGGAAATCCGTCCTGAATATTCATTGGAAGGACTGATGTTGAAGCTGAAACTCCAATACTTTGGCCACCTGATGCGAAAAACTGACCCTGATGCTGGGAAAGATTGAAGGCAGGAAGAGAAGGGGACAACAGAGGGTGAGATGGTGGATGGCATCACCGACTCGATGGACATGAGTTTGAATAAGCTCCGGGAGTTGGTGATGGACATGGAAGCCTGGTGGTGTGCTGCAGTCCATTGGGTTGCAAAGAGTCAGACATGAGTGAGCAACTGAATTGAACTGAACTGAACTTCCAGTGGTGGCCTTCAGGGGCAGACAGCTGCACCCCACCCATTTGCAATGGGGATGTGGGATTACCAGCACACTAGTGACATTTCCTAAGCCTTTAAAGCTCCCTCTGTAATTTCCTCCTCACTTCAAACCTTCAAAGTGGGCACGATATTTAATAGTCTTTAACTACCCACCACAAGATGGGCTTGCTTAAAATTATAGCATCTATTGTCTTCATGCCTCTGTCAAAACTAAGACAGCTGTGTCCTTCCTATTTGGAATAATAGCTGACATTTATCAAACACCCACTGGCATTTGTTCTAACCACTTCACCTGTATTATTTATTTAGTCTTTATATCAATTTTATTATGAAGACAATATTATGTGTCCCCATATTACAGATGAAGAAAAAAGGTACATAGAGGTTAAGTACTTTGGTCATGAGCACATTGTTAATAGATAGACTAGAAAGTTCAAATCCAGGCAGTCATGCACCAAACCCCATACTCTTAACCACGAGGCTATAATTGCCCCTCTCACATCACAAGAGAATCACTCAATATTAATCCCCTACTATCTGCAAGTTTCATCAAAGAATGCAAGAGCTATACCAAGATGAAGAAAACATTCCTGTCCTCAGAGCTTCCAACTGAGTGGCAAGACAAAGAAGTAAAATCACAGCATAATGCAATGGAGAGTATTAGGAGAGCTAATTAAGTAATAAATTATTGTGATGTAGATGAAAAAGTGATCATTCCATGGCCATTCTAAATTCTTGTGAAGGATATGCCACATTAAAGGGGAGACAGCAGTTCCATCATAGACTTAGAGACTTGCACATTTGTTATTACAATTTCCAAGCAGAAGGCAATAAAAATTGTTCTAGTAAGATAAGTATATGACACTTTCCCATCACTGAGAAATCTAGAGTCTTGAAGAAAAGGCATTATAGGGTCTGGGAATGAAAGTAAGTGAAAGTTAAGTTGCTCAGTTGTTTCCAACTCTTTGTGACCCCGTGGATTGTAGCCTACCAGGCTCCTCCGTCTGTGGAACCCTGATTAATTCTAAGTAGGGGAGGTCACTTGGAATTATTCAGGGCTACTCTGAGTCCATATGATATCTTTTCCTCAAGACACTAGACTTGTCCTGGGTTCGATCCCTGCGGGGTTTGGGGAGATCCCCTGGAGGAGGGCATGGCAACCCACTCCAGTGTTCTTTCCTGGAGAATCCCCATGGACAGAGGAGCCTGGCGGGCTACTGTCCACTGGGTCACAAAGAGTCGGTCATGACTGAGCGACTAAGCACGCGGGAGTCACAGAACTCACGATGGAGTTAGAATTTGAGCTGGACATCAGAGAATAAGTAGAATTTTGAAACATGGACTTTGAAGGAGGAAGGAAAGACTGGGAAATGAGCAAAGGCATGGAGTTATGGAAATTTCAAAGGAGGGTTGATAATCCATCTTGATGGGAGGGTAGAGTGTGGGGAGAATTAGTGGGAACTGGATGAGGGCATGTGGTGGGACAGAATATGGTTAAATGACCTTGAACTCCAAGTAAAGAAGCTAAAATGCCTTTAAAGGGTTTTGGCAGGGGAGGATCTAACCTAATCTGTATGTTGGGAAGATGCTTTGGAGCAAGATCAAGGTGGGACCGGGAGCCTGGAGACAAGAGGCTGTTGTGGCCAGAGGGTGATGGATGCCCGACTTAGAGGCAGGGAATACAGGGAGGGAGCGACAGGCACACTCAGGCCTGGGTAACTAACTCAGTATGAAAACAGGCTGAAGAAAAGGTTAGCGACGTCAAGGTCAAGCAAGTCATAAATGTGCTTGTAAATTTCTCAGCTCATGTAACTCTCAGTAGGAAAGATACTACCATTTTCCTAAATGTCAAGTCTAACCACATGAAGTCTAAAAAAAGACTGTGCTTCAGATCAATGTTGATATTGGGAGTGCAAATACCAGATCATGCATTTCAAAAGAAACTATAGACAAAAAAAAAAAAAAAAAGATTTTTTTTTTCCTGGTACTAAATGACTGAACTCAATGACCACTTAAGCCTACCTGAGGTAATATTTCCACTAATTTTCAGCCCTTCCCAAGGATGATTCCCTCTAAAATCATGATCAACACTGATAGTTCAATAATTAACAGAAATAAAATTCCTTATTCCAAGATGAGTCAAAGGAACAGTGCTAGGACAATTCTGCAGCGTTTTTCTTGTTTGTTTGTTTTTATTCTGTTAATACTGCATTAGTACTGAGAAGGAAATCATTATCATCTCAATAACTGAGTTAACTAGCTTTCACTCTGAGGTGGTAACACAATACTATCATTATATCACTTAAATAAGGCTACATATACAGTATTTATACTTATGCAAATCCATCCATGCACATACCTCTATCTAGTGCATATTCAAGAATGCCCATATCAAAAAAGTCATTTGAAAATGAATAGAAAGAAAATTCTCTGAGGAACAGAGGCTCTCTGGTAATCAAAGATAAGTAGGCAGGGCTGGCATTGCCATCTGAGGAGTATGTTGCACTAGGAGGGTTCCTGGGGGGGCAGGTGAATAGCTATGGCAAAACGGATCCCTCAATTATGCAGAACACTGGACATCCTGCTTTTTTGTTTGGGGCTTCCCTGAGCATCTGTCTGCAATGCAGGAGATCTGGGCTCCATCCCTAGTTGGGAAGATCCCTTGGATAAGGGAATGGCAACCCACTCAAGTATTCTTGCCTGGAGAATTCTGTGGACAGACCATGGGGTTGCAAAGAGTCAGACATGACTGAGTGACTAACACTCACTTATATATGACTTATTTTGTATCAGACACTTTAAAACACTTTGTATATGGTGTTTCACTTAACATTCATAACAACCCTATGAAGTAGACTTATTCTTATCTCCGTATTACAGATAAGGGGACTGAGTTATACAGAAATTAAGTAATTTGCTCAAGGTCCCATAGATAGTGAATAGTAGAGCTCAGATTTGAACCCTGATAGGCTCAGTTCCAAACTCTACGCACGTAACCACTATATCATGCTTTCCTTCTGGTAAGATTGCATTCCTAAAAATTATCTTTTGACATTAATCTCCTGAAATCCTTAATTCCTGTGAAATGCTCCACAGTTTCATCCCATCCCCAAAACTTTTTCACGGACATTCCCCTGGTGGTGCAGTGGCTAACACTCCCCACTCCTAATGCAGGGGACCTGGATTTGATCCCTGGTCAGGGAGCTAGCTCCCACATGCTGCAACTAAGAGTTTGCACGCCACAGCTAAAGATCCTGCATGCTGCAACTAAGACCCAGCAGAGCTAAATAAATAAAAAGATAGATATTTAAAGCAAAAAAAAAACAAAAACAGAACTTCTTCAGAAATATCCTATTCTCCCTCTCCCACCTCAGCTGTCTCTTCCACATCTGCTCACTGGTAGAAAGCTGCAACAGAGCAGAAACTAGAGAGAATTGCTGCCAATACTAGTCTAGGTAAACTTGATCTCCATCACATACTTTCTTAGACTTCAGGATCTCAATTCTTCTCTTTGAGTTGCTTGCTGAAAATTTTAGAACTCAACAACAGACTCCCAATCACCTGGCAGGTGACTGTTTTAGATCACTGTTTTTGAAAAAGCAAACTCTCAAACTCTTGAATTACAGTTGATGAAAACTAATCTTAACTATTTAGTCCTCGCTAATGGCTTCCATGGTAAAGAATCCGCCTGCCACCTGGGCTGGGAAGATCCCCTGGAGAAGGAAATGGCAACCCACTCCAGTATTCTTGCATGGGAAATCCCATGGACAGAGGAGCTTGGTGGGCTACAGTCCATGGAGTGGCAAGAGAGTCAGACACGACTTAGTGACTAAATAACAACAATGTTATTTTAAGCCCCCCACCCCCTTTATCTCTTAGGGAGACACAAAAATATGTTGACCTGGTTTTTCAACACTTACTTTTATCACTACCATTTCTCTTTTTAATTAATTAATAAACCTACTTATTGGCTCACTGGGTCTTCATTGCTGCAAGCAGGGGCTATAGTTGTGGTGCACAGACTTCTCCTTGCCATGGCTTCTCCTGTTGCAGAGTATGGGCTGCAGAGCATGTGGGCTTTCAGTAACCGCCCTACATAAGCTCAGTAGTTGTGGCACATGGGCTTAGTTGCCCAGCTGTATGTGGAATCTTCCTTGACCATGGATCAAACTCGTGTCCCCAGCACTGGCAGGCAGATTCTTAACCACCAGGGAAGTCCACTACAATTTGTAATAATCTTTTTACCTTAAATAAATTTAAAAAGATCTGACTTTGAATTATCTTTGGAAGTTGTCTAATGTTACTCTAAAGTAGACAAATCTGCAGACAACTAAGTAGTCACAGGGCATTCATCATACTTCTATACTCCCTCTGGGGAAAAAAAATACCATGAAATAAGAGAAAAATTCAATAAAATATCATAGTCTATAAAAATGTTTGAATACAACTTCATCAGTGTATCAAAAATGTTTACGAACCTCAGAAAGACAGAAATCAGAGTAAATTTATGAAGAAACATGGCCCAAGACTGGTGCAGAAGAGTTCAGGAGTAGTAGCAATGGAGAAGTTCCAAGTTCAGATACAAGTAGATGCAGAGAGGGCCCTGAAGCATTGATGAGGAGCACTGGGTTAAGCCAGGGGTTGGCTAACTACAGCTTAAAGGATCAGTTTAGCTTCCTGACTATTTCTGTATGGCCCACAAACCTGAGAATGACTTTTACACATTTTAATGGTTGAAAGAAATCAAAAGAGGAGTATTTGTAGTATGTAAAAATTACATGACATTTAAATGTCAGCATCCATAAATAAAGTTTTATTGGAACAAAGCCATAATCATTCGTTTACATATCTACTTCTGCACTACAATGGCAGACTCAAAGAGCTGTTACAGAGACCTTGATGCCTGTAAAGCCTAAAACACTACCTTTCTGCCTCCTTACATACAGAAAATGTTTGCCAGCCCCCATGCTTAGCCAGGGATAGCAGCAGTACTCGCATGCAGTCTCAAGCAACGCATCCGGGTCAGTGAGGGAGGCAAGGAGGAACAGGGAATCCTTATGCTCAGACGACAAGGACCAGAACATTCCATCTAACAGCAAATCTTGTCCTCCTTCCTGACAGGGAAAAGCAGGCTACAGAAACACAAAGAGCATCCTTAGAGAAGTGGACAAGGAATCTCCTTGTCTACTCAGTGAGATTACTCTTGTTTCTAGTCATTTGGGAATTGTCTTTGCATAATTAAGTGCTTCATCTCTCTTGAGTCAATCAAGAGAGACAGAAGACATAAATTATTATTATCAGAAAAAGAGAGGGCCATCCTAATAGTTTTATGTAGCCTCAATGTGCCAGGAAGAAGCACACAACCATCTTAATAGTTTTATTTATTCCTGAAGACACATCTGGAGTGGGGTCCTCCATCCTGCAGGCAATCCTGTCATGTCCCTAGCCAGCATCCTCTCCTCTCCTAGACTTTGTTACAAACTTTCCTTTTCAATCTCTCAACACCAGTCCATACTGCTGACTCTCAGCTAATGACTGAGCTTCTTATTTAACTGACAAAATTAAACTTTTCAGAAGAGAATTTCCATGTGTACCACCACGAAATCCATCAATCTGTCTGTATTTGTACTACATAATCTGCCTTCCTTCCTTTTACTAAAGATGGACTGGTCCTCTTCTAAACCAAACCCACCCTAAAACAAAACCCTCCCTTAGCCCCCATCCTTCTATTCATTGCCCTGCTTCTCTGCTCCTCTTTGTGACAAAACTTCTTTAACAAGTAGTCCACATTGGCTGTCTCCACTTGATCTCCTCCGTTTTCTCTTAAACCCATGTCAATTAGACTTTACCCCACCACAACTGAAAAGGATCCTCCACTTGATTCAGTTCTCACTGCTCATCCTGACTCAACCACCTTCAGTGTTTGATACAAATATGTGCTTCCTCTCTCTTGAGTAAATCAAGATAGAGAGAAGACATAAATTACTACTATCAGGGGAAAAAAAAGAGGGCTATTACTGCTAATCCCATGGATATTAAGAACATAATAAAGAAATATTACCTTAAAAATTACATGCACCTTCTCTATATCTCTAATCCTGTGTTTGTAAGGAGGGAAGATAGTTCTGTGAAAATAGAGACTATCCAAATGACCAAAAAACAAAATGCAAAACACACACAGAAAAAACGAAACCACAAGTGGTTATCAGTGTTTGCCTCTGGAAAGCAGGAGTTGAGGTGGAAATGGTTGGGCAGGAGCTTTTCTACCATTTGACTTTTGAAAAACGTGTGCTCATTGCTTTGATAAAATGTCTCAGTGCCTAAAGGGATTGAAAGCAAAAACCACTGACACTCACCCCTACTGGGTATCTTTGGGAGAATGAGAGTAAATATAATGTCACTCTGCAGGAGTTTGCCTAGCAGGTCTTTAACAGACATTTAAACTCTCAGGTAGGCAAATTTCCAGGCGTTGGAGGCTTGTACTGCTCCCTTTAGTCACTACTTTCATATTTACATACTGCTTATATATTTAAATGTTTTTTCATGTTTAAATCTAATTTTTATTGTCTTCAGTTTCTCTTATATCACTGCTCTATACTTATTAAAAATATCACTTTTTATCCATTGGAAATCACCCTTCTATCATTTCATTTTTCTGCATATTCTTTTAGACACTGTTTTATCACTTCTGTAATTTTAACCTTTTTTGTTTGTTTTACTGATTTCTCCCTTTTATTTATTTTAGCTCAGCTGTGTGAACTGTTTTCCTACTTTGCTTCAAATGGTGACACTGAGTGGAAGAAGTTTGTTTTGTCACCATTGCATTTCCTAGGCTTAGAATACGGAGAAGGAGATGGCACCCGCTCCAGGACTCTTGCCTGGAAAATCCCACGGACGGAGAAACCTGGGAGGCTATAGTCCATGTGGTCGCAAAGAGTTGGACACAACTGAGTGACTTTACGTACTTTACTTATGCTTAGAATAATGCCTGGAGTATAGCCGGCATTTAACAATATTTACTGAAAAAAAACTGAATTAATTCAAACTCCCAGCAGCTAGAGGCTTAATTAGTTAACTAATACGAAGAGAGAACTAAGATCATGGCATCTGGTCCCATCACTTCATGGCAAATTGATGGGGAAAAAGTGGAAGCAGTGACAGATTTATTTTCTTGGGCTCCAAAATCACTGCAGGCAGTGACTGCAGCTTTGAAATTAAAAGATGCTTGCTTCTTGGAAGGAAGCTATGACAAATCTAGACAGCATATTAAAAATCAAAGCAAAGACATCATTTTGCTGATAAAGGTCCATCTAGTCAAAGCTGTGGTTTTTCTAGTAGTCATATACAGATATGAGAGTTGGACCATAAAGAAGGCTGAGTACTGAAGAAATGATACCTTCGAATTATGATGCTGTGTCAGGAAGCATTTAACAGTAAGATTCCTCTGTGCTGTTTCCTGTCTCTCTTGAGCCCCCTGTTCCTTATCAGTCCCTGTCAGGGGCAAGAGGAACACGCAAGCCTCTCCCAGGATGCAGATCAAAGAGATGGGATGCTTGCCTAGGATTTCCTTCATTATCTTTTCCATTTGGTGAAAGGGGTTATTTACGACCCTCTTTTGTTATGGATCACCTCTTGGCCTTATGGCCTCTATTGCTCCTTGCTTCCTTGGTAAACTTGTAAAGTCTGGGCTCTTGATCTTTATCTAAAGAAGCTACTGGTATATATACTCTTACAGAATTCAATAAAGCACCTTTGCTCCATCAGAGCTTGGGTCCCGTGTCTTTCTTTCTTTTCTTCTTTCTCTCTCTCTCTCTCTCTCTCTATTTCTGGCTGATTGCCTGGAGTGCAACAGCCGGCTGCATAACCCAGGGCATATTAGCCTCTTTCCTTCTTTCACTCTCTCATCATCAACTCCAGACCACCATGTTTTGGTCCAATAAAGGACCAGCAATGCTGGAGAAGACTCTTGAGAGTCCCTTGGACGGCAGGGAGATTAAGCCAGTCCATCCTAAAGGAAATTAACCCTCAGTGTTCACTGGAAGGACTGAGCTGAAGCAGAAGCTCCAATACTTTGGCCACATGGCGTGAAGAACCAACTCACTAAAAAAGACCCTGATGCTAGGAAAGACTGAAGGCAAAAGGAGAAGAGGGCAACAGAGGATGAGATAGTTAGATAGCACCACCAGCTCAATGGAGATGAATCTGAGCAAACTTTGGGAGACAGTGGAAGCCAGGGAAGCCTGGCGTGCTGCAGTCCATGGGCTCGCAAAGAGTCAGACACAACTTAGCGACTGAACAACAACAACAAATGATCCAAATTAGGGAGGCTGGATGAAGATAAGAATAACAATGATAAAATAGCAGGAATTCATCAGCAAAACAATAGCATTTGATTTTTGAACACCCAAATGTGCCAGGTACAAAGCTAGATGTTTTAAAATCAATGTCTCATTTTATTCTTCATGGCAATCCAGTGATAACAATAATAACAGTGGAAGGACATTTATACTATGTTAACTGCTTTATACATATTACCTTATTTAAATCTATGTCAAAGGACTTTCTTGAAAATGAGAGGTGTTAGTACATGTAAAGTCTCCAGATAAAGCCTGCACAAAATCATCACTCAATATATGTTATTTATCTGTCTCTCATCCTCACATTACCATCATCATCATCTCACCCTCCTCCTCCTCATCTTTATTATTATCCCTCATTTTACAGGTAAGGACTCTGAAGCCCAAAGACATTAAGTAACTTGGAAGAGAATCAGCTGGCTGGAATCCAGGTTATCTGCCTTCTGAGTCCTACTCTTCCCAAGATTTTGTAACACTTATTACAAAAGGCATCCCATGCAGTGAAATTCTTTAAACCCTACCCCTTGAATCACACTCTAAAATAATTTGACCTATAGAGTTCTTTGAGACCCTTACTGCATTTTATAAAATCAGACCCCAAAATCAAATAGGATTTCAGTAAGTCTGGACTGTGAAGAAAGCTGAGTGGCGAAGAATTGATGCTTTTGAACTGTGGTGTTGGAGAAGACTCTTGAGAGTCCCTTGGACTGCAAGGAGATCCAACCAGTCCATCCTAAAGGAGATCAGTCCTGGGTGTTCATTGGAAGGACTGATGTTGAAGCTGAAACTCCAATAATTTGGCTACCTCATGTGAAGAGTTGACTCATGGGAAAAGACCCTGATGCTGGGAGGGATTGGGGCAGGAGGAGAAAGGGATGACAGAGGATGAGATGGCTGGATGGCATCACCGACTCGATGGGCATGAGTCTGAGTAAGCTCCGGGAGTTGGTGATGGACAGGGAGGCCTGGCGCAATTCATGGGGTCGCAAAGAGTCGGACACGATTAAGCGACTGAACTGAACTGATAAGTAAGTCAGGGTATCTCAACTCTGAACCATAAACAAAAGATCTATTGGAAACACTATATTTGCCCAATATACCACAATTGTTTCAATAATTCTGGAATCTTTTCTTAAACTACAGAACTAAGTCTAATGTGGGTTCACTACATTATATAAAAATATGTTCAAATGGATGAAAAGCCTCTCATTTACTCATAAAATGCCTTTTAAAAGTTCTACTATTTTGTAACTGATAGGCTAGACTTTCCTGGCATGAAGATGGGTTGTCAGTGACATTGACCTATTTGAATGCAGCCATTTGAAATATCCAGTCAGATGTAGATCAGTTTCGTTAGCTGAGGCTTGAGGTTTGAATCAAAATTCATCCAGACCTTAGCATATTTCCATATGCCCCACTGATAACTGAAGGGAGGGACAGGTCTTGATTTAATCTCGCGCAGAGCAAACGACAGCCACTGTCATGCGGCCTTATGCTTGTGCTCTGTACTTATTACATATTAAAAAAAGAATCAGAATTTATCTTATTGATGCCATAAGTGCTTATATCAAATCAAACCTTTAAGAAAAAATATTTCTAACAGAAATAGATATAGAGACCAGTGAAATCAGGAAGTTTAGCAAAGTTTAAAATCTTTCCTTTGTTTTTAAGTTTTAAAAAATTTTCTCATAGGTATGTATGAGTGTGTGTTTGTGTGTTTAAAGTATTACACACGTGACTGATCTGAGTGACGTCCTAAGGCAAGAGAGTTACCAGGATCTTTGCATCTAAAAATCTAACTTAATCCTCACAAACTCTGTGAAATAGATATTAACCCTAGTTTGCAGACTGGAGGTTCAAAGAAGTTACATATTCTGTCAGCTAAGGACTGGCTAACTGGATGCATGCACTCTCTACTGTAAAGGCAGGATAGTTGAACACAGTCTTTCCCAGACTCCCTTGCTGCTAAATGTGGATATGATTTAACCTCTGCCAAACAGATCCTCTTGTAAGATATTTGAAAAGCGGAAGTGAAACAAAAGCTATGCTTCTGCTGTTTGTGCTGGCAAGCAGGATTGCAAAGTTCTGCTATGGCAGCATCTTGGTTTCCAGTTGCTAGCTTCCAGGGCACTAAGAAAGTTGTCACAGGGCCTTTATCTTTTATATGTACAGATTTAGCAGGCACGCCATGGCTCTGGAGCCAGTAATTGCAGTAAGGCAGCTCCCCATCCCTAAAGGGCAGATATGGTGCTGTGTTCCTGAAGTCAACAGTTCTTCAGCTTCCTGCCGCCCCCATCTTCTTGGACAACAGCTGCCCTGGCATTCCAGTTCTGCATGTGACTTAGACTATCCTCCTGGAACACAGCACAGACGCTGTTCCTCTGCCCTTCCAACTTTTCCTGTATGGATTCTTCTCTGCTTGAAATTCTGTTTCTGCTTTACTTTGTTGAACATTGGCTAATTAATATGTTAAGTAACTTGCTTAGTCAGCCGAGAAGTACAGATTCAGTGCATGCCTGTCAAATCCCAGAGCTCACACTCCCTTTGATGGAGTTTTATGGAGTGAGATTCCTTTTGTGTGCAGTAAATGCAGATACCCAAGGGGTGTGGCGGGGGGGGGTGGGGTGGGGGGGACACCAAGTTGGCTAAGCTGTTAGGCCCGCAGGTACTGGTTCTTTGGCTTGTACTCTACCCTATTCTGTGCACCTCCTCCCCGTTCACTAAGCTAGAACAATTTTCACTTGTTTCCGACTCTTTGCAACCCTATGGACTATATAACCCACCAGACTCCTCTGTCTATGGGATCCTCTAGGCAGGAATACTGGAGTGGGTAGCCATTCCCTTCTTCAGGGGAACTTCCTGACCCAGAAATAGAATTGCAGACAGATTTTTCATCAAGAAAGCATGAAGGAGTCAATTATTGACTTTTCAGCCACTAAAGTCTAAGCCTAAGATCCCAGACACTAATAAAGTTTCCCCAGATTGGAAGAGGCAGACAAGCAAAGAGTAATTACACATTGAATATCTGAGAAGGTCCTGCCCTCTGTCCCTGCCAACCCCTAATTCTCAGACCGAGCCCTGGATGCTGTACTGAAAGCTTGCTTATAGGAGCTCCACATCATTGGGGAATCCTGGAATGGAGGGATTCTTGTGCTTTTTCCCGGGGAGAGTATGGGGAGGCCCTGGGGGTTCCCTGCACCCAGTGAGGCTCAGAAGCAAATGATATAGCTACGGGGTCTCCCTGGAGAACCAGCCCTTCCAGGTGACCCTGTGGGGCTGGCCAGGAAGGAGGGGTGTGGTCAGGACACCAGGACAGGGGCTCAGAGGCCTTTCCCACTAGTGACTGAAGGCCAGAAAGAACATTCTCCCACGAATGCTGGACTGAGTCCCACCTCTGGGCCCATTCCCTCCATGTGCACGCGCGTGTGCTGAGTGGCTTCAGTTGTGTCTGACTCTGTGTGACCCTGTGGACTGCAGCCTACCAGGTTCCTCTGTCCATGGATTCTCCAGGAAAGAACACTGGAGTGGGTTGCCAGATCCAGGAATTGAACCTGTGGCTCTTACACCTCCTGCGTTGGTAGGCAGGTTCTTTACCGCTAGCACCACCTGGGAAGCCCAATCCCTCCACAATGCTATGTAATTCTGGAATTCAGAGGAAACGTCAGGAAAATTCAGTAGAATCATCCTGAGTTAATGAAATGAGATTTCCACCAGGGCTCAAAATTGGATTAAACCCAGTTACATAAAAGAAGAAATATTTTTCTTGCATGCATACCCTGAGTACTGGGCTCTCTCACTGCACAACTCCCAATTAATTCTGATGCTGGACTCAAATCTTTTAAAATTAAGGTCAAGGAGAGTTACTGCTCTAGAACAGGGGTCAGCAAATTACAGCTAGGCCCAGGAGCCAGATTCAGCCCACTACCTGTTTTTTATTTTCCTGCCTATTTTTGTAGGCCAAGTAAAGCCACTCTTCCGTAGCTGAGTTGCCGAGTTGTGTAATCGCAACAAAGACCGCTACAGTGCAAAGCCTACCGTATTTGCTATTCATCTCTTTACAGAAAAAAAATTGCCAACCCCTGATATAGAACAAGGGCCCTGCCTGGCTCTGTCCCATTTCCTGTCTTGCACTCTTGTCCTTTTGCTGTCATCATGGGGGCAAAGTCTCATATCAAAATCAATGGAAAAGCTCTGCCTTTCTCTGCTCTTAAAAACGTATCCAGGTTCAGATCCAGCTTGTCCTCCCTGAACTGCCCTGAGAATCAGTCCTCCTTAAACCAGACTTCTGTACCCTTGTCTAACCCTGCACTTGCCTACCAGCCTTCCAGCTCTGACTTTTCTTCTATATCCTTTGTGGGCTTCTCAAGCCGTCTGCTTTTGGAGTCGCTGTTTCTTATGGTTGTCCACAGCACCCTGGTGATCCTCTACTCACTCCACCACAGCTGAGAATTCTTCTGAGGAGAACCAGATTTCACGCCAGCGTTCACCTGTAAGGGGGCGGTCTGGCCCAGGTTACTGACCTCAGGGTTTTATTCCCTTGGCTTGGATAATACCAATATCTCAATGCCTAAATGGAGCACTTGATTCTCTTCCTTTGACCACCATGTTAGTCAATGTTGGCTTGAACAAATAGCTCAAAGAGCAGTAATAAAGGCTCTGGAGTCAGCTTTAGAAGCAGGAGATCTGAGGCTATGTCCCTTCCTATCTAGGAAGTGATGAGCACAGATTTTCATTATGTCATTTCAAAAAACCACTTTCTCCACATTTACTACATAGCAGACACTGTGTTAGATGCTATGAGGTGTGGCAAAGCTGAAAAAGACATAATCTATGTCCTCAAAGAATTTGTATGTTCTTTTTATCCACATGGACTCGACTCTCCACAAAAAGGATAAAAGTATTTTGAAGGTCATAAAAGAATCTTTAAAATTTTCTTTATAGATCTGTCTTAATTTTTTAATTTGGGGTATAAATACTGTTTTTGGGGAAAAAAAATCTCATGAAGTCACACCAAGTTTTAGACAAACTGATCATCTGAACTTTCAAAAGTTTGAAATGTCCTCGACCATTCTTCTGTAGCTGGGTCCTCTGTTTATTTTTGTGGCAATCACTGGCATCTGGAAACACTAAATTGGCATAGCATTCAACAGATTCTACTCAAGGGATAGTTCTTTATCAGCTTTCAATGACCTAGAAGCTAACATGGTAACATCCCATAAATACTTACTGAATGAACAAATTAAAAAATACATAGGTGAACCTACTAGTCCACTACATTCTTCCTCTCAAATTATACAAACTTATCATTTGTGCCCTCATTAGGAGAATGATCACATAGGGACTCATACTGAGTCATTTTCATGTTTCATATGTTGTATTTTATCTATCCTATATGGATTGCAATTTTATTGGTTCCCCTATAGCACTGCTATGTCCCTGTTAAGTGAAATATTTGTTGAATATCAGCTATTCCTTTTTGTTTCCTTCTGTTTGCCTTCCTCTGTCTCTTTCTCAATTAACTAGAGTACATGAAAATGTATTTTTAAATATTTACTGAATAAAGTCTTATTCTCCTTGACCTTAATTTTAAGACAGAGGAGTTCAGCAATGTCTCTTTCTTAAAAAGACAATAAAAACAAACAAAACCCACAATCATAAATTCCTTCTAACTATATGTGAGGTTGGGAATAGGGAAAAGGTTACTTATATCCAAGCTAAATACTCTAGTAAGGAGAAACCTATGACATCCCAACGAAGGTGAGGAGATAAGAAGAGGGAGAAGCAGAAGAAGAGAAATGGGAAGTTATTTGGGAAAAGGAAAGAATCCAGTTTGAGGGATTTCAACAACAAATATAAAAAAACCTTAGTAAGGAGAAAACTGCCAACCAAAAGATGTTTACCTTTGCATCCCTCACAGGTCAGGGCGTTATAGTGATATCCAGAAGCCCTGTCTCCGCAAACGACACAGAGCTCATCCCCTTTGATTCTCCCTGCTGAGGCTCCCAGTCGGGCCTTCTTTGTTACAGGAATCTCCACCACCTCAGTCTCTCCCTGATAGAGAGTCTCAGCAGGCATTCGCCTGAGTTCATATATTCCAGGAGAGTACCACTCTTCAGGCTGCTGGGGATAGAAACCCACATTGGAATAATAGGAAGAAGAGGAAATCTGTGGTTGAACTTGGGGAAACTGAACGTTGTTGTATTGTGAGTACGGCTCCACTTCTAGATTCTGTCCCAGAGGACCTGCCACTTGTTCTGTCAGTACACCTGAAAAAAAGTAACAACAAAACTGGAATTGATATCATCATTCTATAAACAAGAGACAGTTTAGCATATGGTGAGGAGTACAGGCTCTAAGGAAAGACTGAAATATTTAAATATTTACATTAAAATTTTAACATAAAAATTAACTTTTTTACAGTAAAAAAAAAACTATTAAAAGATTAAATGACAAAATTAAAAGCTCAGAAAGATATTTGCAACATAGAGGACAGACAAAACACTCATGTCATTAATATATAAAGAGCTTTTGCAAATCAATAAGAAAATATTCAACATGGAAAGAAGGAAAACATACAAGGATGCTTAAAAGAAAAACAAAAAGCAAAGTTGGAAAACATTCAACAATTCACAGTAAAAAAGGTAACAGGTAGACATACAAATGCTGTCTTTTCTCATTTCTGTCTCATGAAATCCTATGAAGTGGGTAATAGTATTATCCTCACTTACAATTGAGTATTCCAAGGTCGAGAAGAGTTCAGCAAGTTTACTCCTACACACCTAAGTAGCTGAGATTTGAACTTTGAATCTGACTTCAAAGCCCAAGTGCTGAATTGCTCCTCTCTGGGATGATTTCAAATGTGTGATGCTTTAAAGAATGATGGTAAAGATTTTCTCTTCCTTCTTTTATACTTGAGTTTACTAGTCCCTGCAGTGCCTCCATTTGCAGGTAACCTATAACCAGGCCTGCAAGACTATGAATGATCCTACTATTTCTTTCTTTCCCAGCCACTTTCCATGTTCTGACTTTGTATTCCATGAATGTGCCTTGCACTTCCAGACTCAAAACCTCTCCCACATGCTGCTTCCTGAGCCTGGAACTGTCCTCCACACAGCTACCCCCCCAAGAGCATCATCTCACTATTCTCCACTTATCTTTAAATTTCCCATTAAATATAGCTTCTCTTGGGACATATTCCTTGACCCTGGGTTCTGAACCTAGTTATATGTACCTACCTACCCTGCCTAAGCCTCCCTTATCTGTAAACAGAAGACTCCATGCTTCATAATATTATAGTTCTTCTTTATATCAAAAACCTCTATAAGTTTATGACCAACAGTTTACGGGCATTACAATTAACAGCCATTCTACAATGACAACGTGGAAAATATGTATGTTAAATATTAGTTGAGGAAAAAAAAGCTTTCTGCATTGATCCAGGAAATGATTAATGGAACACAAAGTATACATTATCTGTGTGAAATCAATTTTGTTTCTTTCATGCCCAACTTATCTATATAAAACTAGTGCTGAGTCAGTATATGTGACAGTCAAACAGTTTTGGCAATGGTGCTTTGTCTTACGACCACAAAATGGAAGAATATAAAAATATTTTAAAAATTACAGAAAAAAGATAAGACATAAGCAACATTTTGATCTATTTAGTAGTTAAATATGATTAAAATTCCTGGAGTGAATACAACTGAAAATAGTTAAAAGCATTAAAATCATTAGTTTCACCTAGATTTATCCTCCAACCCATCTTACCCCTACTCAACTCCCCATTCCCACCCCCAGCCCCAGATTCTCTCCATCTACAGGTCCAGTAAGGTTAAGCAACTTGCCTGAAGTCACATAATCAATTAAAGACAGAATGTTGGTTCTCTAGAATATAAAGAAATGTATAGTTGTTTTCTCTTCAAAATTCCAAGATCTCTGAGCATTCTTTCAATAAATCTTTTACAAATCAAGAGACACCATGGAGTTCCAACTCAAGTCTAATCATGTTATCAGTATCATATCAATCTCTGGAATCATTTCAAATTAAAATGGAAAGCTTTCATAAAGATATCAATTCTACTATATGAAATTAATAAACAGGGTGAGATTATGATAGCAGCACACACAGTATTATTAAATAACACCTTTATTCCCAAAGCACATCCACTTCTAGTATTTCATAGTGTTTCCACCAAATCCCCACAGAGTAGAGACAATAAATATGCGGGCAACTTACAATTAAAAAAAAAAAAATCCAGCATGAACACCATGCTCCAAAATAGTGGAACAAGAAGAGCTTCCATGAACTGACTATAAGATCTTAAACAACTGCCTAGCATTTTTCTGTTTTCTCCTGTAAAATGAGGCTAACAACCAGCCTTCCTATCTCATAAGGTAGTTTTGAGTATAAGATACAGTTTCTGAGAAAAAGTTTTGGTAAGTTAAACACCATAAAAAGGCATGTTCGTTTCCTAAAGAATCCTGCAAAATCTTGATTCTAATGACAGTTAATTGATAGTTAACTAGTAAATATTAATACACATTAATTTGTTTTGATATGTTAGCTATCTTTTAAATAAGATATATATGTGTGTATATACATATATATACACATACGTGTATGTACATATATGTATGCATGTGTATATATATATATCTTACAATTTGCTAAACACAGAACTGGGTTCTGAGAATAAAACAGTGAACAAGACAGAGAAGAGATAGGAGAGGCCCCAGACTTTCTCTTGTTCGTGTGCTTGGGGTTGAAGGTATGTCAAGGGCTGGGATAAAACCAAGTAAACGAATACAGAATTTTCTGACACAGCGTGAGATGTTGAGACGGCAAGGTAGGTCAACTTTAGAGTTTATTTTCTGAAAAGGCAAATTTATTTCTGCTTTAGTACAATTTATGAATGATTTCTTAAGAATCAGTTTATCAAGAAATAGGAGAATTTGGATTTCTTTATAATACGAAATTTTCTGTGGGTGTTTAGGGAAGAGTTCTTAAATGGGAACACTTGAATGGACTCCAGGAGAGCCTGAGATCCGCTGCAAAAGGAAGAAAATTTTTCTGGGTAGAGAGTCATTTAGTAGCATTTAACAGTTTCTCTAAAGGAGTAGACGAAAGGGAAATTTCTGAGACGGAAGCCCTCTACAGCTTTCAACATGTTAGCTGCTAACCATGTGGAATAGTGAACATTTGAAACACGGCTAGTGCTAATGAGGAAGTGAATTTTTCATTTTCTATAACTTTAAATAATTAAAACTTAAAATAGTCACGTGTAGCTAATGATGGCCATATCCAACAGCACAGCTCTAAGGACTTTGTGCCAGAACCACTGGGTACCCAGATGGAAGAATCAGGTTCATGTGAGAAGGATGGCGCTTTTTCTTGAACCTGTAGTTAACTGCTGATGAGCCCAATAAAGGGTTCATATTATATGCAGTTTTTCTCCCTGGCACAATGCTGACTCTGGTAAATGTTTCATGAATAGAAAAACTGCCTTCTTGTCCTTTCTTTGTTTCCTAACCCATGGTTCCTCAAGTAGACGATATGACTTCGTTTGTGAAATTGTTTGCACCGTTCCTGGTGCCGGCCTTTGTAATGTTGGTACCTCTTCCCACCAAGTTTGTCAACCCATCGCCTGCTCTGTAAAGCCTGACCCAGTTTCCCTAGGTATAATTAATCTCTCCTCCCCTCTGCACACACTGGTACTGCACACTCAGAAGCATGTACCGTTGCTTCTGTTGGTTTACAGGCTCATGTTTCATGCTATATCATTTAAGGTGGTAGGACATAGACATTACAAGCACCCTGACATGCAGACAAATCTGGATTCAGTTTACCTGCAACATGCTAGATGTATGAACTTGGGAAACACTGAACTTCTTTAAGCTTCTGTTCCTTTCTAATAAAGCTGGGATAATCTAATACACTACTATGTATAAAATAGATTAACTAGTGAGAACCTACTGTATAGCACAGGGAACTCTACTCAACGCTCTGTGGTGACCTAAAAGGGAATGAAATCCAAAAAAAGAAGAGAAAAATGTATACATATAGCTGATTCACTTTGCTATATAGCAGAAACAAATACAACATTGTAAAACAACTATATGCCAATAAAAATTAATTTTAAAAAGGCTAGGACAATATAGTAATTGAAACAAAATACAGTACCTAGGTGAAAGGTTAAAGATAACCTAAGAAAAAGAATGTGAACTGCCCAGTGCCTGACTAAGCATAAACATTCAATACTTTTTTGCTATTGTTGTGGTTAGTCTGTGGACTTTTGGGGAATACATTAGATTACTATATATTATATTCCCTTTTTTCCTTCATTTGTAGCACCTTACACAGTGCCTGACACAGTTTAAATCTTTAATAAATGTTTATTAAATTGAAATGATGGGAAATTTGCTTCTCTGGCTTTCTATCTACTTTCCATTTCTAAATACAGTCTCAGTCATTTTTAAATAATGCATTTAACCAAAATAACATGCTGTGAAGTCTACAATCAGAAATATGTTCAAAATTATAATTATTATAAAAATGATGAGTTTCTCTAGCTGGAAATTCAAAAGGTAAGATTCTATTTTGAAAAAATATGAAAACAGACAATATTATTTATACTACCTATATTTTAATTATAATCTGTATTACAGTTCAGAGAAAACAAACATACCGGGTTTAATGCTGAACTCTTTACTCATCTGATTTTCCAATGACTATTGGGGGAAACCTGTTGTAAAACTATTTCAATAAACTTTTTGGATCTCTTTTTATTTTTCTCACAACAACCCATAGTTTGAAATAAATCTTATATCATGATCCCTATACACACTTATACATATATATAAATAATCTGAAACAAAATTCCATGAAATAACACTTATCCTTACCCCTGACTGCACTCTGATATTTCTACTGTACTTATTCAATCTAAATTTTTAATGCTGGTCACAAGTCACAAAATAGACGTCATGACCCACTAGGATCTAAGACTTGCCATTTTAAAAACATTGCATTCAGCAATGGACTTTAAAATGTCTTTTCAAGTGTCCGAGGGCATTAATATTTTAGCTGCCTAGTGTTTAACTTGGAAGAACTGTGCCACTTTGACACGATATCCAGTGAAGAATTGTAGGGAAAACACACTTAGATTTAATCTCTATGAGATATTCACCTACCTCGAACCCTACCACCCCAGCCAGCTTTTCACCCGTCTCTGGTTCTGACTGAGCCATCTTCGAGGGAGCTCTGTTGCTGAAATCTCAAGCAAAAGTCCCCCACACTTCCTCAGTCCATTGGCAGAAGCTCCATCATGAGCAGCTGTGAACACTCTCTTACCTTTGGCGGGCTTCACGCTCATCACTTCCATGGCGAATCCTGAAGACATGTGGCTGTGACAAGGACTGATTTGGACTGGATTTTCTAACTCCTGAAACTGCATTACCATTCTTAGCTTACTCACAGCAACTGAAAATGAGACTAGGTGAGGAGTGACAGGGGCCAGAGGTTGTGCGGTTTACTGATTAACTTCATTACTGAGCAGAATATTTGTAAATGTTTATGGGAAAAGTCCTCGATGCCAAATTGCCTAGTAAGCTGGAAAGCAGCCTCTTAGACAAACATTTTGGGGGAGCACATTCCAATTTAGGAATTTTCAGAGGATAGATTTTGGCTCAGTGGCTCTAAAAGTGGATTTGAGGGTCTAGTGCCATGTTCTAGGTTTTGGCATTTGTTCCCCTCAAAAGGGTACAGAATGGTATAATTTTGTAATGTCAGGAAACATGAAAGCATAATATTGAACGGTGTGAGGCCAATTAATCTGGGTTTATACCCAGTGTTATGGGTAGAACTGTGTCCCCTTCCCATAGTTAGCAAGTGGAAGCTCTAACTCCCAGCTCCTCAGTATGCAACACTGTTTGGAAACCGGGTCTTTACAGAGCTAACCAAGTTAAAATGAGGTCATGAGATTGGTTCCTAATCCCATATGACTGGTGTCTTTATGCAAACAAGAAATCTGTATTTCAGACACAGAAGCTCAAAGAAAAGGTGATGCAAAAGACACAGGGAAACGTCATCTACAAGCCAAGAAGAGAGGCCAGAACAGATCTGTCCGTTTCAGCCTTTGGAAAGAGCCAACTCAGCCTTGATTTTGAACTTTTAACCTCCAAACTGGTACAACAATACATCTGTCATCTAACCCACCCAATATGTGGTATTTTATTACAGTGGCCTCAGCCAACTAATACATGCAGGTTCCCTTGGCACTCACTAGCTCTATGGATCATAGACAAACTACTGCCTCAAGTTTCTCATCTGCAAAATGGGACTGATAACCACACAACATCAGAGAGTTACTATAAGGATTAAATCAAATAATATTTATTAAATGCTTAGCACACTGGGTGGCTACCCATCATCATTATATTGATATTTTCATTATTCAGCCTTGGACTCACATTGTAGGGTGGTTTGCTTCCTGAGTAAGAATAATTTCTGTGGCATAACCTGTGGATACCAAGCTTGTGACTGTGGGTTATTTTTTGGAAGGGAGGGCTTTAGAACAGGACTCAGTAGTTCTGGGGTTCAGCTCAGGGATAATGCAACCAGACAGATCAACAGATGGTAAAACATAGATAATAATTCCTGCCCTGCTTCCCTCGTGGACCTGCTGTGAAGATAAAAGGACATAATACATATGAAAGCAGTTTTAAAAGGCAAACATGATCTATATAAACATAATAATCACTGCTAAGCCATTTCTACAACCTTTACAGGTTTACAAAATGGCTCTCTATGCATTGGGCTTCCCTGGTGGCTCAGATGGTAAAGTATCTGCCTGCAATGTGGGAGACCTGGGTTCGCTCTCTGGGTTGGGAAGATCCCCTGGAGGAGGGCATGGCAACCCACTCCAGCATTCTTGCCTGGAGAATCCCCATAGACAGGTGAGTGGCAGGCTACAGTCCACAGGGTCTCAAAGACTGAGCGACTAAACACGCACACACACACACACACACACACCCATTATCTCACCTGATTCTTACCTGCACACCTTGAGGAACGTATTATTTCTGACGCCCACTATCTTTTACCTTGTTTTGCAGACTTGGAAAATCAATTCAGTGAACTTATGTGATTTGTCTTAAGTTACCCAGCTATTAAGGGATGAAGCTAAGGCTCTAATGCAGGTCTTCTCACTCAGAGCCTTGCGGTGGAAAAGCTAAAGCACACCTGCCCTCACTGCCAGGAAAGAGTGATGGTTCCTGGGTGTATTTCAGTTTGGATTGCTCAACCAAGAATCACCATTTGCAAAGCTGTTTTCAATCCTCAAAATACATTTTCCCCCTGAAGGTCTGTGCTGTTTGAAACAGTAGCCACTGCCCATATATGGCTGCTGCTGCTGCTGCTAAGTCGCTTCCGTCATGTCCGACTCTGTGCGACCCCATAGACAGCAGCCCACCAGGCTTCCCGGCCCCTGGGATTCTCCAAGCAAGAACACTGGAGTGGGTTGCCATTTCCTTCTCCAATGCATGAAAGTGAAAAGTGAAAGTGAAGTCGCTCAGTCGTGTCTGACTCTTAGTGGTCCCATGGACTGCAGCCTACCAGGCCCCTGCATCCATGGGATTTCCCAGGCAAGAGTACTGGAGTGGGGTGCCATTGCCTTTTCCCCATATATGGCTACTTAAATTTAAATTCAGTTCAGTCGCTTAGTCGTGTCCCACTCTTTGGGACCCCATGGACTGCACCCCGCTAGGCCTCCCTGTCTATCACCAAGTCCTGGAGTTTAAATTAATTTAATTCAAATTAAATTATAATGAATCCCTCAGTTAAACTAGTCCCATTTTAAGTGATCAGTAGTGGTTACTGCATTAGACAAAGTAAACCTACAACATTTTTTATCACCACAGAAAGTTCTACTGGACAGCACTGTTGCAGATGGTACTTGGGAACAATGAGAATGATATGCCAGTTGTGCCAAATGGGGGCATTAGCTATGATGCCATAAAAAGGGAAGCCCCAAAGCAAACTCTAGCAATGATTTTCTGAGAACTATTCTTGAGAAAAGACTTGACCAACAGTCTCACTGGAAAGACCTTCTCCACTGAGAAGGTGAATAGGACTGTTCTCTTAGCCTGAATCCTTATTCATCCAAATCTGATTTCCTGGTCTGGACTATACTTTGGTTGTCTACTCACTATCTATGGAATCTTAGCAGATTATTTAACATCCTTAGATCTCTATATTCTCATCATCAAAAGGGGAATAGTAATGGTATCTACCCTATAAAAGTGTTATGAGAATTAACATTAATAGCAAATAGAGTATTTACAATGTGCCAGGCATTCCTCTGAGAATTCTTTAAATGAGATAAGTAACTCGCACAAAGTTAAGTAATCTGCCTATGACCTCATACCAGTGATATGGGACTGGCATAGATGGGACTGAATGCAGAATCCACTAACCAATCTAAAATGTGCTTCACATGATGCCTGACATGTAGAAATGGCTCAAGAAACGGCAGTGGTTATGATCACATTTTTCTTTTTTAACTGCTGTAAATGTATAAATTTGCAGCCTGATCTCATAGTCAACCTTTCTCAGTTTGGTTATCCTGAGAGTCCTTGAGACCTATTTCTTAGCCTGCAAGATTGAGAGCCAGGCCTTGGATGGTAGTGGATTCACCAACTAGCTGGTCAACCAGTACCTCACTGCATGCCTCTTCCAAACGATACATGCCCTATCTAAAAGAAGCAGTCATTTATTTAAAAAAAAAAAAAAAAAAAAGAAGCAGTCATTTATTTTGTAATAGGGAAAGGTTCTACTGATATTCATTTTCCTTCTCCCATTTCTTAACCTTATAACAACAGTACCAGATCAGAGAATCCTGGGAGAGCAAAAACCAAAGGCACAGTGAATTAATAAAAATCCTAGAGACTGCTTCAATCTGTGGAAGAGATACAGGTAATAAAAGATAGTAACAAAATATTTAAATAAGGCTAAAGCAAAGCTCCATTTTGTCTGAGACAATGGTATCTTTCCATCTTCTGGAAACTTTCAGCTTTGATTCAGCCACCAGGTCAGAACTGTATTGACTTGTGTTAAACTCAGTGAGATGGAAAAAGACTTGAAATCAAATGTCAGAAATATTATACAACATTGCATCTCAAGACCTTTAATTGTACTTTAAAACCATCTGGCTGGTTCTGCAACATCTGAAAGTTTCTTTTAATTTAAGCAAAAGACATAGGCAAGAACTAGATTTCAATAAAAATAAAGCTATACAGAGAATATGAACATCAACAGCTGAGAAAAGCATAACGTAATGAGAAGTAGCTAAAGGAAATGAAGTGTAAGTGGATAGGATTATTTAGGATCTGACCTTCTGTGACTTGCTGGACCTCATTCATAATGGGGCTTTGGAAACACTGTTAGAAACAATAATAAAAGTAACACAAAAATGTAGATTCCATAGCTGTTGTTAACAATGCTGTAATGCCAACCTGAGATAGAACATGTTTTTTTTTTTCCTTAGAACACCCAGAAATTTAGCTTGATACTGTTGGTTTCTGTTGGCTCCTTGAAAATTCTTAGCACTCAATAATGTTAAGATCAACAGAATTTCCTCCATTTAATAAGTAGAGTGGTGCTTATCATTCCAACAGTTTAAATAATAACAACTACATTTCAAACCCTGGAGGAGCTATACTGCTTTATGATGCCTTCAGATTTACAGGACACTTTCCCACACAGTCATTCAATCCTCCAACAAGCAGTGAAGTGTTATTATTAACCCCAATTTACAGGGAAGAAAACTGAAGTTCAGAGTCTCAACTGCCTCTGAGACTTTATTTCTTTCAATTTCATCACTTATTTCCACTCACACTCATTGAACTTTTCCCAGTAACACCGGGCTAAAGAAACTGGATTCATCATACTTGAAATAGTTGGTATGGGAACATAAGATCTCCAGTGATGTGGATGAGCCTAGACTCTGCCATACAGAGTGAAGTAAGTCAGAAAGAGAAAAACAAATCTTGTATATTAGCACATATACATGGAATTCTAGGATAACTGTACTGAGTAACCTATTTGCAGGGCAGGAATAGAGAGGCAGATATACAAAATGGACACGTGGACACAGGTTGGGGAAGGACAGGGTAGGATGAATTGCGAGAGCAGAACTGACATATATATACTACCATGTGCAAACAGATAGCTGCTTTGGAATCTGCTGTATATATAACACAGAGAGCTCAGCTCAGGGGTCTGTGATGATCTAGAGGGGCTGGGGTGGGGAGTGGGTTAGAAGGAGGTCCAAGAGGGAGGGGATATATGTATGCATATAGCTGACTCACTTTGTTGTACTGCAGAAATAAACACAACATTGTAAAGCAGTTACACTCCAATAAAAAAGATTGTACCTTTTCTTGCTTATTCTGTGCTATAAGAATGGTTTTCTATTTTCTGAGTCTTTCAAACTCTGTGATTTTTTTCTTTAGTTCTTAAACCACAATTTGCTAAAAGAAGACAGATTTTAATTGACATGTCACATTCTACCCTATTCATTATGTCAGACCATGGGAAGCTGTGGACTTTGTCATTATTACCTTTTATTATGTACTAATTGCATAAGACTCTGCCTTCTTCATTCATCAGAGAAGCCTCTCTTAACCCACTCAAATTAATCTTTGACCAAGTTTCCTGGCTTTTGGAATCTCCCAAAGGAAAGGAAACTTGTCTTTTTTAGGTCACCATGCCCTTCCATCCTGAGTCCTGTGTATGGATTGAGTTACCAATGAGTTGGATCCCAGTGTGGATTTGTGAGGCAGGCCTGGCCACAGAATGAGTTAAAGGATCTTACAAGGTGATTCCAGACCCTTCTCTGTAACTCTGTTTCTTTCCTTCTTTTCTACAAGGTCCAACCTAAGAAAAGAGAACTATAGAACAAATGCACACCATTCCCCCACCCCATCTTAGCTTTCCTTTGAGTATTCCGACTGATCTGGTAGCGGGGGGATCCCATCAGCACTGTGTGGCAGCCCCTCTGGTGACGGTGCACACCCTTGGCCCACCTCTCATCTCAGCTGTAGCTGTAGCAGGGGGTCATGCACAAGCTCGGACTCACTTCACACTGGCACCTGTCCTTTCAAGAGCAGGCTGCACATCTCTGCCTTTTGCCCAGAGCTTCTCCAAGGCCACAGGAGACCACACGGCCTGATTGCACTGGGAGTAGCAAAAGCACAGCTCAGAAGTGTGGGGACATTAATGCCCCCAGAGTGACCCTCAACCAAGGGGAGGCAGAGGTCAGTTAATAACTTCTCCAGTGCCTGGTGCCTCGGTGGACAATTCTCTCTGCTTCTCCCAGTGCAATCAAGCTCTCCTTGCCCACAGCAGTGATCTCTATAATTCACCTCATCTTGGTTTTTCCTCCTTCCCTGTCTTATCACCCCAGTGCTTGGCTTCTACTCCCTAGGATCATCTCTCACATGAAGTCTGCACAGAATCCTTGCTTCAGGCTCTGCTTTTTGGGGTAACCATTTATATAGATGGAAAGGCTTCCCCTTCTCCTTAAGCATAGCCTTCTGGAGGAGCCCACAGTCCTCTCTGGAAGCAGCTGAAAGGCCTCATTCACGAGGTCATTCGTGTATCCACAGTCCATTAGTCAGTGTTCATCAGTATTTGTTGAGTAACATTTATGTTACTTTCTCAATGTCTTAAATTAAATGTCAATGTCTTGGGATTTAATTATGGCCTTTTGGGTGACCTGCAGGAAGGGGGACCACACCCAGGACCACCTTAAAAGTCACATCATATGTCAGGTGAGTACCACCGAGTCCAAGTTGCCACTTCCTCACACGATGACTATAGAGGTTTGTGGACTTGAATTCTAGGGGTCCTAGAATTCCCAGCCTAATAATCTCCTTTTACCAATGTTGGTTAATGGAAATATGGGGTCCAGAGCCAGTTCTCTAGACTCTTCAACTTTCCTTAGCAAAAATGAGAAGACAAAGCCCTTCCAAGTCATTCTAGACTTTGGACCTTTGCATCTACATTTCCTTTACCCAGAATACTTCTTCAGATTAAGACTGTTTTTTTAGCTCAGTTGTCAACTCCTCAGAGGCCTCCCCTGACCACACAAGCTAGAGCAGCCTTCTTCTTCCAGTTGCTATGACATCACCCTCTTTTGTTGTTTCCATAGCACTCACCACTACCTGATATTATTTAATTTATTTATTCCTTTGCCGGTTTCTTGAGAGTTTATTCTCCACTAGGATCTTGCCTGTCTTATTTCCTGCTTAATTCCAACATCCAGCATAGGGTCAGTGTTCAATGTCTAGATGGAAGAAATTATAGCCATCCATATGCAATACCATAAACTTTAGTTGCTCTTGTTATAACAACACGATGGCTGGTTTTCAGTACACAGTTATACCATAGGAAAACAGTCCAGCTCTCCAGTTAGTTGAGCCTGTAAGTTAAACTTCTGAATTTTGGACACATCTCAAGATCTGCAAGTGATGACTTAGGTATTGTGGGCTACTCATCCATGAGCCACAGTCTTTTCCCTGGTGCACTGTACCCTAGGTTTAGAGTGGGAGGTCCAGAGAATGCATCAGTGTCATCAAGACATGAAAGAAGATGGGCAGGAAAGATAACAGAATGCTCTTCATCCCCCTCTTCAGCAAACTTTGCTTAGGTATGTTGAACAGAGTGAGACAGAGGCCCTGAGGGAAAAGTATGTGGGAGAAAAAAACCTTAGACCCAGCTCTAGAACTGAAGATTGAAGAGTAAGAGCCATGCATTGCAGCTTATGCATTTTGTGCTATGTATTCTAAGAAACATTACAGAAAGTGTTAGGAAACTGGATAAGGATGTGGTCCTGCAAAGGAGAGATGAGGAAAGAGCACCACTGAAAGAAAGCATGAATCACAACACTTCTGTAGAAATCATTTTCAGATGTTTCTAACTTGACAGGTCCTTCACAACTTTTTCTCTATCTACTTACCTCTTTCTCACCTCACCACCACTGAGGTCAGCTTTCAATCTGATGAGCTTGCTTAAAGTGGACTAGTTTGTAAGAAAAATCTTAACAGTTTCCTCTTGATGTATATACAAATTAAAGCTGGATGGATTTGTTTAACAATGATGACATCAGAGTTTAGATTTGGAGATCTTAACATGCAGTCATAAAATTTCAGAGCAGGAAATGGAGTCTATATGTGAAAAAAATCATCTCAAGTGCAACTTTCCTTAGTCTATGATCTGTACCTACAGTCCTAATCATCCTATGAGTTCTGATGAGCAGATAAAATACTATAAAGATATCTATGCATTATATTTTTAAGGACCCATAGAAGGGTAGGCTGGAAGCAAATGGTCAAGAGTCCAGACATGGAGGTCTATGTCCCACTGCCCGTGACTGTATCCACAGGATGAAGAAAAGCCAACTGGAAGGAATAAGATGTAGCAAGTATGTCTGAGAACTGGCATTTCATAAATAATTACTGCTGCCTTTAGTTCTCTGCAAGTTACTGATAAACATCTTTTCCCCTTAAACCTCTTTTCTCCTTCCCTACTATTATTTAATGTATGAGTCTTACTTATTAAGTAGATACTAGGATTAATAAAATATAGTCACTGACGTTAGATGCTCTTAAACTGAATGGGGGCAGGTAGTCATGTAAAGGGATAATAATGATCCCTTCTTGGAAATGACCTGATAAACCACTTCACACTAACGCTAATGACTAGTAGGTAATAGTATAAGCTATTGATTAATATCTTCCAGGGATTTCTGCAACAAAATAGGGGATGGTGCCTTAACACATTGAATTTTGTGTAACTTGAAGTGTTTGCATTCTCACTATCATTATCGATCATGGTTCATATTTCAATATAGTGTAAAAAACTGCGAGTATCCAAGCCTCCCAGCAGAGTTACAAAGCAGAAGGGAACCTATTTTAAGAGTGGCAGAAAGCTGCTCTACCCCACCCAAAATACTGCCCCTGCCAACATTTTGCTGATGTTCTCAATTCAAACTCTTTATAATGAGGCGTTTTTTTTAATAAATGCATAACGTGGAGCAATAGATCATTTTATGGTATCATCTAGTTACAGATCTACTGAAAACAACTTAGTACAATTTGTGCTCAATCCAGTTTAAATGACTAATCCTGACAGTGTGCCATATCTCCCCCAGTACCGGAAGAAGGGTGGAAAGGAAATGTAGCACAGAGCTATAATCTAAGTAACCTCAGCCTTTAATAGGTATAATATTAAACCGTAAGAATCATGATTTCATACTTTAGTACATCCTATAATAATATTAGAATTAGCCCTAGACAGGAATGTATTTCTACTCCCAGCTCTGTTAATTATCTAGCCTCGTGGCCTTGGACAAGTCACAAAACTCTCTGACTCTTGCAGTTCTCATCTATAAAAAAGACTATTACGTTCGGTGAATCCAAGGTCTGATCTATCTCTAACCTTGCAGAGTAGCTAATGTCTATGGAGTACTCAGAACAAAAAAATTTTCTGGACTCTCTCTGGACTTATCAGTTAAGTTTTCTACCTTTTGTATGTCCAAATTGCAGTTAGTTATGTTTTTTTTTTTTTTTTTTTTTTTACTAATATTTGAAGGAACTTGACAACTTACCAAATAAATTGTCAGAAAGAGAAAATTCATCTGTGGCAGGTAAGTGGGAGTGTTCAATGAGATTCATTTTTGATCCCATCCAAACTTTTCTACTTGAGAATGTATTACCTTCGTTATGGTGGTCTTCAAAAAAATCCCCTGAAATGTAAATAAATACATAGAGTGTTGGGGACGGTGGGGAGATGATTAAGAAAGAGAGGGAGAGACAGAGCAAGCTAATTTTAACAAGCACAAAAGACTCCATTTGTAGACATTTTATCGTAGCTTTTCTTTACATGTCTTTCCTCGATAATTATTTTTACACTCATTTGGACTTACAAATGTCTAAGATATATGCCTTCAGAATAGATGCTCTCTAATTTATCTGGGAAAACACCATATGTTTTCATTTGTTTCAGTACTTGGAGATTTGGGCAAGATATGATGATATTTTGGATATGTCTATTTTATATATAGAAAAAACAAAAACAAATATAAAAGCCTTGATTAAAAGTGGGGTGAATCAATAATTTATCTTAAATTTTACACTGAAGATGAACAGGTCTTTGCAAGACATAAAAATGATTTCAGATCACTTCCTACCAGAATTTTTCATTTTCTTTTTTTGGCTGTACTGTGCAGCTTATAGGATCTTAGTTCATCAACCAGGGACTGAACCCACACCCCCAATAGTGAAAGCACATAGTCTTATCAACTGGACCACCAGGAAATTCCTTGGAATTTTCTTAGGTTGAGTAGGCATCGTATTAACAGATAAAAAATTCAGATGTTCACCCAAGATCTTTATTTTTGCCTTTTAGAGGAAATTTAAGGGGCTTACATTTTCATTCTCATGGTCTACTTTGTCATGTATTTAATCTAGGGTAAAAGAAGCTATGGCAAGAAGAAAAATAGTGGTAAATCTCACCCAAATGTCTGAAGTTTCATCCTGAGAAGATGTCCAGAGTATATACAAAAACCCAAGAGATGCAGTGTTCACTTTTACCTATATTTCTAGTTCTTCCTTCCCTCCTTCCAATATGTCTTCTACCCCCTGAAAAAGTAATGAAAAAAGTTGAATAATGAATAGGCATGTTCTCAGAACACTTTTTCCAAGGCCATCTTCTGAGGATAGTTTTTAAACTCTTAATCCTGTCTTTACCAAGAAATCATTTCATTTACAGATAACCACTTATATTTACAACTCAGAAAGAGAATACAGGGAGTTTGTTGGGCAAATATTTATTTCATTAGAACTTCCTTACTATTCACAGCTCTCTGTTTCCTCCTCACTCAGCAAGATGTTCCAGATCAAGCAGAAGTGACAGTTCAACCAGATATTTGGTTGCTGGTAAGGTAGTCCACCAGACTACATTTGTTGTATGCAGTCATTTATTCATGTTTTCAACAAATATTTATTGAGGAGTTATTCTGGAATAAGCTCTGTGCTGGATCTTTGAAAATAAAATAACAGTAAAAATATCATCCAAGATCTTTGATATCAAGCTTAATGAGGAATAGAGACATTAAAAAGCAATCACAGGAATACACAGATTACATGTTGTCTTGAAAGCTGCTGCTGAAGGCATAGATGAGGATGTTATAGTGGGGACCAGCCTGTATTAGATTCAAGAGGCCTTCTCACCACCCTGAAGTCAGGAGGGAAAGGGGTGTCAAAAGGAGTCAAGATAGGGAAGTAGCTGGAGGAAAATGTGTGATTTTGAGGTCAATTTTTAAAGACAAGCAATAATGAGAAAACAGAAAGAGAAATTAAGGAAACAATTCCATTCACTATTGCAATGAAAAGAATAAAATACTTAGGAATATATCTACCTAAAGAAACAAAAGACCTATTTATAGAAAACTATAAAACACTGGTGAAAAAAAATCAGAGAGGACACAAATAGATGGAGAAATATACCGTGTTCATGGATCAGAAGAATCAATATAGGGAAAATGAGTATACTAACCAAAGCAATCTATAGATTCAATGCAACCCCTATCAAGCTACCAACGGTATTTTTCAGAGAATTAGAACAAATAATTTCACAATTTGTATGGAAATACAGAAAACCTAGAATAGCCAAAGCATTCTTGAGAAAGAAGAATGGAACTGGAGGGATCAACCTCCAGTAGAGACTTCAGTCTCTACTACAAAACCACAGTCATCAAGACAGCATGGTACTGGCACAAAGACAGAAATATAGATCAGTAGAACAAAATAGAAAGCCCAGAGATAAATTCACTCACCTATGGACCCCTTATCTTTGACAAAGGAGGCAAGAATATACAATGGAGAAAAGACAATCTCTTTAACAAGTGGTGCTGGGAAAACTTGTCAACCACTTGTAAAAGAATGAAACTAGAACATTTTCTAATACCATACACAAAACACCATACACAAAAATAAACTCAAAATGGATTAAAGATCTAAACATAAGACCAGAAAATATTAAACTTTTAGAGGAAATATAGGCAAAACACTCTCCGACATAAACCATAGCAGGATCCTCTATGACCCACCTCCCAGAATATTGGAAATAAAAGCAAAAATAAACAAATGGGACCTAATTAAAATTAAAAGCTTCTGCCCAACAAAGGAAACTATAAGCAAGGTGAAAAGATAGCCTTCAGAATGGGAGAAAATAATAGCAAATGAAACAATGGACAATGGACAAAGAATTAATCTCAAAAATATACAAGCAACTCCTGCAACTCAATTCCAGAAAAATAAACGACCCAATCAAAAAGTGGGCCAAAGAACTAAGCAGACATTTCTCCAAAGAAGACATGCACATGAAAAGATGCTCAACATCACTCATTATCAGAGAAATATCATTATCAGAGAAATGCAAATCAAAATCACAATGAAGTACCATTTCACTCCAGTCAGAATGGCTGCTATCCAAAAGTCTACAAGCAATAAATGCTGGAGAGGGTGTGGAGAAAAGGGAACCCTCTTACACTGTTGGTGGGAATGCAAACTAGTACAACCACTATGGAGAACAGTGTGGAGATTCCTTAAAAAATGAAATAGAACTGCCATATGACCCAGCAACCCCACTGCTGGGCATACACACTGAAGAAACCAGAATTGGAAGAGACAAGTGTACCCCAAATGTTCATCACAGCACTGTTTATAGTAGTCAGGACATGGAAGCAATCTAGATGTCCATCAGCAGATGAATGGCTAAGAAAGCTGTGGTACATATACACAATGGAGTATTACTCAGCCATTAAAAAGAATACATTTGAATCAGTTCTAATGAGGTGGATGAAACTGGAGCCTATTATACAGAGTAAGTATAGAAGTAAGCCGGAAAGAAAAACACCAATACAGTATACTAACGCATATATATGGAATTTAGAAAGATGGTAACAATAACCCTGTATGCAAGATGGCAAAAGAGACACAGATGTATAGAACAGTCTTTTGGACTCTGTGGGAGAGGGCGAGGGCAGGATGATATGGGAGAATGGCATTGAAACATGTATATTATCATATGTGAAATGAATCACCAGTCATTTCAGGTTCAATGCATGATACAGGGTGCTCGGGGCTGGTGCACTGGGATGACCAGTGGGATGGGATGGGGAGGGAGATGGGAGGGGGGTTCAGGATGGGGAACACATGTACACCCATGGCAAATTCAAGTCAATGTATGGCAAGACTAATACAATATTGTAAAGTAAAATAAATAATTAATTTTAAAAATTTAAAAAAACAAAAAAATAAAGACAAGCAATTTCAGGTCACATCTAGAATACACCAGAGAGATTGAAGAAACAGGATAGAGTGGCTCTTGAGAAATGATACAAGTTGTGTCCACTGTGGGACTGCAGGACTTCAGTCATAGCTGAGTCCATCTGGTGAACCACTGGCCTGGCCCTACCAAAGTCTACTGTCCAATAAGCCAAGGGGCTTGTTAGGAGAAAACTCATCCTAAAGTCAGAGGGAACCAGGAACCATGATCTTCACCTCAAAGTAAAGCCTCAGTCCTTAGAGGAATGTGTAATCCTCAATGTGGCACAGTGTTTGACTAACCTGTATTAGATTCAAGAGGTCTTCTTGACACTCTGAGGTAAGAAGGGAGAGGGGTATAAATAAAGATGAGTCTGGAAATATTGAATTGTAAGATAGAACTTCCAAAAGGATGAAACAGGGAGAAGAGAGCTCATCTCACTTCCATCCCCACCTTCAAACAACTGCAACATATCATAATCAGAGAAGTTTTGACTCCAAGGGGACTCTGGGCCTTTCTGGGGCATCTGTGAAACAGTGGTACCATCTAGGTATCACCATAACCCATGGAAACATGCCCAGCAGAGGAATTGTGACCATTTGTTGGGCACTGCTTTCCCCCATGAACACAAAAAGTAACAGAAGCAGTGGCCAGAGTAGACTTGATGATGAACGAACATAAAGAGATCCCAGGGCATTCCTAAAACATCTGCAGGGAGAGGAGGGCTTTGATAAGGGACTAGAAGTCCTGAGGAGTAAATCAGTAAAAGTTCAGTTGTCACTACTGATGGGACCACATTCATACTCATATGCTAACCATGTGTGTGCGTGCTCAGTTGTGTCTGACTCTTTGTGACCCCGTGGACTATAGCCCGCCAGTCTCCTCTGTCCATAGGATTTCTCAGGCAAGAATACTGGAGTGCGTAGCCTTTCCCTTCTCCAGGGGATCTTCCCAATCCAGGGATTGAACTTGCATCTCATCCTTGGTAGGTTGATTATCACTGAGCCACCTGGGAAGCCCCTGGTTAGCTAACAACAAAAATCTCCCAGAATCCAGACAGTTGACTAAGTCTGCTCAAATTAGGTCTGTTGGTTATGATTTCTGAAGGGGGTTAGTACAAAGGAAACTCTTTAATTTTTGAAATGGTAACATAAGCACATGGCAAGCAATTCAAACACTACACTGAAAAATAAGTCTTCCTTGAGTTCTGTCACCATTTTCCCTTACCACCAGAGCTGGTTTCTTGGGTATCCTTCTCATACTGTACCCACTCTTAGCATAAAGGGCCCCATACCTTAAACTGGAGTATGGCAAACTACTGCCTGTAGGCCAGAGCTGGCCTACCACCTGTTTTTGTAAAGCCTGTGAACTAAGAATGGTTTTTACATTTTCATATAGTTGGGAAAATATCAGAAGAAAGAAATTTCATGACATGAAAATTATATAAAATTCACATTTAAATGTTCATCAACAAAGTTTTATTGGCTCACAGACACATTCATTTGTTTCTGGACAATCTATGGTTTCTTTTTCCCTGCAATGGCAGAGTTGAATAGTTGCAACACACACTGTATGTATGATCCACAAAACCAAAATTTACTATCTAGCCCCTTTGTGGGAAAAGATTGTTTCCTCCTGCTTTATATAAAGAATAGAAGAAAAATTTAAAAATCAAAGTAATATCATAGTAAACTATGAATAACTATAATGAGTACCTTAGGGATTTGACCCCACTTAATTTTATACATATCATGATAGTAGACTTTTCTTTGCCTCTTGACAGATCCTTCCTGGGTTTGGCAACTTTAGTCTTAATTATCCTGTGATTTAATGAGCACCTTCCATGTACGACAAAGGTCCATATTGTCAAAGCTATGGTTTTTCCAGTAGTCATGTATGGATGTGAGAGCTGGACCATAAAGAAGACTGAGTGCCAAAGAAATGATACTTTCAAACTGTGGTGCTGGAGAAGACTCTTGAGATCTTGCACAGCAAGATCAAACGAGCCAATCCTAAAGAAAATTAACCCTGAATATTTATTGGAAGAACTGATCCTGCAGTTGAAGCTCCAATACTTCAGCCACTCATGCAAAGAGTTGACTCATTTGAAAAGACCCTGATACTGGGAAAGATTGAGGGCAGGAGGAGAAGGGGGTGACAGAGGATAAGATGTTTCGAATGAATCATCAACTAAATGGACATGAGTTTGAGCAAACTCTGGGAGATAGTGAAGGACAGGGAAGCCTGGTGTGCTGCTGTCCATGGGGTCACAAACAGCTGGACACAACTGAGAAACTGAACAACAAAAACTATGTCTGAAGCCTTTAGCAAATGTTTCCACACATCTGTGTCTTCCTTTCTCCAATACTCTTCCCTTTCTTTGGGGGAATTGCTTCACAATAGGAGAATATCTCCCTGGAAGATCTAAGAAAGATTGTAGCTCTGGAGTCTTTTTTCCTCCTTGATTTCTCTCTTCCCTACAAGGAGGCATTTTATAGGTTGAGAATAAGAAAATGAATATTCTCTACCTTAGTGACCTTTGAATTTTGCTTGCCTACCCCCAAAAATGAAGTTTTAAAAAAATGATATGCTCCCTCAACACATTTTTGGGTTGGCATATAAAGTTTTTTACTAAAAAATAAACTAGTTCAAAAACTGTAATTGCTGATATATTGCAAAAACTGATATTTTTACATGTTATTACATCACTCAAATCTCTTCAATTAAATCTAAATACCACAGCAACTTAATAATCTTCTTCATCATTCTAAGAAATACAAGGAAATGTTCTTTAAATATTGGGACAAAAATTTAATCATCCCTGTCCTTTTTTGAGTTCCCATTGCATTCCACTACACTGCAGAATTTTATCCTAACGTATGGTTGAATGTCTATTACTGAATATTCTATCATATTTTCTATAACTAAGTTTTGTATACAAATTTGGATTAAAAAAATTTCTAATGAATTCAGTATTTTAAATGTTTAGACAAATTTTTTCTGGAGTAAGTTTATTACTAGCTATTCATATTGGTGCTTAGTAGACTTTCTCTACAAATAGGGTGGCTCACCCTCTGTGTTCCAGAGCACAAATGGAGGCAACCACCTGGTGTGGAGGAAAGAGCGTGCAGATGAGGAATGAAGACGCCACTGTTGGGTGACAGCCAGCGCCAGCACTGGCCGAGCACACACACCAGGGGAACACCTTCTTAGAAACACAGGTAAAGGTTCTGGCTAATAACAAACTTTGAACAACTGCAGAGACAGCACCTAAGCATCTCTGAAGTTAGTGATAAAATCCCTGCTAACAGAGCCATCCTTTTTATTCAGGTAAATTCATGTATGTATCAACACACAAAGCATTAACTTAGGAATCGCAGCAGATAAAGAAAAATACCTTCTCTACCTTCATGCACTATTTTCCTGAAAAGCTGTTGCAATTTATTTTTCAAATGAAAGCATTTTAAAAATAAAGAGGTCATTGCTGAAGTTTCAAACAACAGAGAAAACTATTTACAAAATGCCAAGTGGCAGTCTATAATTTTGCTCCAATTTACACCCGTCCCAGCAGTGGATCTGGGTGCCTGACTCATCACACCTTCATTGGCATTACTTGCTCCCACTTCAAACATTCTTTTCTAATGTGCCAGTGACAAATTCTATCTCACTCTATTTAATTATATTTCCTTGAATATGAAGAAGTTGAAAAGAAATGTATTTTACATCTTTATTGTCTGTATGTGATAGATATTTTTTATGTCCTTTGCACCTTTCTATGGAAGTTTGCTTTTTTTATTCACTTAGAGGAGTTCTTTGTATATTGAGTGTACTAGCATTCCGGTATACTTATTACAAACATTTTCATTTGCCTTTTAATTATCTTTACTTGAAAAGATTTGCACTGTATATAGTTAAATATATTAGATTTTTAAAAGCTTTTTAGTTTTAGCTTTTGGTACAGGGTGATTTTTCTGAGATTGCTTGCTGAATACTTTTTTCCTTTTCCATTGATTTATAGTTTTTCTTTTATTGAGACTGAATTTAGTTTCCCATTGATCATATAGTCACATCTGCATCAAGATCAATCTTTCCTATTATTGTTCATTTGTTTTCAACCTTTTCTAAGATATTCTTACTTTCTTATTCTCTATGATAAATTATCACATCTCGTATCACATTCTTTAAGAAAAGTTTCTTTGGGAGTTTGATATGGTACCAAACCTATATATTTAGGTAGGAAGATTTATATCTTTATAATATTCAGTTTAGTATTTTAGGGGCAAGTTGTGGCTTCATTTATTCAAACATGCTTTTATAACTCTCAATTTTGTACATTTTCTTTTATGTATGTCCCAACTTCTCCAGGAATGCATCCCCTATCATTTATCTTCCCTGCTCCTCACGCGGTCACTAATGATTTAAGTTCATCTGTCGTCTTCTCCACTATATTGTAAACTCCCAGCAGGCAGGAACCATAGCTATGCTCCTTTTGTATCCCCTCTCACAGCTAGCAGAGTTATGCATACACAGAAATAATATCTGTGCCCCAAGACAGATGTCAAGAGGGATGAAACATGAGAAGATCAGAATGAGGAGGGAAGGAATGGGAATTTGGAATTAGCAGAGAGAAACTATTATAGACAGGAGGGAAAAACAACAGATCCTACTGTATAACACAGGCTTTCCTTGTGGCTCAGCTGGTAAAGAATCCACCTGCAATGCAGGAGACCTGGGTTCAATCCCTGGGTTGGGAAGATCCTCTGGAGAAGGGAAAGGCTACCCACTCCAGTATTCTGGCCTGGAGAACTCCATGGACTGTATAGTTCATGGGGTTGCAAAGAGTTGGACATGACTGAAGTGACTTTAACTTCATTGTATAATACAGGGAACTGTATTCAATATCCTGTGACAAACCATAATGGAAAAGAATATGAAAAAGAATATATTGAACATGTGTATATGTATGCGTGTATAACTGAGTCCCTTTGCTCTACAGAAGAAACTAACACAACACTGTAAATCAACTAGTGCGTGTGTGCTCACTCAGTCATGTCTGACTCCTTGTGACCCTGTGGCCTGTAGCCCACCAGGCTCCTCTGTCCATGGGATTCTTCAGGCAAGAATGCTGGAGTGGGTTGCCATTTCCTCCACCAGGGGATCTTCCTGATCCAGCGATTGAAAAAAAGAAAAAGAAGAAGACTAGAATGGAGAACCAGTGCTGACCTTTCACAGCTTCATCCATAACCTGCAACTACGCACTTAACATTCTGCCCCGTTATACACCCTCAGCTGAATGTTTAAAAATCTAAATAATAGAACTGATACAAAATTATAAGGTAATCTTTCATAAATATCCATAGAGAAAGTGACAGGCACGAAAATTTGACTGCATTGTTTCCAACGGTAAATAAATAAATAAATACCACTGGAAACATTAATAAATGTCCATTAATGAAAGAGTACAATAAAGAAATAGCATATGCATAGTGCTGTAAGTATATTTGTAAGTTCTACACAGCATTTAAATAACTGGACTAAGTATTCACTTGGATAAACTGAGTAACTTCATATTGAGGAAAAGAATCAGGCTGCAGAGTAATACATGCGGTTTGATATAGTGTATGTAAGTTTAAAGATAAGCAAAACAATGATACATATTAATCCTGATATCCTAATGTGAGGGTCAGCAAATAGAAACCCCAGGCCAATTCTAGCTTGCCCAGAACCAAACATGCCTTTCTGTTTACATATTGTATGGCTGTTTTCACACCACAGTGGCAGAGTTAAGTAGTTGCAACACAATTGCATGTGGTCTGCAAAGCCTAAAATATTCACTCTCTGGTCTTTATAGAAAAAGCTCATGATCCCTGACTAACCTGTAGAGACAAGCCTGGAAGTGTTGAATCCACATTTAGGACGTGGTCAGAATGACTGGGTGGATACATAGGGAACTTCAAAGCATCTTTAATGCTCCCCTTAAGCTAGGGGTTAAATACAAGAAAGCTGATGATATTAATCAATGTTGTTCATGTTGGAAATATTTCATAATTTAAAAGAATGAATGAAATTATGTATCTGAAGAATTTCCTCATTTATAAAGATATGTAAACTCAAACAGAGATTCTCTCTTACACACTCTTAAACATACACACACACACACACACACACACACACACACACACACACACATTCTTGAGGCTTTGAGGAGGAAGTAATTCCTAGCTATAAAATGTTGGGGACTTTTGACTGTGGTCAACGAGGTGCTGCTGGAAATTTTAATGGCACAATAAAATCTATGTTCAAGAAGATTACTCTAATGAGAAACCGGGACAGGAGGGTAAGCAGTGAAAGGAGAAGGAAAATTCAGGAAATTCTCATTCCGGAAGTGAGATGATTAGGTGCAAAGCAAGGTGGTTTCTGTAAAGATGGGAAGGAAGTGACTTGAGTACAGTTTACAGAGAGGAGGGGGAAGAAGAGAAAGCAGGCTGATGATACAAAGTTTAAGACTTGGGTACTGGTGAAAGCAGGGACAAAGTGTTTATCCTACTTGATGTTTATTTGTACTATGATGTAATGTAAGCCTTAACCTAAGGGCCCAGGAATCATTTCAGAAGTGGTAAGCACTATTTGTTTTAAAGCGATAAGACACAGAGTGCCTGGTAGCTTGGACTCCTACTTTCTGCTATCAGTCTGTACTTGTTTAGATAGTGTGTGTCACAGGGAGTTCACGGTGGATGGCGCTTCTCTGACTTAGCACAACCCATTTGGAAGAGACCTTGGAAAGACCCTGCTGCAATTAAACGGCCTTGACTCTGATTTGGAAGAATCTCAGCTCCCAGAAAATGAAGATAAAAAAACAGTTTCTTGTGCTGGTTCCCCATGAACTCTCCACACCCAAAGTCACCCTTCTCAGTGACATTTTTCTCAGATAAACCCAGTTGCTGGTGGTAAAGCATACACTTTGTGGGACATCTATGTACTTCATTCACAAAGGGCAATAAAAAACAAACTTTTTCTAACCATCATCATTTCATGCTCAGCAGAAGTCCTGGATTCAGCCCAAGACTGAAAGAATTGTTCCTAAGAGAAAAGAGAAAGGAGTTCTAGAAGAAAAGGTTTTATCTCACAGGGGATTTGGTTTTCCCAGAAGTAATCAAACCAAAGTAATTCTTTCCAGGGCCAAAATATAGATTTAGAAAAGCAGATCCTTTCCATTTAGGGCAGAATGGATACTTGTAGACGTATGGTTTGAGTCCCTTTACTGTTCAACTGAAATAATCACAACATTGTTAATCAACTATGCTCCAATACAAAATAAAAAGTTTTAAAGAAAACAAACAAACAAAAAAAAAAAACAGTTCTCATGGGGGAAAAAGGGAAAAGAGAATAGATCCTTTCCGAAATTGAGATTTAAAGTACAATGTGTGGCCATTGTGATCACATTATTCTGAGAGTAGTGCCCTGTAAGAACTGGATGACCTTTATTGCTATCACAGTAACCTTTACATCTTCTGTGAAAATAGATTAAAATAATATCTACTATTTTATGAGTACTTACTATGCGGCAGCTTTCATGCTATGTTATCTCATTTGATCTGTAATAAACCAAGTAGGTAATATATACAATTTACAAATGAGAAAACCGAGGGTCAGAGAGATTAAGCAAACATTCCAAGGTCACACCGCTAGTAAGAACCAGAGTGGGCTGTAAACCCACCACCTAACTCTAAATTCATGTTTTCTCATGCAACTCTCCCACTGAGACTGTCATTAACTACTCACCAGTGCTTAGTGAGGGTGAGCTGGCATTTCTGCAAGGTCAGTTCTGCCTAGAGCATTTCAACACTAGCTGTTTATACGCACAATTAAGTAAGCCTTTACAAAGTTTGCCTGTCATATTATTTTGCTTCCTTTCAAACTTCTTTGCTGTTTCTAAGGTCTTCATTTAGTGATTTCCTGGTGATCCAGTGGCTAAGAGGGCCTGGGTTCAATCCCTGATCAGGAAACTAGATCCCACACGCTGCAACAAAGATTTGCACCTCACAACTAAAGATCCTGCATGCCACAACTAAGACTCAGCACAGTCAAATAGATAAACAAACAAAGAATAAACACTTTTTAAAATAATATAAAATAAAGTCACCATGTAAAGGTACACTTCCTTCAGGTGTTATACAATAAAAATATTTTTGAGTCAACCAGACCTCTACTTTTGAGCTTCTGTGCTTTGGGGGTTATACAATAGGGCTCAAAGAGTGGCTGACCTTTATTTTCAACTAACTGCAAAAGAAGCACTTGGAATATAGGCCCCCAGGGCCACGAACTCGAGAGTCAGGACTCTTTACATTTTGCACCCTAGGTATCTCATTTGTTTTATTCTAGTTCTAGGCCTCCTTTTCAACCTTGATCAGGGCTGATCTCCAGCAAACTATCATAGCACTGGGCACCTCTTGGAGTATGTGTCCAGTTGTAACTCTCCCTTTGTTTTTGTGGTGATTTGGCTGTCGGTCACCCCACTGGGGGCTTCCCAGGTGGTACTAGCAGTAAAGAACCTGCCTACCAATGCAGGAGCCGGAAGAGATTTGGGTTTGATCCCTGGGTAGGGAAGATCCTCTTCCTGGAGGAGGGCATGGCAACCCACTCCAGTATTCTTGCCTGGGGAATCCCACGGACAGAGGAGCTTGGCAGGCTACTGTCCATAGCGTTGCAAAGAGTCAGACACGACTTACGCAACTTAACACACATGCACGCACACATTCCTACTAGACCATCAGCTCCAGGAGTGCTCACCCTGGATCTCCAGTCACAGCCTGTGGCCAAGTACACATTAGATACACAATTAATTATTTGTTGACTGATGAACAAATAAGTGAACTAAACACATAAACAATAAATAAATAATATATCTCACCAGATAACCATTTTTAGAATCAGTCTTATTTCAGCCACAGAATCAAGAGCAAATACAGGTGTAGGATAAAAACGCATGCAAGAGCTGAAGAAGCACTTTTTTTTAGTCACACAAAAAAACCTGACAACTAAGGCTGCTTCCCCACAATGGAGTCCTAATTAGTGAAGCGAAAATCCATTCTTGTTGGAAATCTCTTAAGCAGTGATCCCCTACATTTTATACATGGACTGACCACCCCAGGAAATAGTTTTAATAATCCTCCCAAAGCTCCCTTTGTTAATTTCTCTTCCTCGAGAGCTACCAGGAATAGTTTTTGTTCTACTTAACATTCATTCTTAATAGTCAGGGAAGTTTCTCCCCATTATCTGCTATAGTCAAAATGGTCAAGACTGACTTGTTATCTTCTTTTCAAATAATTCATTAGATCTTCTGAAATTTTATGACTATTACTTTTTAAGTCAATTTATGTGTAATTAGAGGATAATTGCTTTACAATACTATATTGGTTTCTGTCTGCCATATTTCAATGTGAATCAGCCATAGGTATACGTATGGCCCCTCTCTCTTGAACCTTCCTCCCACTTCCCACCTCATCTCACCTATTATTTATATAAATCATTTGTTATTTGTAAAAGGGGCCACCACGGCCTCTCCCATTCCATATGCCCTTTTGCAATGAGGGTTTGCCACTACCTATCAATAGGTGAAGGCTATTTCCGCAGCCCTTGAACCTGAACTGGTCTGGTAACTTCCTTGATCAGCAGAATGGCGGAAGTGATGTTGTGAGACTTCTGAGCTTGCCCTTAAAAGGCACTGCAGCTTCTGTCCCCTCAGTCTAAGAATGCTGCCGGGAAACTGTCACATTATTTGTAGATGCCCCAGATACAAAACCTAACGGAGAGAGCACTCAGCTATCCAAACTGTCACATTTGACAGTCACACCAGGACCCCAGACCTGTGTGAGGCCATCTTGGACTTTCTGTTTCATTTGATTGTCCATCAGAAAGAATCACTTGAGTGAGCCCAGGCAAAACTACCAGAGGAATTGCTCCTCTGACTCACAGAAATATGGGAATTAAGTCACTAAACTTTGGGGTAGTTGTTACAAAGAAATAAATAACTGCTACAGAAACCTGTACTTAGAAGGGGGATGATTTAAAAAAAAAAAGAGGCTAAAACAAATGGCTTTGGCTTTGGGATTGGGAGGTGGACAGAACCTGGAAGGGCAGTGAGGACATGTAGAAACTGGAAGGGTGGGGAGGAACTTACTATAGGAAGCTGAAAAATGAGTAGGTCATATTTTGCACTCTCTCCCGCCACCCCCCGCCCCACCTCCCCAACACATACACAGAGGGGCAAAACTGTTCAACTTGGAAGATACACAGTTTCCTAATGAATCTGTGGGTTTTTGTTTGCTTCTGTCTAGTTTGGTTTCAGGAGTGGCAGAGCCTTTTCCCCACTGACCTCCAAGTACCTCTGTGGCTCCCTTTGGGATTAAGGAGAACTCCAAATAGTAAGGTGAATGTGTCAAGCGGTGTTTTTAGCTGTGAATGATAGGTATGTGAAGATAGAGATGAATTAGGAAGGAACTATTCGTTTTAAGCAGGATTTGAAGTGACAGCATAGTACAGTATTTTGGGCTTCCCTGGTGGCTCAGTGGTAAAGAATCTACCTGCCAATGTAGGAGACCCAGGTTCGATCCTTGGGTCAGGAAGATCCCCTGAAGGAGGGCATGGCTATCCATGCCAGTATTCTGGCCTGAAGAATCCCATGAACAGAGGAGCCTAGCAGGTTTTAGTCCATAACGTCACACAGAGTCAAACACGACTGAAGCAACTTAGCATGTGAGAGGTCCAGGATGTGCTGGGTTGATAAACAAGACTATTGTACACTTTTCTTCTTCCATATGACATAAGAGTCTCAAAATAAATGATTCCACAGTAAATATCAAATCATGAATGTGGCTATAAGATCCTTTGCTGAGAACTCAAAAAATATAAGGAGGTGCCTAGGAGACCCTCACACCCAGGTAAAAGAGCTTCTAAGAATTCCAGAGCATTATCCCACAACATTATTTCATAATAGCTTGACGTGTCCAAAGAAGAAAGAAGTTTGTCTCAAAAAATTATGGAGGTAAGTTTTCAGGCATGGAGTAAGTCCCAAAAAGACTAATAAGAAATCTACAAAGTGTTTTAGCAAATAGGTTTAATGAGAGCAATGCTATCTTAAACCAAAAGCTAACTCTGCAATTCTTCTTAGAAATAAGTAAAGCCCCACCCTTGAATGAGCTGTTTTGATGACTTGCTTTGACCGACAGAATTGTTGTACTCCTGAAGGTAAACCTCAAGGGAACCTTGTTACTTCCACTTTCATCCTCTTGGGATGTTGTCCTGAGACCCCATGCCATGAAGAAGCCAAGAATGAAACACTCCAGGACAAAGACTCTGGGTCATTTCAATTATCTCAGTCAACAGCCAACATCAAGGCCCCGGTCATGAGAATGAGATCTGGTTGACCCTTCAGTTGATATGTTACCTGATTGAGCTCAGGAAAAACCAGCAAACAGTCACCTAGTCAGCTCACAGAATTACAAGAAATGGTAAATTACTATCTTTTTAAGCCATTAAGTTGTGCAGTAGCTTGTTACATGGTACTAGATAACTGATACAATCTCCCAAAATGAACAGTATGGCATGTTGTCTTTTGTTTTACTGGGTCTAAAAAAGAGAACCCTTGCTTAAAAATACTACATTTTCTCTTTTAAAGTGGCATTTCAATGTCTACTTCCAATATCAATGCCAGGAGAATTCATTCATTCAATACACATGTATTGATTCTGTGTCAGGCATTGAACAGATACAGGCAAAAAAAAAAAATCATGATCCTTCAAGAGGCTTAGTGGAAAAGTCAGATAAGGACAACAACCCAATTAAAACGGTATGGGGATTGCTATAGTAGAGGTAAGCACAAGTCCCTTCAGGAGCACAAGCAAAGGCTTCACTCATTCAGCATTCATTAATTGTTCACCATGTATCAGGCTTTGATCTGGGTCTTGGAAATAGAATGATGGATGAGACAGAATAAAAAAAAAGTCCTGATAATTTGCAAGTAAACAAGTATAAGGTCTCGAATGATGATAACAAGAAAATAAAGAAGATAAGGGATAAAGTGATGTGCATGCATGCATGCTAAGTCACTCAGTCATATCTGACTCTTTATGACCCCATGGGCTGTAGGCCACCAGGCTCCTCTGTCCATGGGATTCTCCAGGCAAGAATCCTGGAATGGTTGCCATGCCTTCCTCCAGGGAATCTTCCACATCTCAGGGATCGAATCTGCGTCTCTCACATCTCCTGCACTGGCAGGAGGGTTCTTTACCACTAGCGCCATCTGGGAACTAGGCACTATTTTAGAGAGGGTGATCCTAGAAGAGCTCTCTAGAGAGTGGACATTTGAACTGAGATGTGGAGGAGAAGTAGAAGTAAGCCAAAAAAGGGGGAAATAAGTCCAGGCAGAGTGGTCAGCAAGTGCTAAGGACCTTGGCTTGGGGTGCTGGAGGAACAGCGAAAGCCCAGTGAGGTTGGAGATGAGTAAGCAAAGGGGCAGTGCAGGAGATGAGGTCTGAGAGTAAACACCTCTCTACGGCCTGTTGACTATGATAAGGAGTTCAAATTTATTCTAAATGGGAGTCCTACTGATGCGTGTTAAGCATGGATGTGACTAGGAGAGAAAGAAAGTCTTTTTGAGGGTGGGGGGCTGGCTCGTGAATTTAATCTCTAAGAAGTGGGCGCTAAACTAAGCAGAAGGCATGCAGAGGGGATGGCCATAGGAGGAAAGCAGCAGGCTGTCTTCTAAGCAGCCATACAATGTCCTCCATGCTTCAGTGAGTGGACTCGGCTCAAACCAGTGGAGAACGGTGGCCTATTCAAGACCCAATATCAAGAAAAATGATGATTCCTTTGGGATAAAAAATTTAAAAGTCCTATATTGTATCATTTTAAGTCTCAGGAGGACTAAAGACTTTTAAAATGATAAACATTACTGGGAGAAAATGTAGAAAAACACATTTGTGATCTTTATGAATTTAGGGCATTGAAAAAAAGACTGATTGAGTAAGAAATAAGAAAAGAATCAATTTGACTACATTAAAATCAAGACACCATAAACAAAGCTAAATATATGAAATAAACTGGGAGAAAGTGTTTACCACATAAATAACAGCCAAAAATTAGTATAAACAACATCTTAACAACTCCTGTAAATAAAAACAGAAAAGATAAACAACTCAAGGAAGAAACTGGCAAAGGATACAAAGAGGAAATTCACCAAAGGGAAATACAAGTAGTTGATGAACATATAAAAACATCTGAAGCTAGTTATTAATTAGAAAAATGCAAATTAATACAACTAGATACTATTTCCACCTAGTGAATTATCAATGCTTTTTTGTCTGATAATATTAAAAATTGAAGAAGATGTGTGGAAATACACCTTCTCACACACTGCTAGTGGGGGCATAGTTGTTACATCTTTTTGGAGGACACTTTAGCAGTAAATTCTGAAAAATAAAAGTACAATTCTAATTCTTAGGTATCTTCCCTGGATAAAGCTTTGCACAGGTACACAAGAATGTTCACTGTAGCACTGCTTCTATTTAAAATGGGAACTGAAATATCAAAGCTTTATTTGGACTTTTATACAGAAAAATTAAAATTAATAAAAATTTATTTTATAGTCACACCTATTGATTTTGGTCACCAGAACTGTTGTCATTCTTAGACCTAACAAGGAAAAAAAATATTTTTCCTGTGTAATACTTTCTTTCTTAAACAATACTTCCCTTGGCAATCAAGGTGCATTATAATGGCATAGAACTGAAACAAGTTTACAAAGAAGAGAAAAAGAAGAGCAGACGTTCCTTTATTGCCCAGATTGGAAAGGGGCAAACAAAAGGAGAAAATAACTCATTGTGGAGGGCAAGGGTTCCAGGGGATTGCAGACTGGGATGAAAGAACAGGGAGGTAGCAGAAGAGAGGAGGGTGGATATTTTTAGGTACTGATGACTTTTGCCTCCCCTGCAGTTAGGTGACAGAGGATGCATAGAGTGACGCCTCGTATATTTCCACTGGTAGAAAACATCACGGCAACAAGAGATACCTGGGAAGAAAAAACTGTCCCCATTTCTCTTAGCCCCTTCGTGATGTGTGTTGCTAAGATTTAAGAGAAAAATGAGACTGAGCAAAATGAAGGAAAACCACTCCCTATCAAGAAAAGAACATGAACCTTCATTCTTTTCTTTATCCACCCACCTAATGACAATGCAAGTCTCTGAAAACCTATCACAAGGTGATACGTATTCTCCTGGTGTTCATAACCCGAGGTTTCTGTGAAACACAGCAGTTCTGAGCGCCTTTTGAAAGTCCCTGATCACAACACCAGGGAAGGTTCACCGAATCTTTAATTAAGATGACAATAACTGAGGTGTCCAGTCAGCTCTCCTAGACTGACCTTTGGGTTAAAGCAAGTAGTGCTAATAACTTTCCACTTGCCCTGCTTGAGTGTAGTTATTAGAAAATGCCCTAAGAAGTTCTGGGAATCTTCACAATTGTGCTGCTGCTGCTAAGTTGCTTCAGTCGTGTCCGACTCTGTGCGACCCCATAGATGGCAGCCCACCAGGCTCCCCCGTCCCTGGGATTCTCCAGGCAAGAACACTGGAGTGGGATGCCATTTCCTTCTCCAATGCGTGAAAGTAAAAAGTGAAAGTGAAGTCGCTCAGTCATGTCCGACTCTTAGTGACCCCATAGATTGCGGCTTACCAGGCTCCTCTGTCCGTGAGATTTTCCAGGCAAGAGTACTGGAGTGGGGTGCCATTGCCTTCTCCTCACAATTGTGCTAGGTCTTAACAAATCACCCCTGTCAACCTGAAACATTTGTGGTCTGGTCCACCTGCTCTCCTCCCATCATTCCAGATTTCAAATTCTCCCAACCTCCAGCAATACCGAGGTAGCAAGAAGAGAACTTTTGAGTTAAAAAGACTTGCCCTCATATTCAGGTCCTGTTACTTCCTAACTGTGTGATTGCAGACAGGTTACTTGTTCCCTTTGAGCCTCAGTTTTCTCATTGGTAAAAATGAGTATAAGAACTTCCATTCAGGGTTATTGTGAGAAGGAAACAGGCAATTTAGACAAAGTCTCTGACATGTTGGTACACGCTCTTGCATACACAGTTCTTTTCTTTTCCTTCCAAACACAATGACTGGGTGTTCCACCACCACGTGGCCAGATTTTGGAGGTGTGGAAATAAAAGGAAGGACAGGAATTACATTACTTTGCTTCTCCAACTGGCGGGGAGAGGGCAGAGGTGTGTGGTGGAAAATAATGCTGCAAATCCTGATGAAGGGTCTCAGGGCGAAAGCATCATCCCTGGCCAGTATTTTATCAGCTAACTCTAGTTGCATCAGCCATATTGCAACATTCTCAGCCAAACAGAAAAGTCCACGGTGCAAATGGCACAGTCCACAATTTGGAAGGTGGGGGAGACTCAGAGACAACAGTGTCTATCATTTTACAAAACACACTAAAATCCTGGCATTGGCTGTCGCTATTCCCCTTGTTGATACTGCTGAGGTGGTTCTAAGGCAGCATCAGTGACATCATCAGATTTCTTTAAAGCTCAGGTGAGTTTCTCAGACCAAGGATCCAGCGTGAATCATTTGCATCCCTTCTCCCAGCCCCTCCCTTCTAAATAAAAACTCAGTTGAGAGAAATATGACCCCGGCTTCGCTCACAGTTGCCTAATACCCCATGGCAGCATGCAGAGCAGGAGATGCTTTATCTGCAGATTCAGACCTTGGAGAATTTTAGTAATAAAGTTCTTCCTAACATTTTCCATGTTATTTTAATATTTCCATCTGATACTAATATGAGAAATGGAAACCAATAGAAAAGTTTCAGTAGGACTCCAAAGAGAAAGCTTTTGAAACCTACTCTTCTAGGAAAAACTTTCAATCAAGCATAGCTTAAATGTCATTCAAGTCCTAGATCTGAAGTCTTCTGACATTAGTAATATTCCCCAACTTGCATTAGGATTTGATAAATCACAGCACATTATACAGATGAGATTGGCTACGGAATCAGAAGAGAGACACTTCTGAAATTTACGGTCTCCAGTGATTCTCCTGGGTGATCACAATGTTGAAAAGATATTCCAAAATAATTTTTCAGTAAGAAAAGCAATTTACTTTTCAGTAGAGTACTACCCATTGACTTCTGCTTCTTTGTTTTGAAGTTTTTTTTTGTTTTTTTTTACTTTTTTAAAAACCATCAGAATCTTGCATCAAATTCTACCAACTGAGAATTCATTCATCGACCAAACTTTCTGATGCTAAAGAGAAACTTTCAATGACAATGTCCCCTCTGCTGTTTTGGGATGGATACCCCCACTCCCAGAGGAATTAGGTACTTACTGAGATTGTCTTAGGCTGGAGGTGAACTTTCAAAGCCCTGGGAAGATTCTGAGTCCAGTCTTCCTCTCCAAAATGCAGTGGTTTTGCTACAAATGCTCAGGATCTGATTTTGCATTGGGGCGAGTCCAGGAGACAGTGGGGTGAGGAGGAGGGAGTTCCAGCAGGAGCCGGGGCCAGTCACGGGCGGGCTTCCCGCCTAGCAGCAGCATCTCTGCCTTGGCTCTGTGCCTCATGGACAGAGATTAGTCATTAACAGTCCTTTCCCTGCTAAATGATATAAACAGAGAAAGGAACCTTGGGACATGCTCAAGATTCCCAGGACGAACTCCCAAAGCCCCTGGACAGGGACTGTAACAAAGCAGAGGCGCACCCTGAAGCCTTGAAAACGCTTCTTCGCAGGCTGTGTTTTAAGGGTCCCAGGTACCCTGATTTCTGCACACATCATCTAAAACTGAATTGTCATCTTCCCTCTCTCTCTCCAACTGCTTTCAATAGCTCCACCACCTACAAGGGACCGAAGTTAGCAACTCTGAACCTTTTTGACTCTCCCTCTCCTGGGTTTTCTATATCAAGGAGTAACAGATTAATGGAGATTTCATCTTTCTAATGTCTCCTATTTCCAACCCACTGTGCTCCTCTGCTGATTCAGGCCTACCACCACTTCCCTTCTGAAGAACAATGTTGCTTGGCCTCTCACTCTTCTCTTCTGGTTTCTGAATTGCATAGCAGCGTAAAGTGTGGGGCTCTGGTGAGATACCTACTTACTCATCTGCTACAACCTCAGGAAAGACACTCAGCATTTCTGAGTCTTGGTTTCCTTGTCTATAAGATGAGGATGGTGTAACTGTCCTGTGTGTGGTGGTGAGAATTACATGCACAGTTTAAAATGCATAAAATGTTTATAAAAGTGCCCGATTCAAAGAGGAAACACCCAATACATTTTGTTGTTGTAATTCAGTTGCTCAGTCATGTCCAACTCTTTGCGACCCCATGAATTGCAGCATGCCAGGTTTCCCTGTCTTTCACCATCTCCCAGAGCTTACTCAAACTCATATCATTGAGTTGGTGATGCCATCCAACGATCTTGTCCTCTGTCATTCCCTTCTCCTGCCTTCAATATTTCCCAGGATCAATCTTCTCTAATGAGTTGGCTCTTCGAATCAGACAGTCAAAGTATTGGAGCTTCAACTTCAGCATCAGTCTTTCCAACAAATATTCAGGGTTGATTTCCTTTAGAACTGACTGATTTGATCTCCGTGCAGTCTAAGGGTCTCTCAAGAGTCTTCTCCAACACCACAGTTTAAAAGCATCAATTCTTCAGCGTTCAGCTTTCTTTATAGTCCACCTCTCACATCCATACATGACTACTGGAAAAACCATAGCCTTGATCAGACAGACCTTTGTTGCCAAAGTAATGTCTCTGCTTTTTAACATGCTATCTAGGTTGGTCATAACTTTCCTTCCAAGGAGTAAGCGTCTTTTAATTTCATGGCTGCAGTCACCATCTGCGGTGATCCTGGAGCCCAAAAAAATAAAGTCTGACACTGTTTCCACTGTCTCCCCATCTATTTCCCATGAAGTGATGGAACCAGATGCCATGATCTTCATTTTCTGAATATTGAGTTTTACGCCAACTTTTTTCCCTCTCCTCTTTCAGTTTTGTCAAGAGGTTCTTTAGTTTTTCTTCACTTTCTGCCATAAGGGTGGTGTCAGTTGCATATCTGAGGTTGTTGATATTTCTCCTGGAAATCTTGATTTCAACTTCTGCTTCATCCAGTCTGGCATTTCACGTGATGTACTCTGCATATAACTTAAATAAGCAGGGTGACAATATACAGCCTTGATGTACTCCTTTCCCAATTTGGAACCAGTATGTTGTTTCATGTCCAGTTCTAACTGTTTCTTCTTGTCCTGCATAAAGATTTCTCAGGAGGCAGGTCAGGTGGTCTGTTATTTCCATCTCTTCAGAATTTTCCACAGTTTGATTATACAGTGGAAGTGACAAATAGATTCAAGGGATTAGATCTGATAGAGAGAATGCCTAAAGAACTATGGACAGAGGATTGTGACATTGTATAGGAAGCAGTAATCAAGACCATCTGCAACAAAAAGAAATGCAAAAAGGCATAATGGTTGTCTGAGAAGGCCTTACAAATAGCTGAGAAAAGAAGAGAAGCAAAAGGCAAAGGAGAAAAGGAAAGATATACCCATTTGAATGCAGAGTTCCAAAGGACAGCGAAGAGAGATAAGAAAGCCTTCCTCAGTGATCAATGCAAAGAAATAGAGGAAAACAATAGAATTGGAAAGACTAGAGATCTCTTAAAGAAAATCAGAGATACTAAGGGAATGTTTCATGCAAAGATGGGTACAAAGAAGGACAGAAATGGTATGGACCTAACAGAAGCAGATGATAGTAAGAAGAGGTGGCAACAATACACAGAAGAACTATACAAAAAAGATCTTCATGACCCAGATAACCACAATGGTGTGATCACTCACCTAGAGCCAGACATCCTGGAATGAGAAGTCAAGGGGTCCTTAGGAAGCATCACTACAAACAAAGCTAGTGGAGGTGATGGAAGTCCAGTTGAGCTATTTCAAATCCTAAAAGATGATGCTGTGAAAGTGCTGCACTCAATATATCAGCAAATTTGGAAACCTCAGCAGTGGCCACAGGACAGAAAAAGGTCAGTTTTCATTTCTCCCAAAGAAAGGCTTCAAACTACTGCATAATTACACTCATCTCACACGCTAGCAAAGTAATGCTCAAAATTCTCCAAGCCAGGATTCAAAAGTACATAAACTATGAACTTCCAGATGTTCAAGCTGGATTTAGAAAAGGTAGAGGAACCAGAGGACAAATTGCCAACATCCATTGGATCATTGAAAAAGCAAGAGAGTTCCAGAAAAACATCTATTGCTGCTCTGTTGACTACACCAAAGCCTTTAACTGTGTGGATCATAGCAAACTATGGAAAAAACTTGGTGGAAGGCCTACACTCAAATCTATTAGGAAAGTTGTATTTAATAATTAAATAATTAAATAGCATCTGTGGGTCCTACAGGCTCAGACTCCCTACCCCATGGGCTTCTTCTGTCTTGAAGCACACCACCCCTACCCTTTATTACCAGGAAGAGGGAAAACCTAGCCTTGGTAAACACTCCCCTGCCAATCTGAAGAGTCTTTCCCATGACACACAGTGGACTCTGCCACTCTGGGCTGCCCAAGGGGCTCCTGCATGACTCCCAGACCGATTCTCAGATGATGAAAGCCTTTGCCATGACTTCATTCTCTTCATCAGCTGTGGAAGGTGAAGGCTGAAAGAATTCTGTGAGAATCTGCTGACTACCTGGAGCTGTATATATACATATACACAATTGCATATATAAATTGTATATATTTATACATTTATATATTTATATATACATATATAAATTGTATATTTTATTATTATTTGTAAAAACATATTAGACATCTGTTACATCAGAAAAAATTTAAATAAACTTGAGAGTACATATGTACCTGGGAGTATATGTGTATGTGTGTGTGTACCCCCTGCCCTGAGAGCTGGTTGTTAAACACTTCCCAGCACACCACTGCCCCCACCTATACTACCCCTATTTCTTCACGGTTCCTCCGCACTCTTAGTTGAAAAACACTGATGTTCTCTTTACTTAATGGGGTTCTCCAAGCTCCCTCGTGCCTCAGAACCTTTCCTTATCCTGAAATGCTCCCTTTTATCCTTCTCAGTACCTTTCACCCTTGATCCTTCAGATCTAGTCCAGGCATGTGAATGTGACAGTCTGAAACGTCAAGAGGAAAATATTGCTGAACTCTTGTATCAGTAGCCAATTTATGGTTGCAGTTCAAGCGTTGTTTGTCAAATGGACCTGCATTCCATTCCATTAACTCCTTCCAAATACACTTATTTTCCTGATATCACACACATGATGTACTGTTAAACTCTTAGTCTCACACAAATTACATTCATTAAACTAAATGCTCTTTTGGCTCCAATACTACATATGTTGGAAATTCACTAGTTCATCAGAGATATGAACAGCTTTTTTGCTGAATCAAATAATAGTTTTCAAATACTGGAAGAGCATTTATTCAATGCTTCGTGTGTGCTCTTCACAATGTAAATAATCTGCATTATTAACATCACCACAACTTAGACCAGAGGTCAGCAAACTTTTTCTCTAAAGGGCCAAAAAGTAAATATTTTAGGCTTTGCAGCCACATCTGGTCTCTGTCATAGTTTTCAAACTTAAAAAAATTTAAACTCTCTTCTTAGCCCGCAGGCTATACAAAAACATCCATAGGCCAAATTTTGTCCCCCAGCCTTAGTTTGCCAACCCCTTGGACCAGCGGGTTTCAACGGGGAAGACGTGGGGGAAGTCTTGCCCACCGGGGGATGTTGGCAATATCTGGAGACAGTAGTGGTTGTCACAACTCGGAGGGAGTGCCAGTGGCATTTAGTAGGTAGAGAAGAGAGACGTTGCTAAAAACCCTATGGCGCATAGCGCATCCTTCTGGAGCAAGGGATTGTTGAGCCCCAAATGTCAACAGTGCTGAGGTTGAGAAACACTGGGGCTTTCCACGTGGCACTGGTGGTAAGGAATCCGCCTGCCAATGCAGGAGGCGTAAAAGAGGTGGGTGTAATCAGGAAGATCCCCTACAGAAGGACATGGCAACCCACTCTAGTATTTTTGCCTGGGAAATCCCACGGACAGAGAAGCCTGGCAGGCTACAGTCCTTGGGGTCACAAAGAGTCAGAAACAACTGAAGTGACTTAGCACAAAAGCATCAAGAAACAGTGTTAGACAATTAACAAAGCAGTAAATGAAGTACAGATTTGTAGATTTAGTTCATTCCCATGGTGTGAATATCTTCACGGTGGCCAATTTCAAGCCATCAGTATGATGTGACTGAACACAGAGATGGAAAGAGATGTACAGAGGCACATAATTGCTTAGAATTTCCACCATTCACCTACAATAGATGTTAATAGCCATGAGAGAATACATAATTGTGAAATTAAAATAGTTAGAATGTAAAGAATTTTAAGTACATACTACCCTAGATTTTTAAGTGTCTTTAATTATAAGTTAATGTAATTTAACTTTTAATAGGTGTTGTGTTTAACAACCAGTTCAGAAAAACCTGAAAAATGTTGGCTATCATGGGCCAGGGCAAATTGACTCAGTCCACCACTGGGGGAATGAGGACTTTCTTATATGTTGTCTTTATAATTTAGGAGCTATGAAGTATTTTCTTCATTTTTTAAATGAGGAAAGTAAGACTTAGACATTCAATGGCTCATGAAAGCAAGAAAGATGGGCTTTAAGTTTAAGCTCTTTTCTCCAAAACTGCTATATTTTCTCCTAAACTGCTATATTTTCTCCTATATTTTGTTCTACAATCAATCCAAGCAAAGTGAAATCAAAATATTTATTCTATGAAGTGCTTCTCAATACTGGCTTATTTTAATTAGTTGCTGAATAGAATACAGATGAAGGAAGTCATTACCATATTGACAATGACCAACTTTTATACAGTATTAAGTATATAGTAGAAAAGCCATTCTGCCAAAACAAAACAAAACAAAACAAAAAACCTCTCCATTCATTCATAGTGTCTCTTGGTTAATGTGTTGACTTCCTTATCTTCTCCAGGTTTCTTCCTTTTTTGGAAAAATCCCTGTCCCCGCCCCTGAACTCTAATGATTGAGTTCACCCCAGATCAGGGACTATAAAATATCCTGAGGTAAAAATGGGAAGTAGAACAGGTGAACTTGGAATACTTGGACAGCCAAGGTGAAACCCAGCCTAGGAGGCCTGGGCGATCACCACAGAGAACAGAGCCAGGGCACTCAACTTCACAGCTGGACACTAAGATGCACAGAAGAAAAGAAGGAAGGAAGAGCTTGGGTCATTGATGCTGGCCTCTCTTCCTATTGACTCAGGCTTACCTGTGAGCATTAGTCTCTGCTCCAACATGTGTCTATCAGAAAGCTGCATCTGCAAAGGTCTTTACAGCTGTGAATAATGTCTTTTCCTTGGTAATGAGAGAGTTAATTCTTAGATAGGTTGATAAGAAGTCCAGGGCTCTCGAGGAGGAGAAAGGAATAAATGTTTTATTCTACATTGCTTTGTCTTAGTCACATAAGATATATATTTTTTTAATTCTGAGTTGTTATGACAATAATCTTTAAGACTAACTTTCTTTAAGCCCAGAGCTGATGATTAGACAACAAAACAACTCATCTTAAACTATATAACAATGTACCCTGCTCGAGGACATGTTTGTCCTTCTTAAGAACCTTCTAACTAATCCTGTTATCTTAAATTGTATATCCTGAGAGTGAGGCTGGTAAGCCCTTTCTACTGTTAGTTCTAATCTTGTTAATTTAAGATGTATGCTGTGGGAGTGAGTCTGGTAAAAGTATATAAGAACTTGATAAGACTAGCAAGTGGGGCACTCTCCTCCCCTCTTCTGATGTCTATGTCAGAAGCTTTCTCTGTCCTTTTTATACTTTAATAAAACTCTGCTACACAAAAGCTCTGCATATTCAAGCCTGGTCCCTGGTCCTGAAGTTAAATCTTCTTCAGAGATCACGAATCCAACATTGTTCACCGTAAGCTATCAGTAAGACACCACTCTCAAGAAGCCGTGCTTTCATAACCAGAAGAAGCTTCCAGAACCAAGGGCACCATGGTAGAGGCACTGCTGAGAGCACTGATGTTACTGTCAGGGGCATGGATTTGAGTTCCGACTAGTCTAACCATATGATCTTGAGCAAGTCAACCTCTGGGTCTGAACTTTCTCCCGCTCCCAGCAACAACAGGGAAAATTCCTATCTTTTATTGTGAAGATCAATATGAAATGTCACATGAAGATGTGCACCATAAAAGAGCAAAGGGATGCATCTGGCCCCATTAGATAGGAAGTTTTCCAGAAATTACCGATAGAAGCTCTATAAGGACCCCACCCACCTCTGCATTCAGCTATTCTAAGTGACTCATTGGAGTCACTGGGTCTCCAGTAGGGAGAGAACCCTCCTGCAGATGTTGAAGAATGCAGCTAAACCTTCATCTGAACCTGGATGGAGAAGATTCTTTGAGGGTACCTTGGACTGCAAGGAGATCAAACCAGTCAATCCTAAGGGAAATAACCCTGTATACTCATTGGAAGGACTGAGGCTGAAGCTGAAGCTCGAATACTCTGGCCACTTGACGTGAACAGCCGAGTCATTGGAAAAGACTCTGATGCTGGGAAAGATTGAAGGCAAAAGGAGAAGAGGGTGGCAGAGGATAAAACGGTTGGATAGCATCACCGATTCAACGGACATGAACTTGGGCAAAATCTGGGAGATGGTGAGGGACAGGGAGGCCTGACATGCTGCAGTCCATGGGGTCACAAAGAGTCAGACATGACTTAGCAACTGAACAACAATATTCTTAAAACCCACAGAGTCACAGAATACACTATGATATAAATAATGTATAGAATACACTGTGATATAGTTTCTCCCAAACTCTTTAATGAAAAATAGATACATTCAAGTCTTCTCTTAAAAAATGGTGTCATATGGCATATACTGTTCTGAATATGCTTTTCTCATTTAATGTATCATAACTACTTTGATATTATTAAATATTTCATTACATACATAATACCAAACAATTTAATGGAGATATATTATTGAATTCATAGGAATATGCCCTCATTTGACTGAACCCCTACTGCTGAACCTTTGAATTATTTCTAATTTCCCTCCATTATAAATGATATTGCAATGATCATCCTTGGTAGTTAAATCTTTGGCTACATCTGTGATTATGTCCTTGGCCTTGTTTTCTAGAGGCGGAATTACTAGGTCAGAGTGATCACACTTCCAAGACTCTAGTAAACTTAGCAAACTGCCTTCAGAAAGATCGTGCCAATTTTTATCCCCCTAGTAGGATCCAAATGTGTCTATTTCTTGCCCTTTTGCCAGCACATGGGGGCTTTGGTGGTTCTTTTTTCCAGAAGAGCATTTCTGTGAGATGCCTCTAGTACTCACCTACCCCTCCCAGGAGAGAATCAACATGGAGATTCAAAGAGGTTTTTGAACGGCACGATATGACCCACTGTTATTCCCAAAATTAGTTTAGTAGGTCATGACCAGCATTTGTTTGTTTCAATGAAATAGCATTTTTAAATAGCATAGCAAATACTTCCTTTGCAAGCAGAAAGGTAAGTACTGATTAAGGAAGTTGTATCACTTATGTATGCGGGTGTTGTTGCAAACTAGATTTCAGTATAACACAGTTGTAAGGTCAAAGTTTATTTGCTTATTTATTTACATTTTAGATTGTGAGACAATATTTAATACATGTATCTGACAGAGGACTGATATCATGGATGCTTTTAACATACGAAATTCTTTTTTTAGTTTTTGCAAAGTAAAATGCATCAGTCTTTTTCTTAATGCTGATGCTTCTGGTGTTATTCTCAGAAAGACACTTTCATCCCTGACATTACACAAGTACTCATTTATAGTTTCTGACATTTGATTTCTCGTTTTGTTTTGTCTGTGTGGCACAGAAGATCTTAGCTCCCCAAACAAGAATGGAATCCACGCCTCCTGCATAGCAAGTGCAGAGTCTTAACTACCAGACTTTCAGGGAAGTCCCAAGGTCAGAGTTAAGAAAGTTTGAAAAGCATGTGATCAGTCAAAAGATCATTGAATCAGTGCCCATGGACTTGGATTCTGGACATAGTTTGGTGGGGTGGGAAGCCAAGGGCAAAGAGAAAGGACATATATCCCATCTACTTTCTTTGTTGGAAAAGTATTGGTAGAAATGTGACAAAACTCTCAAAGGTACACATAACCTAAGTCATGGTTTTAGAATAGGAGAAATGATCAATTTCAAAGGGTGTGATAAGTAATCTGAACCTCTCTTGTCCATATATTTTAGTCACACTGTATCTTTGGTTATAGATCTGACTCTGCTGTTACCCAGCTCTGCCTGGATCTTAACTCAATCTCTCCATGCCTGTTTCCCTACCTGGAAGATAAGGAAGGATGTTCAACAAGAGGACAGCCAAGTTTCCTTCCACATCTGTGGTGCAACAGGCCTGATGAAGGGATCAGCTGTGCTAGGCTGACATATTGTAGTTTTCTGCAACCCATTCGCAGGGCTGCCTCATTGAGTATGTGACCTGTTTGGTCACACAGGACCCCTCACTTAGAAGACCATACGTTTGATTTAACATCATGCTGCCATTCCGTTGAAATTCTTAGTTTTTCAACAAAGGTCTTTCTATTTCCATTTTCCACTGAGCCCCACAAAGTATGTAGCTGGTCCAGTGTATTAATTCAGACAACAGGAAGTCTTTCTGAGAAAAAATGGAATTATTTTCTTTGGCACTGCTAAGAGCTGAAGCAGTGACTCTGTACCTCGGGGGATCAAGTACGAGCTGCTTAGATGGTTTATGATACAGGAATTCAAAAGTCTGCTATGCACTAGAACAACACAGAAGAGAAGCTGTTTAGAGTTTCTGTTCTATCCAAGGCTTGTGTTTCATTGTTCCAGCCCCAGCTGGAGTGGATTGTCCAAACTGCATTCAACACATTAAAAAAAAAAAAAAAGAAAGTCTTAAAATAAGATGACCCATTTAATGCCATGTGTTGCTAAACGGGTTAATTAGATTTGAAACATTCACAGCAGGTTCTCAATAAGGGAAATAAAAGAGGCAATAGAAAGATGAAGGCCATTGTTGGGCCTGAGTGCTATATTATGTCCAACCTGCATTTAAAACCCAAAGGTTGCTGAAAAAGATTGTTAATAGATAGAACAAAGGAACACATTTGGGGATATGGCCTATTTTATATTTGGAAATGCCTCTATCTGTTTGGGAAATGTAGATGGTAGTTCAATGGTAAGCTATCTGTCTTCAACAGAGACAAAGCTACTTACTATCAGGAAAGTATGCTTTTAGAGTAGCGGTGGGGTATCTACACTACTCCTGTTGTGTTTGCAAGACACAAGGCATGACCATGAAGCAGAATCAGATACGATGAAATAATAATGCTGATTTTCTTAGAAATGAGTCTGAAGAGGAGTCAACCAGGTATTTAAAACACCAGTCTTTACACAAAGGACAAGCATTTAGGCATGCGTTACTCACAGGCTTGGGTATCCTTTGCAGATCCCTAATCAGACACAGTCCACATAAATGTTCTCTCTCCCCTGCGCTCCCAAAGCATCCCAGGCGAACCCATCTCACAGTACTTTTTATTCTTTATCACAATGGTTTATTTCCTTGTCTGTCTCCCTCATGAGTCTGTAAGCTCTTTGGAGGCAATTTCTGTGGTTGTTTTTAATCTCTATATCCCTAGCCTGCCGTAGGTGACCAATGAATCTCCACAGTTAAGTAAAAGAGTGAATGTAATATGATATATGAAGAGTTCCTGCAAATCAATAAGAAAATGATCAACAACACCAAAGAAAAACTGGTAAAGTGCATGAAAAGATGAAACAAAAAGGATACAAATGACCAAGAAGCATATAAAAAGATATCCAAAATCAATCATAATAAAAGAAATGCAAATTGAATCCACACTGAGATATCACTTTTCACCTATCAGATGAGCAAAGATAAAAAGAAATTCAGTAACATATTGTGCCAGTGAGGGTAAGCACTTTCATCTATTGTTGATGGGTATATACTGGTATAACCTCTAAGAAGGACAAATTGCAAGTGTGCATGAGCTTTTACCTAGCAATTTCACTTTGGGGAATTTATTCTAAAAGATATATGCACAGATAGGTGAAATGATGCATGACAACAGCTAAATTTGCCTATATATTCCAGAACTGCTGTACTGATTGTTAAAATGTTGAAACTGTTGTTTGAAAAAGAAAGTAAGTGTTAGTCACTCAGTCATGTCCAAATCTTTGCAATCGCATGGACTATAATCCACAGTCTCCTCTGTCCATGGAATTGTCCAGGAATGAATACTGCAGTGGGTAGACATTCCCTTCTCTAGGGTATCTTCCTGACCCAGGAATCAAACCCAGATCTCCTGCATTACTCATTGGTAAGTACCGACCTGAGCCGAGACCTAGTAACTCCGGGATCCGGGATCATGCTCAGCACTATGGCCAACCTCATTCTGATTGGTCAGTGCTGGTGCTATAAGTGTTGCTAAACATCTGGATATCACTCCTATGTTCAAGGTCATTTACTTCAGCATAGAATGCAATAGCAAAATTTGGGAAATAATCCAAGCAAAAACCAGCATTTATTAAGAGCTTACTATGTGCCACACATTATTCTACGTACTTTACATTGATTAACATATTTAATTCTCAACAACCCTAGGAAGAAGTGTTAGTCCCTCAGCTGTGTCTGATTCTTTGCGACCCCATGAACTGTAGCCAGCCAGGCTCCTCTGTCCATGGGATCTCCCAGGCAAGAATACTAGAGTGGGTTTCCATTTCCTACTCCAGGGGATAATCCTCACCCAGGGATCAAACCTGAGTCTTCCGTATTACAGACAGGTTCTGAACCATCTGAGCCACGAGGGAAGCCTGGGAAGAAAGCACTATTATAATTCCCCCAAGGTCATATAACTAACAAGCGATGAGAAGAATTTTATCACGGTAGTCTGATTCTAAATCCTCTCCTCTTAAAACCAAATGTCCTTCACCAGGGATTGGTGAAGTCAATTACTGTATAGCCACGAAAGAGAATATTACACGGCCACAAAGAAGATAAAGAAGCTTATAATGGAATAGTATTCAAGCTATATTACTAATTGAAAAGAAAGTACAGAAAAATGTGTTTGCTGTTAAATACATACATAAAATTGCAAACTAGATACATAGGCTATGTCTAGAATTATATTGAATACATATGAGACTGATAACAATAACTGCTTGCCTCCGCAGGGACAAAGTATTAGGGAAAATGTTTGTAGTGTGTGCCTTTTGTACATTTTGGATTGAATACTATTTGCATGCACTGCCTATTTTAAAAATAAAACTGCCAATCAATTTTTTAAATGAATGATATGATGTGGACACAGATATTCTGAGCAGAAAGTCAAAAGACCTTAGAGAGAAATAGAAAAGGTATATGGCTGGCTGGAGGTGGGTGAGAGTCCATTCTCCTGGCCATCAGCAGGGACTGGGTCTTTGAGCAAAGCATTTGAAGATAAGGAAGTTGTGAGGATATTTGAAGGTGGGGGAAGGGCATTTTAAGGGGAGAGGCAGAGATAGGGAGATGTGAAAAATTTTAACAAAATGAGATGAAGGTCACTGGAGGTCTGTGTGCCCTCTATATTTGGGAGCAGATGCACAGGAAGCTAATACCTGCATTTGGAGGGATCCAAGGAGGGACTCCAAGGGGCCCCTGAGGCTGACAGCAGATTAGAATCAGCCCAGTGATGCTCATTTTAAGGAAATTCAGAAGAACATGAACTCAAACTGCCTGAACCTCACCCTGTCCCACATCTAGTGCTGGTGAGGAGTTAATCTGTGGAGCCGTCCTCAAAGGACTGGACAAGAAACAAAGATATAATTGAAGGTTTGGGGGAAAATAGGGCCAAGGGAAAACAGTTCAAGGAGCTGAGACTGTCAGTTCTGAAGGAGGACAATTACTGTCCCCTCCTTGAACGACGCATCATTGCATTGTCAGTGGGATGGTGACCAGCTGTTCTCTGTAGTCACAAAGGAGACAAAGAGAAAAAGGGCTTCGACTGCAGCATGAGCAATTTAAATGAGATTCAGAGAAAAACTTTCCATCAGAAAAATATAAAGTTGCTAAAAGATTTTGAGGGAGAATACAGTATCACTAACCCTCCCTCTAAATTGAGCTGGCGCTGCACAAATCAACCTGGGTTTGAATCAGTCATGTTCTCTGCTTCCCAGTGTCTTCATCCTGAGCTATGGGTAGTATCAATAATATCATCCTCACAAAGTTGCTGTCAAGATTTACAGATCCTGTGTGTAAAAAATTAGAACAGGGCCTAACACAGAGTAAATCCTGAATAAATTGCAGCTTTTGTCCTTTATGGTAAAACAGTGTCAATTAAACAAGGTCTTAAATGATTTAGACAGTTTCTTGGGATGGTCCCTGAAGGTCTCTTTGATTCAAGCAAACATCCCAAATGCTTTATCAATAGTTTTATATACACAGTTTTATAATGAAATACTAACTTTTCTGGAATAAATATTAGACTATTCATCCTACTTGCTCTGATTGTAAAATGTTCCACTGTCAGCCATGTTCCTCAAAATCACATTTCTAACAACTTTCCCTCTGGAGGGAGGGCTGTGTAGAATAGTTCCAAACACTGCCAAAAAACTGGGTAACCTGAGGGTAGCACAGGTTACTGAGGCGATTGAGCTGCAGAGCCCCACAGGCTGGGACAAAGGTCAGCCCAACAGTGAACACGGTGGGTGACGTCCCATGGTTGGAGGAGCTTTGATTATGTGTGAGAACTTGACACAACACCGGGTGGAGTGCCAATAATGACCAAAATTTAATTTCTTGGCAACTTGGCAAAATGGGAAACAGGACTATTTTTCACAATCTTGAGTTTTGGCCTGAGATTTAAACCTGCTCATTTCTAGATCTAAAACCTCAGTGGTATTTCTGTGGCTGAAATATTCCTTCCCGGACCATGCAGCCTATAGTTTTTGAGAGCGTCAATTTTAACATGTCTGGCAAATTTTTCCCCTGGTCCAGCCCAACTAATCAGATGCCACCCCTTGGGTATAAGCTCTCAGACTGGTGTCTCACCCAGGGATCGAACCCAGGTCTCCTGCATTGCAGGCAGATTTTTTACCATCTAAGCCACTAGGGAAGCCCTGGTGTCTTACAAGTAGGATCAAAACAATAGGTAAAAGATGAGCTGACTCTGTATACCAATCTCTGGAGTTTATGTTTGAGAAATAAACTCATACTACTACAGTGATTCATCATCATCCATTATAGTGGGAGGATAGAATACAAGGTGACAATTTAAGGAGACACATCTCACTGCAGAATGATGAATTACCTTAGACATAACATGCTGTCAGCCCAGCCTCCTCTTTCCTGCTTGCAGGCAAAGGAAGGGTGTTTGTCTGTATCAGATTTGAGGATCAGATATCATAGATGAAGCTGAAAAGAGTGAATTCTTTGTTACTCAACAAAGCCCATTTTGAAAGCATTATCCCTTTCTGCTGCTATGCTTATCAAAGAGAATCAGATTATCACCAGAACAGGGCCAACCATTATTTTATAGAGAAAGCTAGATCATTACTCATTAGGATTTAATTACTGAGTTAAATTTCATTGATGCTACCTCCTCCCATTCTCTCTCTCTCTGAACAAAAATTTTAGAAATTTCCCCTTTTCTTTGTGATTCTATTATTCTCTGTCTATGAGTACTGTAATACCTGTTTTGCTAACACTGCTTCTTAATTGATTTAAAAAATTAAGTTCTAAACACTAGTCTCTATGAATCACTTTGGTAGTATCGTCTCTGTGAATCCATTGTCAATGATTAAATATAACTAATTGTGGGCTTTTCCATTAATAGATAGCTAAAGTATTGCTATTTAGCATAATATTAAATCATCTATCTGAAAATGTGGGCTTCCCTGGGCTTAACTGCTGAGCAACCTATATTGAAAAAGCAGAACTACTGCCTATGTGATAAAATAAGGAAAAGGTGTCTATAGCAAGAACATATAAAATCTAAAGTAGTAATCATATCTGGAGTTTATCTTCTTCTTCCTGAAATATAAAAGAAAGTAAGATGGAGGAGGAGATTATGAAAATCAAGTAGGTTTTCAGCAATAGCAGAAAATAGAGCCTGTGACTATCAATCAGACCAGTGAGAGTGTGCGGAGGGTCCAGACTCCTCTGACCTCTTCAGAAACAGAAAAACTCATACTGAGGTGCAATATAATATTAGAAGAACATATTACAATGTAATATTACATTGTACCCTGAGGAGCAATGTACTCCTTCTAGTATTTCCAAACCAGAAAACTTGGTGTATGGTATGATGAGGAAGACTGTAGGTATAAGCAACAGCTCACCCCAATTCACCCTAATCCATTCATTCATTCAATCTTTCATTTAAATGCATATTTATTGAGTCCCTGCTCAGGGCCAGTTATTAGGCATACAGCAGTACATAAGACAGATACATTTCCTATCTTTGTGAAATACATAATGTAGGAAACTCCAAAGATACTTCACATAAAACAAAATGGGAAAAAAAGAAAAAAGCAAAAGTGACTGAAGAGAATTGAAGTAAATGCTAATTTAGACCTCGACGGCTGCACAGAGAGGAATCAGTTTGATAACCATCATCTTTTTTTTTATGTTGTAAGCTGCCATTTTGCATACAGTTGCTCTTAGTATGTTAACAAAAACTTTCCAAAGTAGATTCTGTTCTTCTTTTACCAGCTGAGGAAGCTGAAGCTGGTTAAGTAGCTTGCCTAAGGTCAGAGGCTAGAATGGCCAAGCAGTGGGGCTTGAACCAAGACTAACCAGCCTTCTGACACCTCACTCTTTCCCTGTACTGAACATCTTTGGGAGGAGCACTTTTCCTCCCAAGTAAGAATCAGAATCATCACATTAGCTTAACAGAAGGAGACCTATCTAGAGCATATGAACTTAGCTCCTTATAAGATGCTTCATAAGGATTTATCATCTGTTTTTCAAAGATCATTACAAAAAATAGTTATATATATAGATAATTTCTGCTTCTGAAATACTACAGTAAACAATATCATCAGTTATGTTACCCCAGTTATTAAAGTCTACAAAATAACTTGCTTTCTTGTAAAGAGCCTCTGGATGAAAGTGAAAGAGGAGAGGGAAAAAGTTGGCTTAAAGCTCAGCATTCAGAAAACTAAGTTCATGTCCCTTCACTTCATGGGAAATAGATGGGGAAACAGTGGAAACAGTGGCAGACTTTATTTTTGGGAGCTCCAAAATCACTGCAGATGGTGATTGCAGCCATGAAATTAAAAGATGCTTACTCCTTGGAAGGAAAGTTACGACCAACCTAGATAGCATATTAAAAAGCAGAGACGTAAAAAAAAAAAAAAAAAAAAAAAAAAAAAAAAAAGCAGAGACGTTACTTTGCCAACAATGGTCCATCTAGTCAAAGCTAAGGTTTTTCCAGTAGTCATGTGTGGATGTGAGAGTTGGACTACAAAGAAGGCTGAGCGCCAAAGAATTGATGCTTTTGAACTGTGGTGTTGGAGAAGACTCTTGAGAGTCCCTTGGACTGCAAGGAGATCCAACCAGTCCATCCTAAAGGAGACCAGTCCTGAATATTCATTGGAAGGACCGATGTTGAAGCTGAAATTCCAATACTTTGGCCACCAGATGTAAAGAGCTGACTCCTTGGAAAAAACCCTGATGCTGGGAGAGATTGAGGGGAAGGAGAAGGGGACAACAGAGAGTGAGATGGTTGGATAGCATCACCAACTCAATGGATATGAGTTTGAGTAAACTCTGGGAATTGGTGATGGACAGGGAGGCCTGGTGTGCTGCAGTCCATGGGGTCACAGAGTCTGACACGACTGAGCGACTGAACTGAATTGAACTGATATGCTTTCTTATGTTAGACATATCATGCTCCTCTTTGTGCTCTAGCTTCTAGGAATTTTTAAGCTTAAAATCATTATCATTTGCTCGTTCAACAAACATTTATGGAAAACGATTAATGTGATTATTTTAGTGTGATATTGTCCCCGCCTCAAAGGGCTTTTGATTTCCCTTTAATTGTTGTCACAACTGTTCTTCTCTTAAACATTTATTGCTATGTTTCTTATTAGCTGTGTTTTTCAAAAGTAGCCAGGAGAGCATAAAGTTGTAAATGATAGACAGCTAAAATGTTTTTATTGTAAGAATGATAGCATCTGGGACGAATTGCAGCATAGGGGATAAGAGAACAGGGCTTGAAATCTCACAGACACTGCGTTTAAATCTCAACTCTTCCCTCTGACAGTGTAAACCGAGACAGACTATACTTTGCCACTCAGTTTATCCATTTGTAAAATGGAACTAAGAATTTCCACAGAAATGTTTATAAAGATTAAATATGATACACCACAGTAACAAAATGAAAGATAAAAATCATATATGATCATCTCAAGAGATGCAGAAAAAAGCATCTGACAAACTTCAATATCCTTTCATGATTTAAAAAAGTTCACAACAGAGTGGATATAGAGAGAATGTATTCAACCTAGTAAAGGCCAAATATGACAGCTGTACAGCTAATATAATACTCATCAGTGGAAAGCTGAAAAAAAGCTGCCACTTTTATTCAACACAGTACTGGATATCAATACCAGAGAAATTCAACAAGAAAAAATAAATAAATAAAAGGTATCCAAAACAGGGAAGGAAGACGTAAAACTGTCATTACTTGCAGATGACATTATTTTATATATAGAAAATGCTAAAAACTCCATCAGGAATCTGTTAGAACTAATAAGTAAATTTGGCAAAGTTGGAGGATACAAGTCAGTATATAAAAATACGTTATGTTTCTATACACTTATAATGAACAGTAAGAAAGAGAAGCTAGGAAAATAATCTCATGCACAACTGCATCAAAAAGAATAAAATATTTAGGAGTAGATTTAACAAAGGAGGTAAAAGATCTGTATATTGAAAACTACAAGACATTAATGAAAGAAATTAAGATACAAATAAATGGAAAGATATTCTGTGCTTATGGATTAGAAGATTAATATTGCTAAAATGCATAGCTACTCAAGGAAATATACAAATTCAGTGAACTGTCTATCAAAATTCCAGTGGCATTTTTCACAGAAATAGAACAGACAGTCCTAATATTTGTGTGAAATCATAGAACATCCTGAATAGCCAAAGCAATCTTGAGGAAAAATAAAAAGCTGGAGGCATTACACTCCCTGATTTCAAACCATATTACAAAGCTACAGTAACTAAAACACTGTGTTATCAGTAGTAAAAATAAACATAAAGATCAATGAAAGAGAATAAAGAGTCTAGCAATAAACCCATGAACATATGGTCCAATAACATATGACAAAGAGCAAGATTACAGAATGGGGAAAGGATAATCTCTTCAATAAATGGTGTCGGGAAAATCGAACAACCACATGCAAAAGACTGAAACTGGACTACTATTTTAGACCACACACAAAAATAAACTCAGAATGGAATAAATACTTAAATATAAAACCTGAAACTATACATCTCCTAGAAGAAAACATAGATGGTGAGCTCCTTGACATAGGTCTTGGCAATGATTTTTTTAATCTGATGCAAAAAGCAAAAGCAACAAAAGCAAAAGTAAATACATGCAAATATATTGAACTAAAAATCACAAAAATGAAACCATCAATAAATGGAAAGATAACCTACTGAATGGTAGAAAATGTTTGCAAGTCATATATCTGATAAGAGGCTAATATTCAAAATATATAAAGAACTCATATGACTCAATAGCAAAATCACAAATAATTTGATTAAAAACAGATAGAAGATGTGAGCAGACATTTTTCCAAAGAAGACATACAGATGATCAACAGGTACATAAATAGATGCTCTATATCATTAAGCACCAGGAAAATGCAAATCAAAACCACAATGTGTTAAAATAGCTATTATCAAAAAGACTGGAAATAACAAGTATTGGCAAGGATGTGGAAAAAAAGGAATCCTCACACACTGTTGATGGGAGTGTAAATGGGTACAACCACTGCAGAAAATAGTTCCCCCAAAAAACTAAAACCATAAAAATGTATGATCCAGCAATTCCATTCATATGTGTATATCTGAAGAAAATGAAAATACTAATTCAAACAGAAATATGCACCCCAATGTTCATAGTAGCATTTTTTTCAACAGCCATGATATGGAAGCAACTTAAGTGTTTATCAACAGATAAATGGATTAAGAAGAGGTGTTATACAGCTATAAGGGAATGCTACTCTGCCATAAAAAAGAATGAAAATTTTCCATTTGTGACAACATGGATGGAGGACATTATGCCAAATGAAGTAAGTCAGACAGAGAAAGACAAGTAGTACCTGTTATCACTTATATGTGAAATTTAAAAATAAAATAAATTAGTAACTATAACAAAAAGGAACAGACTCAGAGAAATAGAGAACATATTAGTGGTTACCAATGGGGAGAGGGGTGTGGGGAGAGACAGGATACGGGTAGGGGATTAGGAGGTACAAACTACTATCTGTAAAGTAAATAAGCTACAAGGATGTATTGTACAGCACAGAGAACATAGCTAATATTTTATAATAGCTTTCAGAGAAGTATAACCTATAAAAATTTGAATCACTATGATGTATACCTAAAATGTTATAAATCAAATATAACTCAATAAAAAATTAAAAACATATATATATATACGTGGGGGGAATATAAGTTCAAAGACACAAAGAACATAATGGTATTTGCCAGAAGCAGAGGGTGGGGAGTAGGAGAAATAGGTGGATTGGATTTTATTTTTTAGTTTTAGTTTAAATAAATTGAATTTAAAAACAAAAGAAGGATTTCCTCAAAGAAGGTTGATAAAGGACAGCAGTATCATGAGCTAAGAGAGCAAAACTAGATAATTTACAAAAAACACAAAGTGGCAGAGGAAATAGCTCCAACAGTCTTAATTGAGCTACAATATTTTTCTCATCTCCTTCTAAGCCCAGAAGCTACTTTCTATTTTTTTATACCTCTTTCCCCATTGTTGATTGATAAGAAAGAATAGCAAAGTAAAATGGTTTCCTGAATAAGTTGTTTGACTACACTTCACAAAGCCCAGATTAGATGGAAAAATACCTATATAGTTGATTTCTCTCACAGTTATCTCATGGTTCCATTTTGCATAAAAAGATGTTCAACAAGAAACTTTGGTTCAGCAAAAAGCAAAAAAACAAAAAATTTTAAAAAAAGCAAGTTTGGTTCAAATGGATTCCTAATTACATAATGAAAATTATGCCAATTAGTGCTATTTCTCAGTAAGACTATGAATCCCTACATTTCAGTTCAGTTCAGTTGCTCAGTTGTGTCCGACTCTTTGCAACCCCATGAATCGCAGCATGCTAGGCCTCCAAGTCCATCACCAACTCCCAGAATTTACTCAAACCCATGTCCACTGAGTTGGTGATGTCATCCAGCCATCTCATCCCCTGTCGTCCCTTTCTCCTCCTGCCCCCAATCCCTCCCAGCATCAGGGTCTTTTCCAATGAGTCAACTCTTTGCATGAGGTGGCCAAAGTACTGGAGTTTCAGCTTCATCATCAGTCCTTCCAATGAACACCCAGGACTGATCTCCTTCAGGATGGACTGGTTGGATCACCTTGCATTTCAAGGGACTCTCAAGAGTCTTCTCCAACACCACAGTTCAAAAGCATCAAATTTTCGGTGCTCAGCTTTCTTTACAGTCCAACTCTCACATCCATACATGACCACTGGAAAAACCATAGCCTTGACTAGATGGACCTTTGTAGGCAAAGTAATATCTCTGCTTTTTAACATGCTATCTAGGTTGGTCATAACTTTCCTTCCAAGGAGTGAGTGTCTTTTAATTTCATGGCTGCAATCACCATCTGCAGTGATTTTGGAGCCCCCCACAAAAAATAAAGTCTGACACTGTTTCCACAGTCTCCCCATCTATTTCCCATGAGGTGATGGGACCAGATGCCATGATCTTAGTTTTCTGAATGTTGAGCTTTAAGCCAACTTTTTCACTCTCATCTTTCACTTTCATCAAGAGGCTTTTCAGTTCCTCTTCACTCTCTGCCATAAGGGTGGTGTCATCTGCATATCTGAGGTTATTGATATTTCTCCCGGCAATCTTGATTCCAGCTTGTGCTTCTCCCAGCCCAGCGTTTCTCATGATGTACTCTGCATAGAAGTTAAATAAGCAGGGTGACAGTATACAGCCTTGACATACTCCTTTTCCTATTTGGGACTAGTCTGTTGTTCCATGTCCAGTTCTAACTATTGCTTCCTGACCTGCATACAGGTTTCTCAAGAGGCAGGTCAGGTGGTCTGGTATTCCCATCTCTTTCAGAATTTTCCATGGTTTATTGTGATCCACACAGTCAAAGGCTTTGGCATAGTCAATAAAGCGGAAATAGATGTTTTTCTGGAACTCTCTTGCTTTTTCGATGATCCAGCGGATGTTGGCAATTTGATCTCTGGTTCCTTTGCCTTTTCTAAAACCAGCTTGAACATCTGGAAGTTCACAGTTCACGTATTGCTGAAGCCTGGCTTGAAGAATTTTGAGCATTACTTTACTAGCGTGTGAGATGAGTGCAATTGTGTGGTAGTTTGAGCATTCTTTGGGATTGCCTTTCTTTGGGATTAGAATGAAAACGGACCTTTTCCAGCCCTGTGGCCACTGCTGAGTTTTCCAAATTTGCTGGCATATTGAGTGCAGCACTTTCACAGCGCAATCTTTCAGGATTTGAAATAACTCAATTGAATTCCATGATATCCACTAGCTTTGTTCGTAGTGATGCTTTCTAAGGCCCCCTTGACTTCACATTCCAGGATGTCTGACTCTAGGTGAGTGATCACACTATTGTGATTATCTGGGTCATGAAGATCTTTTTTGGACAGTTCTTCTGTGTATTCTTGCCACCTCTTCTTAATATCTTCTGCTTCTGTTAGATCCATACCATTTCCATCCTTTATCGAACCCATATTTGCATGAAATGTTCCCTTGGTATCTCTAATTTTCTTGAAGAGATCTCTAGTCTTTCCCATTCTGTTGTTTTCTTCTATTTCTTTGCATTGATCGTTGAGGAAGGCTTTCTTATCTCTCCTGGCTATTCTTTGGAACTCTGCATTCAAATGGGAATATCTTTCCCTTTCTCCTTTGCTTTTCGCTTCTCTTCTTTTCACAGCTATTTGTAAGGCCTCCTCAGACAACCATTTTGTCTTTTTGCATTTCCTTTCCATGGGGATGGTCTTGATCCCTGTCTCCTGTACAATGCCACGAACCTCTGTCCATAGTTCATCAGGCACTCTGTCTATCAGATCTAGTCCCTTAAATCTATTTCTCACTTTCACTGTATAGTCATAAGGGATTTGATTTAGGTCATACCTGAATGGTCTAGTGGTTTTCCCTACTTTTTTCAATTTAAGTCTGAATTTGGCAATAAGGAGTTCATGATCTGAGCCACAGCCAGCTCCCTGTCTTGCTTTTGCTGACTGTATAGTGCTTCTCCATCTTTGGTTGCAAAGAATATAATCAATCTGATTTCAGTGTTGACCATCTGGTGATGTCCATGTGTAGAGTCTTCTCTTGTGTTGTTGGAAGAGGGTGTTTGCTATGACCGGTGCATTCTCTTGGCAAAACTCTAATAGCCTTTGCCCTGCTTCATTCTGTACTCCAAGGCCAAATTTGTTTGTTTGTTACTCCAGGTGTTTCTTGACTTCCTACTTTCGCATTCCAGTCCCCCATAATGAAAAGGACATCTTTTTGGGTGTTAGTTCTAAAAGGTCTTGTAGGTCTTCATAGAACCATTCATCTTCAGCTCCTTCAGCTTCTTCCCCACATTTAAGTTAACACAAATCCTTTTGATGAGATGGTTACTCAGAGACTGATTCAGGTAAAACTATTTTTAAGATTTTTTTAAATGTGGACTATTAAGTTTTTATTGAATTTGTTACAATACTGTTTCTCTTTCATGTTTTGGATTTTTGGCTGCAAGGCATGTGGGATCTTGGATCCCTGAACCTGTGCCCCTTGCATTGGAAAGCAAAGTCTTAACCATTGGACCACTAGCAAAGTCTCACTGAGGCAAAATCTTGAATCTCACACTTGCATCCTCTATCCCTCTAGCCTCTTTAGAGAAAAAATAAGATAGAAAGTGTAAAGCATCTAGCAATGACTGGCACATGATTAGTGTTCAACAGTCACTGTGTGTGTGTAAGTCACTCAGTTGTGTCCAAATCTTTGTGACCCCATGGACTATAGCCTGTCAGACTCCTCTGTCCATGGAATTCTCCAGGCAAGAATACTGGACTATTGAGGAGCCATTTCCTTCTCCATGGATTTTCCTGATCCAGTGTCTCCTGTATTGAACTCAGGTCTCTTATATTGCAGGCATATTTTTTTTTACCATCTGAGCCATCAATAGTCACTACTTGTGATTAAAGCAGGTAAAAGATACCACAAATAATTCCACCCTTAAATTCCCAGTCTCTGAGATGGGTTGACATTGGTTTCCATGAAAAATAAATGGACATTTTTAAAACCTCAAAATTTAAATTAATTGTAAACTGTTTCCCTTGGTCCTCTCCAAGATTCTCGGCAATGTTCCATCACTCCTGGTTGTTGAGCTCTCTTGTCTAATTATAAACTAAATTCTGGCTTGTTAGCAGGAAAGATTTTCTCAGGCTCTGTTCTGTAAACAATACCAGAGAAATCACAGATGCTTTGAAAACTGGGAAGGCTCTCCCAATCTGTAGGTTTTTTTCCTTTTTAAAGATCCCACAAGTAACTGGCTTTAAAAGCTGTATATTTGCTATCAACAAGCACAGCACCTTAAGCTTTCCTCTTTCATAGCATGCATCCCACTGTCTTGTAATTGTTTATCTCCTTGTCTGTTTCATCCATAGGAAACTCCTTGAGGACTGCTGGCAGATCTCATTCCTCACTTTTAACCCAGTGGCAAGTATACAGCCGGTGCTCCATAAATATTCAATGAATCAATCAATTAATGAAAAGCTCCATGAGGGCAAGGACCATATTTAATACATTGTATTATCTTCCACAACACACAGTGAATGAATGAATCGACATCATTCACTAAGTCCTTGAGATATGAAAAGCTTTTAAAATACTAACAATTTAAAGTTTTAATCTTATGCCACAATATATGGACTTTTTTTAAAAAGTACTAGAGTTAATTCTTAGAGATCTTTTAAGCCATGGCCAGCATTTAAGAGTTTGAACATCTTTGTGACTGTGTCCACCAAAATTCTCAAACAAATCTCAATGACTTCATACAGTGTTCTGGTGTGGAGTCTTAATGTTACACACTGTCTCACAGTGATAGAAGCTTGGGCCGAGGGTAAAAGGATGTCCCCAAGATCAGACTGAGATTAGCAAAGCCTGTAGCTTCAGCCTGGGTTGTGCTCTTTTTAAAACTCAAGCATATCTGGCAGACACAACAGAGACCTGCCAGGGCTTCATTCACTGTGAAAATTTAGAAGGTTCTTGGAAAATAACTCCTCCAAAACTGGGTTCAAGGACAAACCAATGGAAAGCTGACGGGTGATTCTGAATACTTTCATTTGTGAACTGTTTACTTTCTCAAGTAATCTCTTGTCATGCATGATACTGGCTCACATCGAAACTCAGTCCTTTCCTAGATTTCTACACATCAATATATAAAATCCAACTTCACAGAGCCTTTTAAAACAATATATTTATTTATTTGGCTGTGCTGGTTCTTAGTTGTGGCATGCAGGATCTAGTTCCCTGACCAGGGATCGAACCTGGGCGCCCTGCATTGGTAACATGGAATCTCAGTCACTGGACCACTAACGAAGTCCCCAAAGAGCCTTTCTTTGAGTGGCAGACTTGATAACTTTTTGGGGAGTCTAGACCTCTGTCAAATAACAGTATCACTCCTTCTTTCCTCTTTGTAGGAAAAAAAATGCAAACTTACCTATGCAGAGAAACATCCACGTTCCTTTTACTGCACCTTCTGTTTCTAGTCTCTGCACTGCATATGTTTTCACACCAAATGACTGAAAGGTAGTTCTCTAAACAAGACATTTCTCACCCTAAGAATTTTCTACCAGCTGTTAAAGAATGAAGTTTTGCCACTTGACCTCAGATTCTTAATTGTTACCCTTCATGTGTTAAGAATGAGAATGCTTGGGTTCTCATGACACCCAGAATGAAGACAATCTTTCTCAGCCTCCATTGCTGCCAGGTGCAGCCATGGAATGAGAGAATTGACAGAGCAACTCACTAGTCACGTCCTTACAAAGAAGACGCACGCCCCCCACTTTCTTTGCACCTCCTTCCTGTTGGGTGAAATGTGGGCATGATGGTGAAGGCTGGGGCAGCCATCTTCGACCAGAAGAGAAGGTTGTGGGTTGAGAATTGACAGAGCAGTAAGATAGGAGTTCAGGCCTCTGACACTCTAAAACTACTGCGTCAGTTCTGGACTACTCACACCTAGGCTATGTGCAACAGAGAAACATATTTTTCCCTTGTTTAAGCTGCTATTTTTTTGGTTCTTTATGACAGCCACTAAAACTGTATCCTGCCTAATATTCCTCTTTACACAGATATTGGCAAACATCAACAGCATCAATAAATACTGTGACAGGCATTTTAATCAGATTATCCATTAGAGTAAGCCCTTCTCATTTCCTTTCTATTGCTTTTTTGTTTTCCTTTTTCATGTAGAATCATCCTGCAAACTCTTATCAAGTTGACAGATCTCTATTGTTTGGGGCTGTAAATAAAAATTTTAGCATTTTATATGTGATGGGATTTTTTCCAACTATTTCCAATAAATGCTTCTGAATATACATTTAGTTTACAATTAAATTAAATTATCCTATTTAAATTTCTTAAGCATATAATTTTAATTCCTTTTAGATTTTTACCTTTTATAAAGGTTTTTGGTATGAAGTCTTCAACCATACAGAAAAACAGAGTATCTTTTTTAAAACCCCGAGAAGTCACTAACTCATCAAAATCATATTTGGTTCATTTTCTTATTTGAAAGAAATAAAACCTTACATGTAGTTTAAGATCCTGTAAACCCCCAGTGCCATCCACTTTCCTTCTTCTCCAAAGTTTGCCACTGTAATGAGCTTTGTGTGTGACTGTTCCTACACATATTACATTTTTATTATATACCAAGTCACAAACAGTACACAGTGCTCTTCTGTTTTTTCATACTTGGAATAAATTTTATGCACATTACTCTGCAACTCGCTTCTTCAACACTAAGCTCTAATTCATTTGTTTTAATTCTACTTTATCATTATCTGCAACGTCATCATTCTCCCATAGATGGACATGAAGATTTTTTCCAATTTTTCACTATTTCAATCAATCCTGCAACAAGCATTCTTGCATCTACGCCAGGTATACAGGTTCAAATGTTTTCTAGGATATGCACCTAGAAATTAAACTGTATTGTTGTAGTGTTTCAACTTTAAAAGACTCCTGAATTGCTCTACAAGCTTGCTCTACCAATTTATACTCTTATTCTGCTATATTTTCACTAGCATATCATATGGTCAGTTTTTATACTTTGGGGTATGAAATAATAACACATTTATTTTGGATTTCTTTGATTACTGGTTTATTTGGCATTTGGGAGAAGGAAATGGCAACCCATTCCAGTACTCTTGCCTGGAAAATTCCATGATGGAGAAGCCTGGTAGGCTATATAGTCCATGGGGTCGCAAAGAGTCAGACATGACTAAGCAACTTTTCATTTATTTATTTATTTATTATTATTTTGGCATGCAGTTTTCCAATGCTGTGACCTGCATCTATATTCTTTGCCCATTTTAGCACTGGGTTGCCTAGATTTTTTGTTGATTTGTAACTATTCTTTCTGGTTATATGCATTGGGATCCTAAACCTTTCTGGTTATATGCATTGGAAAGATCTTCTCTCAGTCTATGGGCTATCTTTCAATTTTGATACACAGAATTTAAACATGTTAATGTCAATTCTTTTTTCTACAAATTGTACTTTTGTCTTCTGATTAAGAAATTATTTTGCTGCTTTAAATCATGAAAATATGCTTCAATATCTTATTCTAGTAATTTTGAACTTTCGCTTTTCAAATACAGGTCTTTATGGAAAAATATATGTAAACAAATTTAAATGTATAATTCTGAAAATACAAAATTATGGCTTTTCTGACATTTGAGGGATAAGTTAAAAAAAATATCACATTATTAAACAAATGACATCCAAAAGTATCTGGAGAAATACCCACAGTAGATGGAAGAATTCTGCCATATGCACTTTTTACCCTTTTTGTCACCTTCTGAGTACTTCCCGGACCCTTTCATCCATTTCTCATGCGCTGTGTGATGTTCAGTTCACGCACACACCAGATCTGCTCATCCTCATGTACTCTCCAGCACTGGTCACTTGCCCTTCTTCCCAGATGGGAGCCATCCCAGAGATGGCTCACACGCCAGCTGCTGCCACCATTGCCTCATATCCTAACATCTTCAATTTTCTCAGCCTCCCCTGGGATGGGGACTGGGCTAAGACATGGGCTCCACTGTGCCAACAGCACGGGAGCTATAGCAAGTCTGGTGTGAGGCAAAACCTGGCTGAACTCCATGAAGATTCTAGTTTTTCCAGCCAGTGGTTGTCCAAAAGGGCTGAGTAATAAAGGGGCAAGTGCAAGATTCTCAATGCCTTGTAGGCAGGTTTTCACCAATGAGCCAGAAGATGGAAACAAGACTGCAGATACATGCCATGTCCTTATTCTTCTTTCACAAAGGACTGTTCTGAAAAGCAGTGAATCCACATGACTGATCACTCAGGAGATTTCCCACATTAGCTAGCAATGTTTTCTTGAGAAGGCATACCTAAGCTTCACAATACATAAGCTTCTATTGTTTTCCCTCCTTCTCTACTTTATTCCTTTTTTCCCCTCTCCTATGTCCTCAGGATTGCATCCTTTTCTCCAATAAGTGTGTAAATTTTGCTTCATACTCTCTTTTATTATAGGGACTGTACACTAACAGAATTTGCTTAAAAATTTTAAAATGTGTGCTATCCATCAATAACTAAAATACAAATTTTTTTTTACTAAAACCATAAACAGTTTTATAAAAAAATTTTAGAAATACAATTTGAAAATTTTGTAAATATTATATAATGAGTTGGTTTGTTAGTGATTTTGCTTGTTTGAAAGGAAGATAAAGAAAAGCATAAGATCTGAGCCATATTAAGAAGACACATTGGGAATTTGTGATTGACTAAATGTGAAGATTAAGGGATAAGGGATGTTAAAGTTACACCTAGGTGTTTGTTTTGGGAAACTGAATGAATGGCAATGTCATTTGTTTCATTAAAGCAGAAGGAGGTCTATGTGTGTGATAGGGTAGGACCTCAGGGTTTAAGCAAAGGACTGTCAGGGAAAATGATGAGTTTATGGAATCTGAGAAGTGTGAGATAGATGTCTTACAGGTATTTGCATAAATGGGACTAAACTTCATGAAGTAGATTTGGGTTGAAGATATTGATTTTGGGGTGCTACGTTTGACATTGCTAATTAACCATCGAATGACCACTCCTTCCCATCTTCCTTGCTAACAGAACTCTAATTTTATTCACACAGTGATGTACTCAGTTCAAAGAATGAAATAAAAATTGGTTAAGTCAATTCTTGGAGAAGGAAATGGCAACCCACTCCAGTACTCTTGCCTGGAAAGTTCCATGGGTGGAGGAGCCTGGTGGGCTACAGTCCATGGGGTTGCAAAGAGTCAGACACGATTGAGCGACTTCATTTTCTTTCTTTCTATAGTTCCTTTTGGAGAGGGAAATGGCAACCCACTCCCGTGTTCTCGCCTGGAGAATCCCATGGACGGAGGGGCCTGGTGGGCTACAGCCTATGGGGTTACAGAGAGTTGGACATGACTAAGCATCTAATATACACACACACACACACACACACACTCAAAGTCAGTCCTGGTAACCCCATTTCTCTTTGTCATTGGTATGATACATGACTTACTTCTAAGGCAAGTGAAGCCCACTGAGGAAAGATTTTCCTCTCTTAAAAAGCAGAGAGCAACATGAGAAGAGAGCCCTCTTCTGCCTTAAAACCCCCCTTCCTTCCCACTTTAAAAGTATTATGTGAGAAATTGAGGTTTGGAGCTTCAGCTGCCATCTAGAAACTGGTCAGATGGCTCCGTGAGTGCCAGAGCTGAAAGGTGTAAAGAACCCTGGTACCTGATGACATCTCTGAACTCCTGAACCAACCCTGGAACACACTATCTCCAGATTTGTTGTCCTGTGAGGTACCTGATATCATCGTTAGGTCATTATTGGGTCCTCTGATGCCGCCAAAACCTCCCTAAATAATACAGATATCACTTGCCCATCCTAGTAACTGGAGCTATAGGTTGGATGAGACCAGCAGAAAAGGCCTTGGGTAGAAGTCTAAAAACTACCAGCGTTAAAACAACAGACAGAGGAGAGTGGAAACAGCCATGAGGTATGGGAATGATCAGCTCAGGAAATGTTAATAATCCCATATAACAAAGGGAACAGGAGTCATAATCTAGCAGCACCACAAGAAAATAGATGAAAAGAAATTAACTGAAAACTGTCAGTTTAGCTCTGTTATTGCAACTCTGTTCAAATATTTGGCCAAAGATAAGGTAGAAAATGGGAGCTGTAGGTTTTTATCTAAATAAAGGGTTTGTGGTTTGTTTTTTTTTCCCCAAATTCTGGGAACTTCTTTTTTTCACCACTTTATCCCAATCTAGAATTTGTTTAGAGTCATTCATTGATAAAGCAAGCATCAAGTTCCATGCTTAAGATTTTCCTGTGGGCTTGGGTCATGAAATTCACTTGCCCTGCAGAAATTATCACTTGTCAGCATGAAGCTAGCCTGATGAATAATTCTGACAATACCGCACAACAAACCAGAGAACTGGCCAATTTCAAATTTCTCTACTAGCTCCTGTTTATGCCAAGCTTTTAATTGTGAATGGACATGATAAGGTTATCCCTCTCCCTTTGCATAGAATAAATATTTGTAGACTCATTGACATTACACTATCCATATAATCCATTTATTCTTTCATTGTGCTATGGGTGATTTAAGGGACTAGTACTCCATAGGACCACAGCATAAGAGATGAGGTCAGAGAATACTTCATATGAGATAACAGTGCAATTTTAGAAATGTTCAAGGTAAACTAAGTTAGCACTAGGAAGAAAAAAGGTCATGGGAAAGAACTCTGAAAGTCAAACAGAATTGGTATGAAACTTTGGCCCTACCACTTAGAAACTGTGAGAAATTAAGCAAGATGCTTATAAATACTTTCCAAATCTGTTTTCTCTCTGCCAGATTGGGGACAAATAATATCAACTCCAATTAGTCCTCTTGCTCTGAGGGCTAAATCATGTCTGCAAAGAATTAGCACAGTGACTGGATTATAAGTACATTTTTGATAAATATGTTGCAAAAACATTCTCCCAAGCAGTCATACATTTCTTAAATACAGTGTCTTTCTTTGGGTAAAATAATTTGCATTTTCTGCAATCAGATCTATCCATTCTTTCTCTTTATGGTTCCTATGTTTATATTTTGCTTAGGAGAGTTGTTCTAATTTTCAAGATTTAAAAATGTTGTCACATATTTTTTCCTAATAATTTCTTAGTTAACCATATCCCATTAATCTGAGACTTGGTGGTTAATTGTGACCTAACTTTCTTTTCCAAATCAATATTCAATAGTCTCTCTTTTCAAATGCTATTGAAATAATTTTACCATAAATTTCATAAATGTATGCCTCTGTTTCTAAATGTTGTCTTCTCTGTCAATGATCAAATTATCTATTTCCACATTAAGTGTCACATTATTTTAATTAATATCACCTTATAGTACATTTTACTATGTGGTAAGGCAAGAACCTTATTCTTCCTTAATAATTTTTTATTCCGGCCCAATTTTTTCCAATCAGGTGAACTTTAAAATTCAGTTTATTAGTTTTCCTTTTAAAAACATCCAGCTATAATTGCTATTGGGATTGAATTAAAGTGATACTTTTATGGAATTCAGTCTTCCCATCTATATCTGTTTATTCAAACTTTCTTTTGTGTCGTTTAATAGAACTTTCTGTACATTTTAAGGTTTATTTATATATATTTTATAGTTTTTATTCTCTCTACAAATCTTAAGTTTCTGATATGTGTTTTACACTTGTATTGTAAGATAAACAGGAGTTTTATATTTTCTAATTGACCATCACTGATACTCAGAAATACATGGTTTCTAGCTTATCATATGATCATGTATATATCCTTCTGAATTTTTTTTTTTTCCTTCTGAATTTTTATATTAGTCTTACTAGCTTTTCCGTTGTTTTCTTGGATTTTTAAAAATAGTACATCAGATTTTTACCAAAAGCGACAATTTTATCTCTTCAACTCAAGTGTAAATATTTTCTTTTCTTATTAAGTTGTATGTTTAAGTCCTCCAGTTTAATGTTGAAATGGAGCAGTGATAATAAGCCTCTTTGTCTTATTTCTGACTTTGGTAAGAATTTTTCTGATGTATTACCATTATATACAATGATGCTTTTCTAACTAGCTTTGTTAAGAGATTTTATCAGGAACAGGCATTCACTTTCATCAAATGCTTTTTCAGAATCAATCTACTTTCATCTGTTGATATATAGCTTTCTGAATGTTGAAGCTTCCTTGTATTCCTGCGATAAACCCTACTTTGCTGTGATATATTTTTTCTACATTGTTAGGTTTAATATGCTGATGTTTTAGTTTTTTTCATCCATTTATAATATGGGATGGGTGTAAATTTTCCTTGTGTATGTGCTCTCTGAGCTCTCTCAGCTCCAAGCCCACTCTTCTATATGTTGATTTGTGATTCTGGGATTGGAATTGCACAAACCACATTTCTGCTTCGCCAACTGGCTTCTTCCTAGTCTCTGACTAACAAAGGAGATGACAAGGCTAAAAGAGGAAGAAGGGATTTGCTCCTCCCTGACAGCTTGCCGGGATCTTGCTGTCTGCTTCCTTTTCCTGTGTACAGTATCCTAGCAACATTTCTTCACCCAGCCAGGGCAGTTTCTTCTCGCAGCAACAGCTGAATCCAGTTTGTTGTTTTCCTGACCCTTGCAGAAGCAGCCTCAGCAACCACCACTTCCCTCCATCTCTCCACAACGCTGATACACCCGCACAGGTATGGCAGCAGCCTCTCTTCAGAGATCTGAGTTTCAGCTCATGGGCACCCTTCTTCATATGTCTACATTCTAATATGTTCAACTTCTTTATTCCTTCACACCCTACCCTGTAAACTGCTTTCTTGCAGCTGCTACAATTCTGATACTTTAGACTTCTCCTTTTATCCTTTTGGTTACCTGAGTAACAACTTTACAACTAGTTATCAATTCTTTCCATCATTTTCAACAATTGGCAAGACTTCTGTCTCTGACTGGATCTTCACTGGTCTTCTGTGCTTGTCTGGCTTTGTTAACATGGTCTGGTAGCCTCTTAGAATGAATGAGAAAGCTTTTTATAATTTTTTCATCTGTTCTCAATAGAACTTTCCTATAGATCCTTCTGGGCCTGGTGCCTTTTAATAGGCATATACTGAATTTAATTTTCAACTTCTATGAATACAGGTCTATTTGATTTTTCTATATCTCCCTAAGTCAATTTTTATTAATCTATATTTTCCAAGAAAATAATCCATATCAACTTTATTTTCTAAATTGTTCCTATTAAGCTGTCCACAGTATTCTCTTAAAATTTTACTATCACTCATATCTTAATTTGCCTGGTTATAGAATTTTAGACTCAAAATCAAATTCTTTCAGGCCTCTAAAAATTTGGTCTGCTATCTTTTAGCATTCTGGCAATGAGAATCCTGTCCCTACTCGGCTTTTCTTTCTTTTACACAGAAAGCTTCCCCTTCTCTTTTCTTTTTTCTCCCTTTGTAGAAGTTTTCCATTTTTTCCTTTATTCTTTTAGAGTTGTGAATTTTCACAGGGTAGATGTGGTTGCATTCACTCTGCTTATAACTTCTTCAGTCCCTTCAGTGTAAGAGAAAGTGTCTATTCAGTTCTAGAATTTTCTTTTCTATTGCTTCGATAATCATTGATAATTTTCTCTCTGTGTCTAGAAGTCTTATCAGTTGACTATTGGACCAGCTTATTCACTTTCACATGCTAACACCGTTGATGGGATAACAGGGACTGAATTTAAGCTCTTACCTTAAACAACTAGAAAAGCATACAAAATATATAAAACAACGGGGGTTTTCTTAGACATTGGATAGTAGAATTCAGGATTATCATCCCTGAGAAAAGTGAAAGAAATGAGGTGACCCTTATGACTGGCCCGGCTTCTTCATGGAGACAGTTCCCATGCCACAGGGCAGGGAGGATGCAGCCAAACAGAACTCACTTGGCAATCTTGCTCAGTTCAGGAGACAGAAGTCAGAATATGGGAAGGTACCATTCCTCAGCTATCAGACTGACAAAAATTAAAAATTATGACTGCACTTTCTATTTACAGAATGTGGGAAAACAGGCAGGCACCCTCACACATGCTGATGGCAATACAAACTGGTAAAACCCTTCATGAAGAAAATTTGGCAACACATTACAAAAACTACCTGTGTTTTTGGCAACACATTACAAATTTGGCAACACATTACAAAAACTACATTCCTTGAACCAACAATCCCAATTCTACAAATCTACCTTGAAGATACACCTTAACAATAAAAAGTATACATACAAATACTCATCAAGTTATCCATTGCATCACTGTTTACAACAGCAAAACTCTGAATAATCTAAATGCTCAAATATAGGAGACTAGTCAGATAAACTATGACAGAGTCACACAATAAAATGTTCAGTTCAGTTCAGTTCAGTTCAGTTGCTCAGTCATGTCCGACTCTTTGTGACCCCATGAATCGCAGCACGCCAGGCCTCCCTGTCCATCACAAACTCCCGGAGTTTACTCAAACTCATGCCCATCGAGTTGGTGATGCCATCCAGCCATCTCATCCTCTATCGTCCCTTCTCCTCTTGCCCCCAATCCCTCCAAGCATCAGGGTCTTTTCCAATGAGTCAACTCTTTGCATGAGGTGGCCAAAGCATTGGAGTTCCAGCTTCAGCATCAGTCCTTCCAATGAACACCCAGGACTGATCTCCTTCAGGATGGACTGGTTGGATCTCCTTGCAGTCCAAGGGACTCTCAAGAGTCTTCTCCAACACCACAGTTCAAAAGCATCAGTTCTTCACTGCTCAGCTTTCTTCACAGTCCAACTCTCACATCTGTACATGACCACTGGAAAAACCATAGCCTTGACCAGACAGACCTTTGTTGGCAAAGTAATGTCTCTGCTTTTTAACATGCTATCGAGGTTGGTCATAACTTTCCTTCCAAGGAGTGAGTGTCTTTAATTTCATGACTGCAGTCATCATCTGCAGTGATCCTGGAGTCCAAAAAAATAAAGTCTGACACTGTTTCCACTGTCTCCCCATCTATTTGCCATGAAGTGATGGGACCAGATGCCATGATCTTAGTTTTCTGAATGTTGAGCTTTAAGTCAACATTTTCACTCTCATCTTTCACTTTCATCAAGAGGCTCTTTAGTTCCTCTTCACTTTCTGCCATAAAGGTGGTGTCATCTGCATATCTGAGGTTATTGATATTTCTCCCGGCAATCTTGATTCCAGCTTGTGCTTCTTCCAGCCCAGCATTTCTCATGATGTACTCTGCATAGAAGTTAAATAAGCAGGGTGACAATATACAGCCTTGACATACTCCTTTTCCTATTTGGGACTAGTCTGTTGGTCCAAGTCCAGTTCTAACTGTTGCTTCCTGACCTGCATACAGGTTTCTCAAGAGGCAGGTCAGGTGGTCTGGTATTCCCATCTCTTTCAGAATTTTCCATGGTTTATTGTGATCCACACAGTCAAAGGCTTTGGCATAGTCAATAAAGCGGAAATAGATGTTTTTCTGGAACTCTCTTGCTTTTTCAATGATCCAGCAGATATTGGCAATTTGATCTCTGGTTCCTTTGCCTTTTCTAAAACCAGCTTGAACATCTGGAAGTTCTCGGTTCACGTATTGCTGAAGCCTGGCTTGAAGAATTTTGAGCATTACTTTACTAGCGTGTGAGATGAGTGCAATTGTGCGGTAGTTTGAGCATTCTTTGGGATTGCCTTTCTTTGGGATTAGAATGAAAACGGACCTTTTCCAGTCCTGTGGCCACTGCTGAGTTTTCCAAATTTGCTGGCATATTGAGTGCAGCACTTTCACAGCATCATCTTTCAGGATTTGAAATAACTCAACTGGAATTCCATCGTATCCACTAGCTTTGTTCGTAGTGATGCTTTCTAAGGCCCCCTTGACTTCACATTCCAGGATGTCTGACTCTAGGTCAGTGATCACAGCATTGTGATTATCTGGGTCATGAAGATCTTTTTTGGACAGTTCTTCTGTGTATTCTTGCCACCTCTTCTTAATATCTTCTGCTTCTGTTAGGTCCATACCATTTCTGTCCTTTATTGGGTCCATCTTTGCATTCCCTTGCGTTCCCTTGGTATCTCTAATTTTCTTGAAGAGATCTCTAGTCTTTCCCATTCTGTTGTTTTCTTCTATTTCTTTTGCATTGATCGTTGAGGAAGGCTTTCTTATCTCTCCTGGCTATTCTTTGGAACTCTGCATTCAAATGGGAATATCTTTCCCTTTCTCCTTTGCTTTTTGCTTCTCTTCATTTCACAGCTATTTGTAAGGCCTCCTCAGACAACCATTTTGTCTTTTTGCATTTCATTTTCATGGGGATGGTCTTGAGCCCTGTCTCCTGTACAATGTCATGAACCTCCGTCCATAGTTCATCAGGCTCTCTGTCTATCAGATCTAGTCCCTTAAATCTATTTCTCACTTCCACTGTATATTCAAAAGGGATTTGATTCAGGTCATACCTGAATGGTCTAGTGGTTATCCCTACTCTCTTCAGTTTAAGTCTGAATTTGGCAATAAGGAGTTCATGATCTGAGTCACAGCCAACTCCAGGTCTTGTTTTTGCTGACTATATAGAGTTTCTCCATCTTTGGCTGCAAAGAATATAATCAATCTGATTTCAGTGTTGGCCATCTGGTGACGTCCGCGCCGGCTGCGACGAACCGTGCAGAAGTGCGGCGGTGAGGAGCTACCCCTTGCCCAAAGTCAGGGGTAGCAACCGAGAGTGCCAGGCTGGGACAGCGAAGGAGCGGCAGCCGAGAGGAGCTTCCCCGCCCAAAGTCAGGGACCCTGGCCTGAGAGGAGCTACCCCACCTCCAAGGAGCGGCTGCCGTGCCGGCGCAGGAGGGCCGAGAGGAGCTACTCCACGTTCAACGTCAGAAGCGGCGGCCCTGAGAAGATACCCCTCGTCCAAGGTAAGGAGCAGCGGCTGCACTTTGCTGGGCAGCCATAAAGAGATACCCCACGTCCAAGGTAAGAGAAATCCAAGAAAGACGGTAGGTGTTGCGAGAGGGCAGACACACTAAAACCATAATCACAGAAAACTAGCCAACTTGATCACAGGACCACAGTCTTGTCTAACTCAATGAAACTAAGCCATGACCTGTGGGGCCACCCAAGACGATCGGGTCATGGTGGAGAGGTCTGACAGAATGTGGTCCACTGGGGAAGGGATTGGCAAACCACTTAAGCATTCTTGCCTTGAGAACCCCATGAACAGTATGAAAAGGCAAAATGATAGGACACTGAAAGACGAACTCCCCAGGTCGGTAGGTGCCCAATATGCCACTGGAGATCAGTGGAGAAATAACTTCAGAAAGAATGAAGGGATGGAGCCAAAGCAAAACAATACCCAGTTGTGGTTGGGACTCCTGACAGAAGCAAGGTCCGATGCTGTAAACAGCAATATTGCATAGGAACCTGGAATGTTAGGTCCATGAATCATGGTAAATTGGAAATGGTCAAACAGGAGATGGCAAGAGTGAATGTCGACATTCTAGGAATCAGTGAACTAAAATGGACTGGAATGGGTGAGTTTAACTCAGATGACCATTATATCTACTACTGTGGGCAGGAATCCCTTAGAAGAAATGGAATAGCCATCATAGTCAACAAAAGAGCCCGAAATGCAGTACTTGGATGCAATCTCAAAAACGACAGAATGATCTCTGTTCGTTTCCAAGGCAAACCATTCAATATCACGGTAATTCAAGCCTATGCCCCAACCAGTAACGCTGAAGAAGCCGAAGTTGAACGGTTCTATGAAGACGTACAAGACCTTTTAGAACTAACATCCAAAAAAGATGTCCTTTTCTTTATAGGGAACTGGAATGCAAAAGTAGGAAGTCAAGAAACACCTGGATTAACAGGCAAATTTGGCCTTGGAGTACGAAATGAAGCAGGGCAAAGGCTAACAGAGTTTTGCCAAGAGAACGCATTATGCTGCTATAAATAAGTGAAGATGGGGAAGATTTCTATGAGCAGTTGCTATGGTCTCCAGGATATGCTGTCAACTGAAAAAGAAGCCAAGCACAAAATAATGTATACAGTATGCTACCTTTCCTGTAAGAAAGAAGTGTATGAGAAAACATACACACTTCCATCCAAAAGAAATTCAGGAAAGATAAACCAGGAACTAATGAGACTGTTTTCTGTGAGGAGTGGGTGGGATGAGATGGGAAGAATGGGGGAAGGGGAATGGGGTAGCAGGGATGAGGTGGGCAGTGATACTTCTCTGAACATACCTTTAAGACAGCCTTGACTCTTAGAATTATGGGAATGTTTCAAATGCCAAAAATAATCAGTTAACATCAACTAAGATGAGGGTATGAGTGGAAGCAGGGAGGCAGTGGGTGGGAAGGAGAGACCCAAATGGAATATAAATAATAAGTGAATCTAAATATATTTCAGATGAATAATATACCCACACTTGCTGCAACCCTGCAAAGCCAAATCAGAATCCAAACCATACAGCAAGGTTTACTGTGCAAGTCTAAGGCTGCCTTTTAGCCAGAGACCTAACTTTGTCCTCATGCTTCACGCCCAAACCTCTGGAGCCCTCCAATAGTTTTACTGGGTTCCAGTTATTTGTCATGATGATAACATTCTTGGCTGGCATCCAGAGAAGCTGTAAGTTTAGAAAAACGTTCATTGTTTTTAGATTTGGCTCTTAGTTTTAGAAATGTCTACTACTGGGCCCAGGACCATGCCAAATAAGGGGCAGAGAAGGGAATAGGGTTGGTGGAAAAGGAAATTCTTCTCCTATGAAATAAAAGGCACCATGGTAGATGAAAAGATTTCATAATCTTCAGTTTCTACATGACTTTCAAATGCTCTTCATGCTCATTAACACAGATTAATTATAGTTAGCCTTTTCAGTTTAATCAAAGTTGGAAGAGAAGTAGGCACTAGTTTTAAAAGCCTGGTGAGAAACTGAATAAGTGAGTGTTTAAATGATTCACCGTTGGGGACCTTAAACTCTCAACATCATCAAAATGTGTTAGGCATAATGCTGAGAAATGATCAATTATCAAGAAGTCATTTTTTTTAACCTTTAAAATACTGACTGCTGATTCCATGTTTAGCAATTTCTCATGAGGAAATCATCAGACACACACAAATATTTACATGCAAAGACTGTAGTATTATTTTTCATAGCAGGAAAATGGAAATTAAATCCACAATAGAGCAGCAGCTAAAGACATTATGCTACAGCTATACTGTGGTACATTATGCATCTATTAAAAATGTCTTCCGAAACCATCTATTGACCTAGGGGAAAATATCAGAATATCAGAAAATAATGCTACAAGAAGCTTGGTGGTATGACACTGCTTGCTGACAGAGAAATGCTGAATATGAATAGCTCAAAGATATAATTAGGTTAAAAGTTGTTTTTAAAAGCAGCATAGGGACTTCCCTGGTGACCCAGTGGTTAAGAATCTTCCTTGGAACACAGAAAACATGGGTTTGATCCTTGGTCGGGGAACTAAGATCCCACAAGCCATGAAGAAACTAAGCTCATGCCCCACAGTGAGGATCCCGTGTGCCACAGCTAGAGACTCTGCCCCACAGTGAGGATCCCGTGTGCCACCACTAAGATTGGACACAATCAAATGGATGAACAGTTTTTAAAAAGCAGGATAAATAGGTTTCTGTACAGAGAGGAAGAGAAGGGGACAGCAGAGGATGAGATGCTTGGATGGCGTCACCGACTCAATGGATATGAGTTTAAGTAAGCTCCAGGAGTTGGTGATGGACAGGGAAGACTTGCATGCTGCAGTCCATGGGGCCACAAAGAGTCGGACACAACTGAATGACTGAACTGAACTGAATAGCTAAAGTAATATATGTGTATGTATATATACACTGCTGTATATGTGTACTTACATTTTTGTATTTATGAACATATACATATTCAGGGGAAAAAACCTAAAACAATTAACAAGGAACAAAAAATTGACTGGATGGAAATAGAGGGAAATGTTAGCCATGATAATCTTTAGGTAACAGAAACTCTGGATAATGGCTATTTTCTTAATTATATTTTAAATTTTCCAGATATTCTGGAAATATAAATATAATTTATATTTTATTTATAATTTATTTATTTAAATTTATTTAATAATATTTAATAGATATTTTTATTTTTATATATTTATATAAATAAAATATTTAATAATTTATTTAAATTTATTTATAATTTATATTTCTAAAATATAAAAATAATTTATATTTTAAATTATAATTTAAATTTTCCAGATACTCTGCATTAAAGACGAGTTGTGTGTGTGTTCTTGGTCACTCAGTCATGTCTGACTCTGTGTGACCCCATGGACTGCAGCCCGCCAGGCTCCTCTGTCCATGGGATTCTCCAGGCAAGAATACTGGAGTGGGTTGCCATGCCCTCCTCCAGGGGATCTTCCCAACCCAGAGATCGAACCCAGGTCTCCCACATTACAGGCGGATTCTTTATCATCTAAGCCACCAGGAAAGCCCAAACATGAGTTACTTTTACTAATTCTACATTTCCTGTTGCTCAAGCCAATGATCCTGGGGCTATCTGGACCTTTTTTCTCTAAAACCCCATATCCAATCCATCAGCAAACCTGACAACGCTACCTTCAAAAAAACTTCTTGATCTGTTAGCTCACTAATCACCTCCCCTTTTGATGGTCCACATCGTCATCACTGGCTGCCTGGATTTCTACCACAACTTTCCTTCTGGTCTTCTTGTTTCCATACTTGTGCCCAACCCCTACCCCAGTCTTTAGAAGGACAAGAAGGAGGGGTTATAAGAGAAAATTACAGGGGATAAAGCAGAGTGACATTTAGAGCAAGACACTAAGTAGAAGAGGGGAGCATTTCTAACGGGGGAATTGCAGGAAAGGCTGATAATTTCAAGGCATTGAGACATCGAGTATGAACTTAGGTTCCTACTCTGTGCTTAAATTACACACTCCATCTCCCATTATCCACACAAAATGCATGATAAAAATCTCTTATCCATAGTAAGCTTGAGTAGTGGTGCTTGGGTTGCTTGTGGTAAATCCATTCAGATCTAGCACAGAAAAAGTAGGAGACAAGATGACAAATGAAGAGCAAGACAGAAACTGGGGTGAGAACTGACAAACGGGAATCATCAGAACGCTTCTGCGTAGGGTGCTGAATTTCCCACGTGCGATGGGGGCTGGAAACATCCTATTCCTATATGAAGCAAAAGGGGGACCTCAAAAGTCTGGTGAACTTAGGACCACCCACTCAGGGATTTGTTACATTAACATAATGTTACTTTAGTCTTTTTAGACAGTTCATGAGGTTCTCACGGCAAATATACTGGGTTGGTTTGCCATTCTCTCCTCCAGTGGAAAAAAGGGTGTCAGAGGATGAGATGGCTGGATGACATCATCAATGCAATAGACATGAACTTGGGCAAACTCCGGGAGATGATGAGGGACAGAGAGGCCTGGTGTGCTGCAGTCCATGGGATCTCAAAGTCCATGGGATCAGTCACCCATGACTGGGTGACTGAACAACAACAATAACAACATGGATGTCAGGAAAAAGATGTGCTGGACAGATGCCATTGCTGCATTGTTTTCTAATTGGCTTCGTGTGAACATCTCACTGAGTAGAGGCAGTATCTCATTCATCTTTATGTTCCCTACACATAGCACAAGACCCTTCACAAATAGGTGTCAGAAAATACCATAAAATGAATGGGTTAGTGAGTCAGGAAGGAAGGAGGAAATGGAGGGATGGAGGGAGGAGGAAAATGAATGAACGGATGAATGAACAAATAGATAATAAGAATGACTAGTATTTCTGGAGCATTTTCTTACAGTTCTAAGGGCTTGCATGTATTAAGTCATTGACTGGAGATCAGAATTCAGTTCCCCTCGACTTTATGCACCTTGTATATTTTCATTATCGGCTTCACCCACGATCAGATTCATGGTGCAAAGAAACTCTCTAATGAGACGGACAGAAAAAGCAGATGTCCTTAATTAAAAAGAGGATGCTCATCAAAGTTGTTCTTATGTAAGTCCAGGTGCTGCTGGCTTATGAAGAGGCATATGAGTACCAGAGGCTAGAAACTCTGAGGGGATGTCCTCATCATTTCATTATATGAACAATCAAAAGTGACAGGCTGAGTCAAAGCAAAGTAATTATCCTGTTAATTTAGGCCTCCCCCAAAGCTGCTTGTCGTGGCAGTTGTCTTACTTAATAATAAACCTAACATAGACTTACAATTCCCACCCCCAAAGTCTTTGAGTACATTCTCTTCCATCTAGTCATTTGAGTTTACTGAGCGCCTACAATGTCACAGGCACCATTTTAAGTGTGAGTCCAGCGGTTAACCAAACAAATCACTGCTCAGAGTTCACACTGTCTCATAATTGAGACAGCATAACAGAGATCCCAATCTTACAGAAAAAGAACTTGGGGCTCAGAAAGATGAAGTTGCTCTGACCATGATCAAATAGATAGCAGCAGTAGATTTCTGATTCTTGATACTTGATATTGTGTCTTACATAGAGTGATTGTTTTGATGAAATAGTTTAAGTTTTTTGGTTCCCCTTCACACTTTAAAGTATTTTGCCACATGACGGACACACACCGTGAAGGTTCTTGAACCCTCAACTGCCTTGCAGCAGAGTTGCTTAGACGATTCAGTGGGGAGATGTCTCGTGGGGAAGTCACAGGTATCCTTGATTCCTCTCTTTCTCTCAAATCCTTCAGCAAATCTTATCCAGAACCCAATCACTTCTCTCTCCCTCTCTTGCTACCACTCTGGTCTAGGCCATCACCATTGCTTGTCTAGATTTCTGAAGGAGGCACGTATCTGGTGTGGCCATCTTTCTCCCCTTTCACTTTCCTCAACACAACAGCCAGTGGGATCCTTTTAATGTGTAAATTTGATTCTCCTCCCCAAATCCTACAAAGACTCCCCCATTTCACTGAGAGTAAAAGCCAACCAATGTCTTAACTGTAACCTATGAGGCACCATCTGGTCCCTGTCCCACCTGACCTCACCCTCCCGCAACATTCCCTGCTTCCACTTTCACCACGGGTGTCACACTGACCACTCTTACTCTCTCTCAAACCCACAGGGCATGATCCCACCTCAGAGCCTGTGCTGTCGCTCTTCTCTCTTCATCAAACATTTCACTCCAGATAACTGTATCGTCAACTCCTTCAACTATTACCTTCTGAGTGAAGTTGCCCTGACCACTCTATTTGAACATGCCCCTTACTTTGCTCTATTTATTTTCCCCATCACATATATCACTTTGAAAAACTACATAAACTGTTTCTATATTGTATTGATTGTCTTTCTTTCCCCACAGGGCAGGAATTTTTCTTGCTTTTTTAAAACATACCCCAGAAGCTAGAATAATGTAGACACAGAGTAAGTATGCGTTATAATCATCACCATCATCATCATTATTTGTGAATGTCAGGAGGTAGGAACTATAAGACCTGTACTGAGATTTTCCCACCTGGAGACACAAGACTTCAGAGAAAGAGACCAAAGATTTTCATAACAGATCTGAATAAGGAGATTTGAATCTTAGCTCTGCCATTTAAATGAAGTTTAGGGTAAGTTAGCTTCTGTCAACCTCAGATCTCTTGAAAGTAAAAAGAAAAAATAACTTCTATCTTAAAGGTCACACTACTGATCAAATATGTGTAAAGAATCTGTGTATAGAAAATGTCCAGTGTAATCAGAGTACAACTCAGATGAATTCTCTCAAATTAGTACTAGTTTCATTTTGCTTTGGCAGATTCTTATTTTACAGTCTGGCTTTAAAAACATTACTTCCCCTTTTGGAGCCTCATTTCACACAGCTATATAATAAAAAGATTCCTTGATGTTCTCTCTTACTGGTTCAGAAAATTTCGAGGGTTCGTGGGAACCCTAGGCCTCACAAGACATTGCTTCACCCTGCTGCTGTTCGTTACTGAGCCTTTTAAAAAGTCAACAGGTAATAACGGGAGATAAATAAAACCTTTGTCACTTACTGCTGCCTCAGTTTTACACAAGGGCTGCCAAAAAGAGTTGCAAGAGGAACCTTTGGACAGCAGACCAGGCAAATGGTACATGCTGATACACGTTTGTTTAAAATGCAGCTTTTTTTCTTTCCTGGAATTTCGCAGTAATTAACCAACCACATTAACCAACATCCTTTCAGATAGCTGTTTAGAGTAGCTGTTCCCAAATTTCTTACCATGAGACACTCCCTGTGTTCCCCACAGCCTCCCCCAGGAGAGACCCAGGTTTCTGAAGTTTTTTCTACCAAATAAACTGGTGCATCTGAGAGACAATGCCTGTATTTTTCTTTTACATTAGTCAAACTAATGAGTATAGTCAAAGACTTATGCTCTTAAGAACTTTCGATCAGCAGGAGTTAGATACACTTTCATACTGAATGGTTATCCTTTCAGTCAAAATCCCCACCCCCCCTAAAAAAAAATCTGTTGTTTTAAATAGCCTAAGCAGCCTAATTTGAAGTATATTCACTCATTCATTCTGCAAATAATTAACACCTATTATCTGGCAAATGCAATTCTAGGTGCTGGGGATATATGGATGAACACAATGCATCAAGTTTCTTACTTTTACAGAGTTTGCATTTTAATGAAGAGAGACAATAAATAAGAAAATAAAACATATAGATAGAATAAGTTCTAAGGGAAATACAGCAAGAAGGGAGATGGGATATGCAAAGTACAGTGGGGGTACAAGGGTGTTCTTTTCAACTGTGAGATCAGAAAAGGTCTGAGCGAGGAGGTGACAGTGATCCATTGAGATCCCTGGGAGAAGAGGGGCAAGCAAGAACCAGAAGCGAAAGCCTGCCCAGTGCGCTGAGTAACTCCTAGAAGGTCAGGGCAGCTGAGACAAAGGGGGGGCCAGGAGACACAGTTAGGAACACAGTGAGTTTGTCCTCAGGATTGTCTTTTACTACAAGTGAGAAGGGAGTCACTGGAGCATTCTGAGAAAAGGAGTGGCCTGACCTTCCATTTTAATGGCATCATTCTAGCATCTGTGTGAGCCAAAGGGATGTTTCCAGTAGTCCCCTGGAAATACTGAGAATAGCACGAGAATGAAGAATGTAGTAAAGGCAATCTTAAAATGCAGGGTTTAGGCATTATTCATAAAAGTCAAAAAGCATAAATAACCCAAATAACTGATGAATAGACAAAATGTGGTATATCCATACAATTAAATATTATTCAGCCATAAAAAGAAATAAGGCGCTGATATCTGCTACAATGGGCTTCCCAGGTGGCTCAGTGGTAAAGAATCCACCTGTCAATGCAGGAGACACAGGAGAGGCAGGTTTGATGCCAGGGTAGGGAAGATCCCCTGGAAGCGGAAATGGCAACCCACTCCAGTATGCTTGCCTAGAAAATCCCATAAACACAGGAGCCTCGCAGGCTACAGTCCATGGGGTCACAGAGGGTCGGACATGACTGAACAACTGAACATGCATCCCTGCATATGCTACAACATGGATAAACCTTGAAGAAATGAAAGAAGTATATGAAATGTTCACAATAGGCAAATCCACAGACAGAAAGTAGATTAGTGATTGCCAAGAGATGGGGAAAGGGGAATGAGGAATGGTTGCTAATGAGTACAGGGTTCTTTCTGGGGTGATAAAAATGTTCTGGATTAGACAGTGATGTTGACTGCACAACCTCTTGAATGTATGAAAAGCCGTTGAATTATACACTTTAAAAGAGTGAAATGTATGGCATGTGAATTATATGTCAATTTAGAAACTAAAGGATTTAGGTTTTGGAAACGTGGGGCCAGGCTTTTTCCCTCTGCTCTCTGCCCTGTCATTCAGGTAACACACAGCATTACGTGAATTTAATTCTGTGAAAATGATCAATATAAATGCTCACCAAAATAATTTAACCCATGAGGGTAAGGCCACCCTTCCCTCCTAGCTGTTACACTACTGACCCATCATCATGATTTGACCCATCATCATCATGACTTGCTCTTTTTCCCGAATACCTCTCACATTCACCCTTGACTTTATGTCCCCATCACCATGACCCATATTCACTTCACGTGGATAAATACACCAGCATGGCTGGGGTACCTACCTCTTTCCTTTTCTGGCCTCTAATCTCCCTTCTGTTCTTACAGAACAATCCTAAAACATCACTTTTATCACTCCTGTGCCCCTAGTTAAGGATACAAAGTTGCTTTCTTAAAATGACAAGATTTCTCATATCAGAGTAGCTATTAGGTTGGTGCAAACATAATTACGGTTTTGGACTGTGAATTTTAAGTCATTATAACTAAGCTCAAACACATCATTATTAACAAAAATAGGAACCATTACAATCAATGCATTTTTGCCAATGAAAAATAAGTTTGTTTATTACTGTAGTGTAAAAATCCATGCTTTGGGAGTCAATGAACTCTTGGAAAGCATTTTCTGCCTCCTGCTAGTTGTGGAAAAGTTTTCCCTGAAAAACGTCATCAAGATGCTTAAAGAAGTGGTAGTCAGTTGGCGAGAGGCCAAGTGAATATGGCGGATGAAACAAAACCTCAAAGCTCAATTCATTCAGCTTTTGAAGCAGTTGATTGTGTGACGTGTGGTCCTGCGCTGTTGTGAAGAATTGGGTACTTTCTGTTGACCAATGCCAGCTGCAGGCATTGCAGTTTTCAGTGCATCTCATTGATTTGCTGAGCATACTTCTCAGATGTAATGATTTCACTAGGATTCAGAAAACTGTAGTAGATCAGACTGGCAGCAGACCCCCAAATAGTGACCATGACCTTTTTTGCTGCAAGTTTGGCTTTGGAAAGTGCTTTGGAGCTTCTTCTGCAACTCAACTTGTTGTGTAAAATCCACTTTCCATTACACGTCACAATCCAATTGAGAAATGGCTTGTCATTGTTGCATAGAATAAGAGAAGATGACACTTCAAAATAACAACTTTTTGATTTCCAGTCAGCTCACAAGGCACCCACTTATCAAGCTTTTTCACCTTTCCAATTTGCTTCAAATGTCGAATGATGGAAGAATAGCTGACATTGAATTCTTTGGCAACTTTTCAATTGTAAGAGGATCAGCTTCGATGATGGCTCTCAGCTGGTTGGTATCAACTTCTGATGGCCAGCCACTGAACTCATTATCTTCAAGGCTCTCATCTCCTTTGCAAAACTTCTTGAACCACCATGACATTGTATGTTCATTAGCAGTTCCTGGGCCAAATGGCTGTTAATGTTGCAAATTGCCTCTGCTGCTTTACAACCCATTTTGAACTCAAACAAGAAAACTGCTGGAGTTTGCTTTTTGTCTAACATTATTTCCCTAGTCTAAAATAAATATAAACAGTAAGCAATAACCCATTAGATAAAATGAAAAGCAAGAAATGTGCATTAAATAATGATGTATAACATAACCACATTTATTTAGAATATATTCCAATATCAAATGGCAAATTTCAACAATGCAAAAACCACAGTTACTTTTGCACCAACCTAATATTTTCTAAAAAATATTCATCATTTAAAAAAAAAAGATTCATTATTTTACTATGATTTTGTGTTGCTTCTGCCTTAGAGTTGGAGTTTAGATGCTCAAATGTTAAAAGATGCGTTGTTGATTTACATGGAAAATGGAATACAGTATTGAAAATCAGCTAGTCTGGAAAATTCAGGAAGAACGGTCAATGTACCAACAGCTTATCAGATCAAGTTAACAAGCCGATTCCTGGCATTACTCATTGTGCAGTATCTAGTTCCTTTCCCTGTTGCTCCTTCTACATCCTTTCTGAGAGGAAGGCTTTCTTCTTCGACCCATGTCTCTAAATCTTGCCTTCTCTTTAAGACCCAGTCCTGGTTCCTGCTCTTCTCTGAAGTTTTCAGGCTAGCCAGTGGTCCTTCCTTTTGGCTGCTCTTTGGGATCCTTTTGGCATTTCTAGTTGTCTGGAGTACAGCCTGGGCATCACCCCACACCTTCTAGAGTGTAGCCAAGGTTAAGGACCATTAAAGACACATTCTCATCCTTGAATAAATAGGAATAAACAAGACAGACAAAGCTTTATCTCCCAAAGACCCTAAATTCCAGTGGAAAAAATAAGCAATAAGCACATTTTTAAAAAAGATAATTTAGAAAGTGATAAACAAAATAGATAAAAGCATACAAGTAGTAATGAGTTGCTAAGAAAGTGGAAGAGGCAACTTAAGACATTTTGAGGGTTCTATTATGTGGAATCTAAAACAGATAAACTCAGGACCTCCCCTAGCCACCACTGGTGGGCCAGTGGTTAAGAATCCATTCTTCCACTGCAAGGGGCATGGGTTCGATCCCTGGTTGGGGAAGTAAGATCCCATGTGTTGCACCGTGTGGCCAAAAAAAAAATGTCAGACTCGCAAAAGCAGAGTAGAATTGTGGTCACTGGGGTTAGGAAGCAAGGAAGGGATATGAGCAGGTGATGGTCAAATGATACAAAATCTCGGTTATGCAAGATAAATTCTGGAGATCTACGACACAGCACGGTGTCTAGCCAACAGTATTGTATACTCAAAATTCACTAAGTATAGATCTTATGTTCAGTGTTTTCATCACACACTAATAATAATGGAGGGAAATCTTTGGGTGGTGATGGGTGTGTCTGGGTGTGTCTATGACCTTGACACTGATGATTGTTTCATGGGTATGTACTTATTCCCAAACTCATAGAGTTATATACATTAAATAAGCATAGCTTTTTAATGCGTCAGTCATACCTCAATAAAGTGCTTTTTAAAATATACTTTTAGTGACATTTAACTAAGACCTGAATGACAAGGAGCCTAGATATGAAGAAGGAGCATTTGAGACAGGTAGAACAACAAGGTGAGGTCATTTGAGTAACAGAAAGGAGGGCAATGAACAAAGGGAAGCGTGGAACAATACAAAATTGAAAAGGAAGTCAAAAGGCGTAGGGACTTGGGAGCCATAGTGAAAATCTGGTTTTTATTTTAGTTGAGATGAGAAGCTATGGTAGATTTGCCTGCAAAGATGATCACTATAATCCTTGCAACCCAATATGGATGTCCCATTGCAATGTGATTTCGAGGCTCCTTCCATCAGGGGGTGAAATCTATCATCCCTCTCCTTGAACAGGGGATGGCTCTGGAACCAAAAAATGTGGGACAAGTGACGCTGTGAGGCATCTAAGACTTGGCCTCAAGAGGCCCCTACTGCTTCCATTCTCTCCTTCTTATACTGTAAGAAGTACATTGTACCTATTATAGCTATAATGTCTACCATGTAATGAAGCTGGGTCTAGCCAGTCAGAGGATGTGAGGCCATGTGGTAGAGAACCAGGGCACCATAGCTGACAGCTAGCACCACAGCCAGCAAAGCCATCTGGGTCATCCGAACCAAGTCCAGCACAAGATGAGCAGTCACAAGGGTGACCCCAGGGGAGACCAGGAGAAGAACCACCTGGTGGAGCCCAACTGAAATAGCCAACCCAGAGAGGTGTGAGCCTGAACATAGTTTTGTGTCTCAAAGACATAAAATCAGTGATGATTTGCCCTGAAGTGATAGACAAGTAATACAGAAATCTCTGGGGTTTTAAATAGTAGTAAAATAACATTTGCATATTTTATTTTATTTTTGTTTACATTTGCATATTTTAAATACCAGTTTCATCCTTAAAACAATAATGAATCCATCCATAAAAGCGATGGTCTTCAATCTCGCTAAAAAAGATAAAATATTATGGCCTTCATCAGAGAGAGAGTGCAGCTCACAGGGATATGCTGGACAACTGTTGCCTTAAACCTTTCTCTACAAAAAATGATATCTTATCCTCAGGCATATTAAAACCGTGTGAAACCACAAACACTAGACCAAAAAGAGCCAAAAGTCATTTGACTCTTTACCCCATTTCAGCCAAAAATAGAGTGAGAGAAATTCTGATGAAAACCAGGATCACATTTTAGACCAAAACTCATTATGAAATGTGTTCCTAAAGAAGATTAAAAAGGATCTATCTGCAAACCTCAAACCATGGAATTTCCATTTTATGTTATGTTGAAATAATCAAGAAAGCATTACATCATTCTTAAAAATGTAATAGACTGAAAGATGATCTTTGAACATGAATCCTTGGGAACAACTTTAAAACAATCAGCACTATCAAAATATAAAAAGCTATTTTCTGGGAAAAAATTTCTGTAATTAGTGAACGCCAAGATGCTAGCTCTTGCTGTGCGTAATTGATTTGCAGAGAAATGGGATTCACTTTGGTTATATAAATAGCATTATTTCTTAATGGTTCTTTAAGTGATAATATTTAACCAGGCTTTATGGCTATTTATTCACAGTACTTCATAGTATTTTCCATTAATTCACAGTTACATTCCAATCAAGGATGTTAACATTATCTTTCTGGGGTGTTTCTCATCACCCTTTAGTACACATCATGGTCAAACATCATGTAGCTTCAAACTACATGCAAGTACTTTCAAAATGAGTTTATCTATTTAATGTCAATATTTTATAATCACTACTAGGAACAGTGTGAAAAGATGATAAATACATTGGAGAAGTTCCTGCCTACCTGACTGCCCCACCACTCCAAGTCAAGCTTCCCAGTGAATCTATTAAACAGTAGAGAAAGAAGAAAGGGGATATGGGAAAGGATTAGGACGAAGACTCCAAATGAAGGAAGGTGATGGGAACTATGATAGATAATGAAGTTCCACAAAGAAAAAAGAAAAGGGGACTATGAGAAGGCCAGGCGCCTAAGTTAGAGAATCAGTCTTCCACAAAGAATATCTCAGGCAGTGACTACAATTTACTAGATTTCCTTCAATTTAGTACTGGTAGTTCTAGTCAAATCGTATTTTATTTTATTTTGGCCATGCTGTGTGTCTTGTGGGATCTTAGTTCCCCGACCAGGGATCCAACTAGTGCCCCCTGGTAGTGCAAGCCCAGTGTCCTGACCGCTGGACTGCCAGGGAATTCCCAATCTTAGACTCTTTTGGACCATGGGAACCTTTGAGACTATGACAGCAGTTGTAGAAGATTACTGATAAGTCTTCTCTCCAGATGACTTTTGGGGAGAAGTCACAACTTACCCTCTGGTTCATATCTTCTTGGGTGTCTGTAGGCCTCATGTTGAGAAATCTGCAGGTCTCCACAGACTTGCATAACCACGACCCACAGCAAGAGTGGCTTTAACCCGCTTCAGGGGGCTTCCCTGGTGGCTCAGGTGGTAAAGAATCCGCCTGCAATGCAGAAGACCCCGGTTCCAGTCCTGGGTCGAGAAATTCCCCTGGAAAAGGAAACAGCAACCCACTCCAGTATTCCTGGGCTTCCCTGGTGGCTCATGCCGTCAAGAATCCGCCTGCAGTGCAGGGGACCTGGGTTCGGTCCCTAGGTTGGGACGCGCCCTGGAGGAGGGCATGGCGACCCACGCCCGTACTCGGGCCTGGAGAACCCCATGGACGGAGGAGCCTGGCGGGCTGCCGTCCACGCGGTCGCAGAGTCAGACAGGGCTGAGTGAGCAAGCACCCAACCGGCTTCGGGATCTGTCTTCGCTCCTCCTTTTCCTGTGAGACTGTCTCTGAACGAAATGTGTGGCGGAGTTAACTTCATCAACACACGTTCCCCTTCTTCGCCTCGTTTTCGTACGTCAGGTTAGTTCTGCTCGGCCACAAGCCTGACTGAAACGTGGCTCCATCCAGCCCCACCGATAAAGCTGAGGAAAGGAAGAGAAGCAGATCCACCTGGCAGCTTACCCGGATCCTACAGAGGTCATCGTACGGCTGGCCAAGAGGGTCAGAAGTCTCACATCCGTGGTATGTCTGAGTCATTTGACCTCAACTTTACCTCAGCATCCAGGCATTATAATCAGGCAGAGAAGGTTACCTCAACTCGTCAGGATCCCAAGATGGCCCCGCCCACGCCGCAAATCACACCTCAGTCAGCACTTGACAGGGTGCGCCCGACGGTGAAACCTAGCCCCAGTCAATCCTCCGACTCAGCGGTGGTGAGCTCACCTCATCCTGGAAAACAGGGCCTGCACGCCTTCTTAGGACATCCTCGACCTCCCAGCCGAGCAGACCCAGCTTCTGAGTTGTCCCTGCTAACATATTGTCACATTTTCTCTTGCCCAGAATCGCTTGGAAGACGGCTTTAGGGCTAGTGAGCATCGAACTACCCCTCCCTACCGCCCCTCAGCCACGGCTTGTTTCCCTTAAATAAAGGACACCAGAGTCGTTACGAAGTTGTGTTAATTTTGTCATTAAACGAAATGAGAGAGAGAGAGAAGGGAAACGGGAAGGGAGGAGAGGGGGAAAAGGAAGAAAAAGGGGTTGCTTTGTGTTGTTTCTGTTCCTGTGTTGGAAGAGCTTTCCAGCCCTGGAGTCGTAGTCACCTCCCAGACTCAAGATTCTCTCTACCTAGCCCTATCTGCTTCTCTGGACATTTCTTCCTTTAAAAAAAAAAAAAGAAAGAAACTTATTTTTGCATCACTCACGCAGTAACGTTTCTTCTCTTTTAGATTAAGATTTGTTCTGCTCCCTGCGATGTTGGGTTTCCTCCAATTACCTTCCTCCCTATCAGTGTTGACCTCTGTCTTTAGTATCGGAAACTTTCCTGAACTCTCAGCAATCTTTGGCTGTCTATTCAGATGTAAGAGGAAGAGAGTAAAAAGTCCAGGCTTTGTTGAATACACTCCATCAGGCTTTTATCCTCACTACTACATTAAAACGATTCTTATCAAGGTCACCAGTGACCTCCATGCCGCCGGTTCCAATGGCCCATTCTCAGCCCTCTTACTTCATTTAACAGCAGCTTTGATGCAACTGATTGTGCCCTGACCCTAAGCTAACAATCACCCCTCCTCCAAGCCACTCTTTCTTCACCTAGCAGCAGGGTGCCATCCTCTCTGGGTCCCCTTCTCTAGCCCGCTCCCTCACTTCTGCATATCCTCTGCTAACTCCTCCTCATCTCCTGACATCTCTCTCTGTTGGAGTGCTCCCAGGGCTCAATCATGTGCAAGTCTTGATGATCTCATCCGGGTCTCGTGGATTTAACTACCATCGGTGTGATATGACAATGATTCATGAATGTACAGCTCCAGCTCTGACCTCTGCCCTGAATCCCAGACTGCCTTCCACTGCCCACTGGTATTGCTACTCAGCAATCAATAGGCAAATAAAATTCCCAAGTCAAACATATCCAAAATTTTTGATCCTGGATTTCTCCCCCTACCAAGTCTGATCCTCCCCAGTCTTCCGCTTCTCAGCAAATGTTTTGTCTTCCTTCGAAATACATCTAGAACCTGATCACTTTAAAAGACTTGGTGTTCTTTAAATATGCCAGGTGTATTCCCACTTCATGCACGGCCTTTGTACTTGCTTTTTCTTATTCCTGGAACCCTTGGCCCAAATAGGCTCCTGACTTGCTGCCTCACTGCCTTTAGGTCTCCGCTGAAAGTTCACTACATCCCTGAATATGCCAACCCCCTCACCCCCTGTCCGCTTACCCTGATCTATGTTTGTCTTTTAGCACTTATCACCCTCTCACATGCCATATACTGAATTTAAATATCAACCTGCTTACTGGCTGGTCTGCCCTCTAGAATGTAAGCTCTATAAGAGCAGAGACTTATTTTGTTCATTTATTTTCTGTTCCCAGTGCCTAGACCATTATAGGTGCTCAATAATTGAAATGCTCATTATAAATGATAAATAACTGTAGATTGAATGAATGAATGTTTATTCCCATTGGGAGGGCATGGTGAGTGGCCTCCACAGGAAAGGATTGGGCAGGGATCTACTTATTTTGATGGGGAAACCCCCAAATGTCAATGACTGTAAGCCTTTCTCTTAGAAAGTGAGTTCCCACCCCTCACACTGTAAATTCTTAGGTCTCCTGCCTAGAGGGTATGAGTTTGAGGACCAGTATTTTGGAAACTTGTGCATGAATGTGGCTGAAAGTTTTCAGTGTTTAGAATGGAAACTTTTAATTAATACCCCTGAGTTTAATGAGGTTCATTCATTCATTTATTCACTTATTCAACAAATATTTACCAAGTGACTGTTAAATGCCAGACACTGATGAGTTGTGACCAAAACAGACTGAAGTCTCTACCTTTTAGAATTTATATGCAGCTATGACAAGTGTTCTTGAATGCAGAGATTTACTGTCCCATTGTGCACTAGGTGTGGGGAGGGGCATTTTAGTGGGTGAGCTCTGCAGTTAAGACTACTCCTTACATGCACTTTCCCTAGGGTTGCTGCATCAGGCATTTCTAACCTTCAACCAGCCCTGTGTTTTCAGCTCCCGTCCTCTAAAGCCAGTCTACGCACTCACTCTGTTCTCCAGAGGGACCTGTCCCTCGTACCTCCAGCGTCTCAGCTTCCCCTCATTTGGTAACACAAAACAGCTTCCTTCTTTTTTGACTTGGTTCTGCCTAAGTCAGTTAAAGCTGACGTATCCCTATTTCACTCCCCAAATGTGGTTGTCTCTTCCTTTCTCTTTGTCCTGGAAAATTTATGTGCTCTTTTATTCCTTTATTATAATCTTAGGAAGTAGACTTACATTTAGCCTGCCATGTTTGACCAATCAACCTGAAAATCTCCTCCAGCATAATCATCCTTAAATACATCAGATTTTGAAGAATATGTCTATTGAGCCTCTATTCCATGCAGGGCATGTACTGAGCATCTGGGCGGTGTTTGTGTTTCCATATCTTGGATGCCTGAGAGAAATTCAATCTTCTGGCAACCCCCTGCAACTCCCCAACAACACCACCACACACACACACACACACACACACACACACACAGCAAGCATTGGGTTCAGCCTTCCTATCGGGGTAACCAGGGAAAATTGGGAAAATAGAGGGGCCCCTATTTTCCCTAGGGGTTTTCTTCCATCTCACTCCAGTGCCGTGGTTGGTGAGAAGAGGGATCTCACCTGTCCATCTGGTTTTTCACCTGGCCTTGGACAGGGATCTGGATCAAACTACCAGAGCTTATTCCATCAGTTCGCTCACACCTTCCTGAAATTACTGGGGTGTTCTCCTGACTTTAAGAATTACCATTGTCTGGAATTACTGCAGCCAGGAGAAGAGGTGGAGAACAGATTAAACATCAAGAATTAAGATTAATATTTAGTTAAGATTAATATGATATTGTAAATCAATATACTTCAACTTTTAAAAAAAGAATTAAGATGAAAATATGGCCATTAGATTTCTTAAGTTCTGCTCTGAAACACTTTATGTTTTAATAAATAGTTAAATACTTGGGAATAAATAGTTGAAATGTCCTCATTGAGTGGCCATGAGAATTAAATCAGATCATATATGGAAAGGGCCTAGTATAAGGTCCAGGATCCAGTGAGAAATGAAATTTAAAGAAAATTTTAGCTTCCTTAGCTCTTCAAATTGGTCTGCATGGCTGTTAAGGCCAGGTTTGAATCAGACCAAAATCTACTGTACTCTAATGACTTTCGATTCTAATGAAGATATCAGTCTTTGTGGTTTCTCCTGGAAGAGGCCCAAATAGCTCTTCCATACAGGATTTGCTCCCTACAACTTAGTTTCAGTCTCCCAGAATACCGTGTAGCACAGTCACGGCATTTTTGGCATTTTGGGGGTTTGGAGAATCTTTCAATGTGCCAAGTGAGAGTTCACAAGACCCCTGCCTAGTAGAGTTGAGTAACAGAAGCAACTAGTGCACTCTCAGTAATTCACATGTTCTCCTTTATTCTCCACCCAAACTAGGAGCAGAAATAACACCGCATTTCCAGAATTTTCACTGTAGTGAAAAGCCAGTTGCCTCCTTCTCCCTCCCCACTTCTTTTTTCAGGGTGATATCAAATCTTATAAAGAAGTGTGGTATATACATACAATGGAATACTACTTAACTATAAAAAGGAATGAAATATTGTCATGTGCAGCACCAGGGACAGATTAGAGATTCCCATACTAAGTGAAGTAAGTCACAGTGAGAAAGACAAACATATGATATCACTTATATATGGAATCTAAAAAATTATGCAAATCAATCTACGTACAAAAAAAAACAGACTCGGACATAAAAAATAAACTTACAGTTACCAAAGGGGGGCAGGGTGAAGCGGTGGATAAATTAAGAGTATGTGTTAAGAGATACACATGACCTTATGTAAACTAAACAACAAGGGTTCCTGCATATGGAACAATATTCAATATCTTATAATAACCTATAATTGTTTTCAGCTTTCTTAAAGCTGAGCGCTGAAGAATTGATGCTTTTGAACTGTGGTGTTAGAGAAGACTTTTGAGAGTCCCTTGGACTGCAAGGAGATCCAACCAATCCATCCTAAAGAAAATCAGTCCTGACTATTCATTGAAAGGACTGATGCTGAAGCTGAAACTCCAATACTTTGGTCACCTGATGAGAAGACCTGACTCCTTAGAAAAGAGTCTGATGCTGGAAAAGGTTGAAGACGTGAAAAAAGGGGACAACAGAGGATGAGATGGTTGGATGGCATCACCAACTCGATGGACATGAGTTTGAGCAAGCTCCAGGAGCTGGTGATGGACAGGGAAGCCTGTGTGCTGCAGTCCATGGGGCTGGAAAGAGTAGGACACCACTGAGCGACTGAACTGAACTGAACCTATAATGGAAAAGAATCTGGAAAAGTATATTTTAAAAATTGCTTATATGTTCCAAATTGTGAACTACAAAATGGCAAGTGGAGAAAAAATAAATCCTGGGTGGCTGACTGACTATTTGGAATAAGCCTCCAATTCACCCAACCCAACCCACACTCAGATAGTAACACAAGAGAGAAATAAACATTTGCTGATATTTGAGGTTTAATTTAATACCATAACCCTAGGGAAATAAATTAGTTCTAGAGAACTTGTAAAGATAAAATTAAAAGGGACTTCAGCATCCATTAATGGCAGACTAGGTAGTTCAGACCAACTCCACACTAGAAAAGACAACAAAAAATGTTTTTAATGTCTGCTCAAAAGCATTGTGGAACCATCATGGCAGTGAAAAATCACCTGGCCACCATCTGGCCATCTGGGAGAAGATGAAAGTCCAGAGAAGTAAGCCTGACATTTGAGGCCACTTTTCTCCTGGGAGCATTTGCTAACTATAACAAAGCTAGTATTTGATATCTGAGTAGTTTGGTAGCCTGTTATAGACATAAAAGTTGGATGCTGGGGAAAACACAGCAGTGCAGGATGGGACCCTGAAGTACTGCATTTCAGGAACAAGAGTGAATTGAAAGAAAAAGAGCCTCTACACTGCCGATAGCCCAACTTCAGATCATCCGGGTGGCCCAGAATATCTCAGGCCTTTCAACTGGATTAAAGAGAGTCCAGATTGCTAATGCCTTCAGGCTCTTGAAAGAAGCAAATGAAAATCCTTTCTGGAGAAAAAGGAAGAAAACAAACAAACAAACAAAAAAACCACACACACACATTTTAAGTCTAAAATAAACCAACATTTTTTCTAAAAAATTCTACAAGCCATTTTCAAATATAATTTTGGATGCGAGCAAAGAAAACGAAGCACAGACTGAGATAAGATACTGTGAACAAGAGTCAACAGAACCAGTAGAAAATAGACACAGAATTACATGGTCTCCAGAAGTGACACGGATCAGACTTTAAAATAATTAGCTCCTTGAGTTCCAGGAAATAAAATACAGTGTTGAAAATTTCAGCAGAGAACTGGAAATATTTTATTTAAGGACATAGCAGAATTGAAAAAGAACTACTAAATGTTCAAAAATTGAAAATGCAATAACTGAAATTAAGAACACAATGAGTAGAGTTTTACCAGACTGAAACTTGTAGAGAGAGAAATAAAAGAACTTAAAAATAAGTCAGAAGATACCCAGAATAACACAGATAGAGGCAAAAATCCTGGAAAATGCAGAAGTGATGGTCAGAGTGCTACCCACAGACCAGCATCCATTCTGGATTCTCAGAAAGCGCCTACAGAAAAAAGGGGCCAAAAGCAGTATAGTAAGAGAGAATGGCTGAAAATTTTCCAAAAGTGATGTAAGACATTGAGCTCCAGATTGAAAATAAAATTAAGTGGACTTGGCAGGGAAGAGAGAAAAGGTTACTTTTTTTTAAAAAGTCAAAGATGACTCAAAGATTTAGCTCCAGTGAAAGGGTGATGTAATTAACTGAGATAAGAAACAGGGAGAGAGGAAAAGGTTTGTTGAGCTCAGAAGGAATCAGTGTGAAATAGAAATAGTAGATTCCAATTTTTACTTTGCATTTAACACTCAGGCAGGGATAATAAATGTGTCATTATTTCTTAAACAAGTCCTACTTTTCTTGTTACGCTCATGTTCCAAAACTTTCATTGTTTAAAAAGGACCAAACTTTCTCTTTTTTTTAATTTATTTTTATTAGTTGGAGGCTAATCACTTTACAGTATTGTAGTGGTTTTTGTCATACATTGACATGAATCAGTCATGGATTTACATGTATTCCCCATCCTGATCCCCCCTCCCACCTCCCTCTCTACAGTCAAACTTTCTTGTCCCAAGAATCTAGCACCTCAGGTCGCCTTCTCTTCTTGCTAGAATCCATAGTTTGCCTCGAAGAACTGACCTGCAAATGAATATTTGCAGCAAAATGTACAGTAACTTGCAAACCATTCAATACACTGGCCTGATATTCCAATATAATTATTTGTTCATTGCAACCTTCACTAAACCCATCACAACAAAATAACGTGTTGTCTAGTTTTTAACACCATGACTTAGGACCCCATTTTTTAAATATTGTAAGGACAAGTGACAGGTGCCCTAAAGGCTTTGATTTATCAAAGTAATTTATCAAATTTCTACATATGCTGATGACTTCAAATGTTGGAGTAAGTACAACTTTATGTCACAATCTGCAATATTGCCTTAAGGATTACCATGAGTTCTTAAAATAGTTATTGACGTCATTAACAGAAGAAAAAAAGAAAACACTGGCTACCACAAATTTCTCTCTCTCTTTTTTTACTTAGAAAATGGCACGACTTTCACAATAAATCCCGTCAAGAGTGAAAATGAAACAGCATGCTTTCTTCTTAATCCAAAAAGATGATAATCTTGATGATAAGTAGTGTTTATTGAGCACTTTCTATGTGCCAGGAACAGTTCTAAGTTACATAGTTTCACTCATTAAAGAGATTTAAATACATATAATAACATAAATGATATATCAATGACATAAATAATACTATTTGATAGACAGTCAGGCATTTTCCCCCCAAAAGTATTCTTTTTAAAAAATACACTACAATTCTGCTGATACAGTTAGGGACCAGAAATATATATATATATATACAGGAGAAATTAGGAAAAAAATCTTACAATAACAAACTACAAGTAAATCTACCATTTTTTCTACAATACTATCTATTTCTTCTGAAAGTAGAATTAAAATTTTCAAAAACAATAAAAAGGAAAATAATTTTATTTTCAAGCAACATTTTACATGCCAACATTGCTTTCAAATATCACTAAATTTTAAAATATATTTAGAGAGTATCCATGTTATTGCCTTATGCAAAGGTAAGTTTTTCAACACTAACTATGGATCTGGTTGTCCCAGCTGTCTACGTTCTAATATTTCACTGTTAAACTACTGCTATGTTATTGTGGTTTCCCTGAATATCATTCTGAGTAAGGTCATTCGGAATACTTCGATCATAATTTTGTATAATTGATCAAGCTTCCTAGTATCACCAGCCGTAACGGCTAAAGACATACATTTTTTTTTTTAAATAGAGGACTCTTCTAAGAGAATTTTACCTAATAAAATTCATAAACCGACATGTTAAATTACTAAATGCCTTAAAGATTTACAAGTAATTTGGGACATTATTTAACCACATTCTTGACATTATGACGGGTTTAAATTATATTTTTTAGGTCACACTACACAGTTTGTAGGATCCTACTTCCCTGACCAGGGATTGAACTAGGCCCCTGCAGTGGAATGGCAGAGTCCTAGCCAAAGGATGCCAGGGAATTCCCCAAAGGGGTGAAATTTAGTTTACCTCTTCTCAGCCATTCTGACCATCAGATTCCTGGAACTTAGCTACTTTGCTTAGTTTTTCATTTTTCCTCTTCTTTTTTTTAAATCTATTTGAATCTCTCATATAGTCTGTGACTCTTGTTATTTAAAAAAATATATAAGAAAAGTATGAATTCATGTTATGAGCTTCCCTGGTGGCTCAGATGGTAGAGTCTGCCTGCAATGCAGGAGACCTGGGTTTGATCCCTGGGTAGGGAAGACCCCCCTGGAGAAGGAAATGGCAACCCACTCCAGTATTCTTGCCTGGAAAATCCCATGGACCGGAGTTGCCTGGTAGGCTACAGTCCATGGGTTCATAAAGAGCTGGACATGACCAAGCAACTTTAACATTCATAAGACTCATTTGGTTCTCAGATTACCTAGGACCCTAAGGATCTTTGAATCCAGTCCCCCATATGATGTTTGAATGTTCTCTGCCACATCAACCCAAATATTTTCCATCCTCCATGCCTGCCAAGAAAGGGAATTATCCACATGACAACGCACTCCATTTACAGTTTTCATTATTAAAAATATCTCTTCTAACCTGAAGCAAAACCTTCTCCAAAACTAACATGTGTTTTGGACTCCACCAATCTCAACACTTGGAGTAGGAAATGGCAACCCACTCCAATATTCTTCTCTGGAAATCCCATGAACAGAGGAGCCTGAAGGGCTGAAGTCCATGGGGTTGCAAGGAGTCGGACAAGGCTGAGCACGCATGCATGCACGCAATCTCAGCACTGCCTTTGGCAGGATGACCCTGGGCAAGTCCATCTTTTGTTGCTTTCTTTTCCTCATTGTAAAATAGGGATAAGAAATGTATGTCATGGGGTGTGGAGATTAAATGAGAATGTAATAAAACATCTGGCACAATACAGGGCCTTTGAAAGCAGTGGCATTTATGAGGAATAGGAAACCCACCTCTACATGGCTACTCTCAGAAATGTAGTAGCAGCTATTTTTTTCTCTCCTCCAGGCCAAATATCCCCATTTCCTTCCATTTTTCTTTGAAAAACATGACATTTTGTCTCTTATTCTTCCAATCATTCCTTCCTGAATAGTTTTTTCTTTGAGAGAAGAATCAACTGCCAATCAAAAAGCTTGTAGCCATACATTTTATGAACTTGGAGCAAGTTGTTTCCCTACTGCTGAGTAAATCTCTCGCTGCTCCCCCACATGCAACGTCCCTAGAGTTAACCCCCTGGCAAGGCAGCCTGTGGAGAAGACAATGGGCATGGATACTTTCTGGTTCTAAAGTGAGGAGGAGCCGGAAGCGCCCCTCCGACATTAGGATGCCTCTGAGAAGCTTTCCCCTTCATTCTGGTAGGATGTCAGCTCTTCCTCGTTGATGGTCACTCCTCTCTCTCCTCTCCATTCCTCCCTCTGGACTTCACACTTCTGGGTGGTGGCTCCATATGACATCTTCTTTCTGGGACTTGCAAAACTCTCATGGTTGAGTTCTGTCTCCTCAGCTAATTCATCCTGGTCAATGATTCCACACTTCTCCTCAGAGAGGTTCTCGGGGTCTGCCCACTCCTGCTTCTCCCCAGAAGCAAAGACCCCATAGAAGATGACGCCACTGTAATGCACCAAGGCAGCTATGAGGAACACATTCTGCCACTCCTCACGGGTCTGAACAAGGAAACAGTGCCAGTTAACATTTTAACCAAAACCAGAAATTAACAGTATCTTCTGGAGTCCCCCACTGGGACAATGGCACTTAGTCACCCTGAAGCAATGCTATACTTCTTGGGAGGGCATGTGGCAGATGCATGCCCAGGACCCAAATGGAATTTGAGTGTTTAAAAAAACCAAAGTTAAGACTACAGTGAATATGCATTTTTTTTAATTTAGAAAAATACTTTATAAAATAAACATCCTGTAAGACCCTTGCTGCACCATTTCACAGCTCTCCTGAATATACAAATGAGGTTAAATTAAATTTGCTTTAGGAACCCACCATTGTCAATATCAGAGGTCTCCTTCTTGCTTGCTTTGGATACATGACAATTTAAGTCACGAAAGTGCTCAGTTTGGACTGCCAGTAGCTTATGTATAATCATATTTTCTATGAAAATATATTGTATAAAAAATAATGTGAATTTGTGTTGAAAGAGTTCATAACAGAATTAATAATCATGTTACTAATCCTATCACCTCATGAAGAGAGAGATAGTTTGGATCCTCTGCCTGTAAAGTCACCAGGGCCCACCTTTCTCTTCTATCAAAAGATAAGAAATGTTATCCCACACTTTCTTCTCTAAGAAACTGGGAGAATTTCTGAAGTTATATTTGTAATAGGTAATTCAACAACAAAGAAGTAGTTGGGTAAAAATGCCATGGTATCAGACAAAGTTTATTTGCAGAAGGCAGCATATCTAAAACCCTTTCAAAGACAGAGACGAAGAAACCATGTGGCCTGTGGCTGAATTCTGGATGGATCTGGGATCCTAATGTACTACCCACCTTAGTCTAAATACACAAACGTTCAGTAACGACCTGCTGCCACACCTGTGTGGGTTCTTAGGAAGGGTCATTAATGTCTTGTTTGTTTTCTTCATAATAAGGAAGTATAACTGCACTAATATTTTCATGCTGGAGCCTGCTAAGCAATAATTGGAAATGGCTATAAAGTCTAATTACTTGGAATTATAAAACAACCTTGGGCAATTTATTTATCCTGAGTTGATTGCCTCAGTTTCTTTTTTGTGTCTTTAAACAGTCTTTATGGTATTATCACTTCTTCTACACACACACACACACACACACATACACACACACCTTCTATTTCTCAGTTTAAGAAACATAGAGCCAAACATCAGTCAGTCCTGCTGCCATCAATAAATGATAATTTTTTAAAAGCAGAAGAAAAATTAAAAAAAAAAATAGAAGCTCAAGTGACTCAGCCAAGTCAAGGACATAGACATTCACACAGGCTGGGATCAGGCCTTGAGACGTGGTGCAGTATTCCGGTCCTCTCATTGTGTAACCCACAGCCCCAGGGGAAACCGTTACCTTATGCTTGGTCATTGCGCCCACAATAAGGGGACAGACCATTCCAGAGAGGGTTCCCACTCCATTTGAGATTCCCATGAGAATGCTGGCATAGCGAGGGGCGATGTCCAAGTGGTTGACATTGAAACCTACAGTGAAGCCAAACATCTCAAAATCAGACTCAGGAGCAGAATTCCAAACACATTTTGGAAAATATTTAGCTTTCCCCAACTCTCATCAACCTCTCTCCTCTACTAACGGATGCGTTTACCAAAAGGGCTCGCTTGAGGATTGTCAGGCTGCGTCTGCTCATAGCAGAAAACCATGCTGTGATTGATTAGTAATGGCTACTATGGGTTCTTCATGGGGAGAATTATGGCACCTCTACCTCCTAGGCTTGAGACCCCAAAATAACAGCGTTTGGGGCAGCAGTGAAAAGCAGAGCCTGGCTCACGTGTATTCAGAGTGAGCGGTCACACAGTCACGCTGTCGCTGTTTAGTCCCTGAGTCGTGCTCGGCTCTTTGGCAAGCCCTGGGCTGTAGCGCTCCAGGCTCCTCTGACCATGGGATTTCCCAGGCAAGAATACAGGAGTGGGCTGCCATTTCCTTCTCCAGGGATCTTCTCTACCCTGCGCTGTGGGCAGATTCTTTACCGCTGAGCCAGCAGGGAAGCCCACACAATCACACACAGCGTGATTAAAACTAAATCTTGCTTCATAATATCCTCCTTCCTAGCTCTCAGCTCACTCCCAAAAGGCTACCACAGGTTGGTCTGCCTTAGTACCACCTGGCATATTATAAAGGGCTCTTTTTGGATAAGAAAGATTTACACAAACATTTGCAGGAGCCTCTGCAATTTATAAAACACTTTCACATACATACTTGATTTGGAATTTGTCAATCTGGATTTGAATCTTATTCTTATCTCTTAAACAAGTCATCTTTAGGACTTTGTTTCCTCATCTCTATGTTGAGGGTCCTATTACTCCTTAACTCATAAAGATGCTGTGAGATGAGGCTTAGGGGAAATATGTACACGAGTGCTCTTGGCAAACAGCTGAGGTCTAGTAACTATCACAGTGCCGATATCAGCATTGCTGTTGCTGCCACTGCAAAACACACCCGTCTCTCTGGGGTCTTTTATGAGTAGGTAATGCCGCAATGAGTGGTGAAATAAAGAATCACCAGTACCTCACTATTCTTCTGTTTTTCAGGAGAAAAGGATGAGTGGAATGGAGGAAGCGGGAAGGCAGGGGAAGGATAAGGCTTTGAAAGAGGAGGCATCGGGCACTGGGAACCAATTCTGCCAGTGTAGCCCAGGGTTGCATTTTAGAGTCAGACCTTGGATCTGGCTGTTTAATTGAGATGCAAACCTGGACAAATGATTTAATCTTTCTGAACCTCAGCTTCTTCATCTATAAACTAGGATAATCATTCTTATAAAACTGTTGTAAGAATTAAGATAAATAATATATGTCAATTACATAGGTACAAAGAGGTGAAAGCCAACATCAGTTTCTTTACAGTACAACATCCATCTACCCTGTTTACTTTCCTGAGCTGGCAAAGTGTCTGGCACATAGTAGGTACTCAATATATAGTTGTTTAATTAATTACTAACTTGAACTCTGAAATTACAGCAGGGGGTTATAGGTTTTATTTACTCATATTTTTATTTTCCCTTGTCTTGCTTTTTAATTCTCTATTTTGTACAAAGAACTAAAAATAGAATTAAAAAAAATTCTTTTTCTAATCCAGCCTATTGGCTGTTTGCTTTATTTCCTACCTCTGTTCAGAGAGAATTTTAAGAAAACCTTTCTGGAATAAACATACCTTATCTTTCAGATCAAAGTGGCAAAAAATCAGAATATAAAACAGCTGCAAGATTAATTAATCCTACTGTTGATTTGAATGTGATAAACACTTTATTAGAAAAGAACCCAGAGATAAGAAGCAATTAATATGATTGGCGAGTATTATATTCTGACACAAAGCCTAGACATCTGCGTTTAGCTAAAGATAATAGGAAAAAAGCCATTTAGGTTTCTAGCTACACAATCCTGGGGTTTGGGGGAAAAATCATTGAGAAACTGAGATACTAATATATATATATGTATATATATATATATATATATTTTTTTTTTTTTTTTAAGCAGATACACAAAGCAAGTTACACACAAGTTGAGAGAGTCTGTCTTCTCTACACAGGACATCTTCTAAAGCAGATATCATCCATTCTTTGTATCTTTCTAATCTCACCTGTCTCACCTCTCCTATTTATAATCAGTTCCTAAAGTGAGCAAGTCTCCCTTGGCATCCCTATTAACCCCTTATAAAGTTGATATACCCCAGATCCTAAGGAATCATCCTCCCCATGACCATAGTCCCTCCCATAGTCTCACTGTTGGATCAGATAAACCTTTACTCCAATCCTAATCACTTAATTTACTTGAGTAAGTTAAGTCACCTCTCCAAGCCTCAGTGTCCTCCCTAATAAAATGAACATAGCAATAACCTTCTCATCAGGCTGCTACAGGGATTAAACGAGTTCATACCTTAAAAGTGACCAGCGCAGTTATAAATGTTGAAAAAAAAAATTTCTCTCCATCTGATTGTCGCTTAAGTTGGCAATCTGGGAACAATGTGGGCCTGAATATTTCAATATCTCTGTGGACAGGATATGAATCTCTTTTGCATTACCGGGCTATCAAAAGAAGATGTCCCTTAACATCCTGCTGGGAACAATTCATGACTGCTCTATCCTTGCTACTCAAAGTGTGGACTACTGATCAGTGCGTCAGCTTCACTGGGGAGCCTGCTCGAAACACAGGATCTCAGGCTCCACTCTACACTGGCTAAATCAGAATCAAACTTTTTGCAAGATCCTAAGGTGACTTGTATGCACCATTAAATTTTGAGAAGTATTAGGCTAGATTGAATAATAACTGAATAACCATAGTGAATATTTTTTAATTGTTTTATGCATCTGGTACTGGGACTAAGATCTTCAAAAGCTTTATTTCCACTAGAATATAAACTTTATAAGGACAGAAACTTTTCTTTTTTTCACTGCAGTATCTGCTGCGCCAAGAACAGTGTCTGACTCTTAGGAAGTGTGAAGGAATGAAAGAATGACCTCAGTTCACTGCAATCTCCCAACAGCCCTATGAAGTTGCCATTATATCTCTCCAGTCTCTAGATAAGGAAACTGAGGCTGAGGATTTAAATAACTCAGCTTTTTTTTTTTTTTTTTTTTTTGCCTTCTGTAAATAGTAAGTACTAAAGAGGGGCTTTACTCTTGCCTGGAAAATCCCATGGACGGAGGAGCCTGGTAGGCTGCAGTCTATGGGGTCGCGAAGAGTCAGACATGATTGAGCAACTTCACTTTCACTTTTCACTTTTATGCATTGGAGAAGGAAATGGCAACCCACTCAGTGTTCTTGCCTGGAGAATCCCAGGGATGGAGTCGCACAGAGTCAGACACGACTGAAGTGACTTAGCAGTAGCAAAGAGGGGCCTTATAACCAGGTCTTTGCATCCCTAAACCCAAGTCGTTAGCTTCAAGCTACTTTAAGTGCAAACATTTTTTTCCAGTTTAACTATTCATCAGCTCTATTTATAGTTGACCCTTGAACAAAGTGGGTTGGAGTTGCATGGGTCTGGTTACAGGCAGATTTGTTTCCCAGTAGTAAATACTACAGTATTGCAGGAAATGCAGGAGACACAAGTTCAATCCCTGAGTCAGAAAGATCTCTAGGAGGAGGAAATAGCAACCCACTCCAGTATTCTTGTCTGGAAAATTCCATAGACAGAGGAGCTTGGCGGGGTACAGTTCACAGGGTCACAAAAAGTCAGATACGACTGAGCAGCTAAGCATGCAAACACGCGTGCACAGGATCTGTGGTTGATTGAATCGTCAGATGCAAAATCGACGATACAACAAAACCCAGGATGCAGAGGAATAATTTATACAGGAGGGCTTCCCTCATAGTTCAGTTGGTAAAGAATCTGCCTGCAATGCAGGAAACCCTGGTTTGATTCCTGGGTTGGGAAGTTCCATTGGAGAAGGGATGGGCTACTCACTCCAGTATTTTGGGCTTCCCTTGTGGCTCAGCTGGTAAACAATCCACCTGCAATGCAGGTGACCCAGGTTCAATCCCTGAGTTGGGAAGATTCTCTGGAGAAGGGAAAGGCTACCCACTCCAGTAGAGTCAGATTTTTGACTATGCGGGGTCGGGGATCAGCACCCATAACCTCCACATTGTTCAAGGGTCAGCTGTATTTTGATAAGACCAAGGCCCTGTTTTAAGAGTAGTTTTGACCAGAGGCTGGGTGCTCTTCTATTCTAGGATGTTATCACCATGTTTGATCTTTAAGACAGCCCAGAATCATGGGAAAGAGCTCAGGCGTGAAAACCAGGTAGGACTGCACCTTAGTTCTTCCTTTGTCCCCAGTTGTGTAACAATAGGAAAGTCCTTCATTTTCCTGAGCGTTAAGTTATTCCTCAGTAAAATAATGGTAATATCATTTGCTTCACAATGTTGTCAGAGATGCAATACATGTCAAGTGTTCTGTTAAATGACAATTTTTGGTTTTACAATCTTGTTTAGAGATAGGAAAAAAAAGTCCCTAAGTTTTACTTTTTCACCCAGTTTTGCACAGGGAACTTCTGAAGTCTGTAATATGCTAGCACTGTTACCTCTCATGCAGTAGCTGGTTTCTGCTCCTATAAAATGGGGAGACCGAAGGCCCTAGGATAGCTGTTGGAATTGCAGGGATTAATACACAGAGTGGGCTGTGAACAGCCCCCTGCTCAGAGTTTGTGCCTGATCAGTGTTAGCTCACATCATCATTACTATTCTTCTTAAGTCTTGCTGGCTTAGCAAGTCACATCACCTCTCTGGATCTGCATGTCCTTGTTTGAAAAATGAAAGCCATGGAGAAGACAGAAAACTAAAGAAAAATTCCATCCTTAAAACTTTCTGATTCTCTGTGTGTATATGCATGTGTTCAGTCATGTCCAACTCTTCACGACCTCATGGACTGTAGCCCGCCAGGCTCCTCTGTCCTTGCAATTCTCCAGGCAAGAATACTGGAGTGGGTTGCCATTTCCTCCCCCAGGTGACCTCCCCAACCCAGGGACTGAATCCACATTCCTGGCACCTTCTGCATTGGCAGACAGATTCTTTAGCACTAGTGCCACCTGGGGAGCCCTTCAGATTCTATAACTTTATGTCAAATGACTACATCATTTGATTGTGAGTTAATGTTAGCAATTCTCCTGTAGGAAGTGAGAATCAAAAAAGTCACAAGAGCCTCTGTTAGGTCGGGTGGCCTGGTGCTAAAGCATGAAGGTGCCACTTTGCCCTGCAACACGCATTCTGCCCACGCCCCAGAGAGGGCACCTGCCTGTTGTCATTCCCAAGATGAAGAAAGTAGTGATAATTCCAGCTTGGCTGGGCTCCTAAGCTCAGTTCTCAGTGATATTCAAAATCATCCCCACTAGATGGAAATCTCTAGCCAGTGGCCTTGATCCTTGGGAATGGCCTGGCTGCCAAAGGTAGAGGCTCAATATCCTTTCCTTCCTTTCTCCCAAGTCTTGCTGAATCTATGGAAAAGATTTGGAAACCCAAAGGGCACTTTACCTGAAATAGCAAAACCACTAAATCCTACAGCAAGCACCAGAAAGGAGATAGCCATCCCTTTGGTATGGGAAAAGCCCACCACGAGGAGCAAGGTTGCCTCCATGCCAAAACCTGTGAATGGAAACAGCAGGGGAAAACGTCATTTCCAAGTTAGTCAGCCCAAGTTCATGAATTTATCAAAAAGAATCTATTTTCACGGACCCAAGCTTTTAGTGCACATATTCTGGTATAATATTTACAATCTTATAGGGATTTTCTTGACTACACGACTTTGCTAATATTACCCAGGTGTTCTGTGAGCTTTCCAACAATTTCCTGGTGTGCCTTGAACACTGAATAGTCCCAGGAGGTATAATGATGCCCATGGGATGAGGAATGTTTATTATTAGTTGTTCATGGGTAGTTCCCCCTGCCATTTCTAAGACCGTCAGTGATTCTCCATTAATTACACCAGTGATGGTCTCTCACAGAAAATGAAACAAAAATAAAATTTTTAAATAAAATAGTAGTATTATTGCCAAAAGTGATTAGAAAGCAGTAGTGAATATCTGAAACAAAAAGCAGAGCCTCACCACCTGTAAAGCATAAGGCAAAATTCTTCCTTTTCAGAAGTTTGCCAAGCTTTCAGACCTCTTTATAATGCCATGAGATATTTGCATATAAAATACAGTGGGACGGAAATACTTTTTGCTCCTTTCATTCAAAATAAGTGAATCCAGCACAATAAAAAGGGGAAGGAAATGCTGAAGATCCTTCTCACCAACACACAAAAACGCACACAAGTTCAGTTGATAGCAGATAGAAAGATGATAGAAGTACTGTTTCCAGGGACAGGAAGTACCCTTGGAGGTAGAAGACAGTGAAATGATGCTTCATCCTAGAGACTATCTGCTGATTCCAGACATCGCCACACGATTGTCCTCTGAGTTACCTCAAAGATAACAGCCCCAAATCAAGCCTCTGTCTCCCATATTCACTCCAAAACAGACAAAAAACCACCACCACACTCTTTCTTCTTTTCTCAATTAATCTATCTGCCTGTGTTTAGAACCCAGACTTTATCAGACAGGCCTGCTGGGTTCAGATTCCATCTCAAAATCACTAAGGGTGTGATCTTGGACAAGCACTTCTTCTCTTAGATCACTCATTCCTCCCTGCCAAAAGCTCATAATGCAACCTTGGAGCATTGGAAGATGAAATTAAATTGGGTATATAAGGCGTTGAGCATGATCACCGGCCACGGACATGACTCGACAAATGGTAATCGAATGTTCAAAGCAGAAATCTCAGAATCAACTTGGACTTCTTTCTCTTCTTCAGTTTTCAGATAAGAATCCATGATGTTGGCCTTAGAAATACCTGCTTTTCCTTCTCTGACCATTGTCTAAGTTCTGGACCCCACTACCTCTCACCCGGACAACTTCAGAAGCCTCTTTATTGGTCTTCCCATCTCTTTTTCCTCTGATCCATCCTCTGGATCATTATTTTTCTAAACTACAAATCTGATCGGTTGCCCCTTTACTTAGAACGCTTGTTAGTGGTTCCACACTCTAAGCACAGAGTCTATAACAGATTCCTCCTGCTGTCCCAGTTTCAGTTTCTGTCTCTCTTACCCCCTGGCTCACCATCCGAAGCCCATGGGAAGCCCTCTACTGTCGCACACGTCTCTCCACCATTTCCTGATCACAACACTGTTTTGTGCCCGTACCGTATTTCCACAGACTGTTCCTTCACCTGCAGTACTCTTCTTGTATCACTTACTTCTCATTTCTGGAGAAATCTTACTATTCTTTAAAGTCCAGTTCAAATACTGCTTTACTTAGGAAGCTGACAACCCTGCCACTCACCACCAAAGAAGCTGACATCTCCTTCTTCTTACTCATTTCATAGAACTTTTCAGCATTGCCTTGTAGTTTTTCATTTATGTTTCTGCCTTCCCCAACAAAACTGTGATATTACCCAGGGAAGGTACCATGGGTATAGTACAAAGCCTGGCAAGTATGTAGTGGGAACTTGATAATTAATGCAAAGGAAAGAAAGGAATATCAAGATTAAGTTGAAATACAAGCCAAGGCACTTTTCTCTAAACCTTAATAAGTTGCTTACCTTTCTGAATCCATTCTTCAAAACTATTATAGGAATAGGGCAAGTGTCAATGATTGTTTTAGATGGTCATCTAAAGAGAATCAGTGAAATTATGGGCACAGAGGTGCTTTTTAAACTGTGAGCTTCACAGACCCACTGATACAGAGAATAAATGAGTGGGATGTGGGGGGATGCCACATGGGGGACTAGTGGGGGATGCCCGTGGGGGGATGGAGAGAGGGAGGGGCAGTATAGGGGTGGGGAGTGGGAGGTACAAGCTACTGGCTGTAAGACAGGCTCAAGGATGTATTGTACAACACAAAGAATATAGCCACCATTTTATAACAATTCTAAATGGAACAAAAGCTTCAAAAATTGTATTTATAAGTTTTAAAATTTTAATTAATCAATATTTTTTAAAACTGTGGACTTTATACCATTACTGGGCATCCATGTCCCATCACCTCATGGCAAATAGATGGGGAAACAGTGGAAACAGTGACAGATTTTATTTCCTAAGGCTCCAGAATCACTGCATGTGGTAAGTGCAGCCATGGAATTTTGCTCCTTGGAAGAAAAGCTATGACAAACCTAGAGAGCATATTAAAAAGCAGAGACATTTCCTTGCTGACAAAGGACTGTCTAGCCTAAGCTATGATTTTTCCAGTAGTCATGTATGGATGTGAAAGTTGGATCATAAAGAAAGCTGAGCGCCAAAGAACTGTTGCTGCTGCTTTTGAACTGTGATGTTGGAGTCCCTTGGATGGCAAGATCAAGTCACTCAACCCTAAAGGAAATCAGTCCTGAATATTCATTGGAAGGACTGATGCTGAAGCTGAAGCTCCAATACTCTGGCCACCTGATGCGAAGAACTCACTCCTTAGAAAAGACCCTGATGCTGGGAACGATTGAGGACAGGAGGAGAAGGGGACAACAGAGGATGAGATGGTTGGATGGCATCACCGACTCAATGGACATGAGTTTGAGCAAGCTCCAGCAGTTGGTGATGGACAGGGAGGCCTGGCATGCTGCGGTCCACAGGGTCGCAGAGTCAGACACGACTGAGCGACTGAAAGGAACCGTGCGTCCGTGCTCAGTCGCTTCAGTCGTGTCCGACTCTTTTCAACCCCGTGGACTGCAGTCCTCCTTTGTCCATGGGGTTATCCCAGCAGGAATATGAGAGTGGGTTGCCACTTCTTCCTCCAGGGGATCTTCCTGACCCAGGGATCAAACCCATGTCTTTAGCATCTCCTGCACTGGCAGGTTATTTTTCCCTATATATAATTTAAATTGTTGAAACAAAATTAATAACAAGTAGTAATGGTATAAGGGCTTCCCAGCTGGCTCTGTGGTAAGGAATCAGCCTGCTGATGCAGGAGAAGTGGGTTCAGTCCTCGAGTTAGGAAGATCCCCTGGAGAAGGAAATGGCAACCCACTCCAGTATTCTTGCCTGGAAGATTCCATGGACAGAGGAGCCTGGCAGGCTATAGTCTAGGGAGTAGCAAAGAGTTGGACATGACTGAGCGCACACACACACACATACCATTGTATACTAACTATTTGTGTTTTGGAACTGGCCTGTCTTACACAACAAGGCATGTGGCTCAAACTTCCCTTATCTTAACACTATCAAAAAAATGGAACCAGAAAGGTAATTGCCCCCAAATAATTAGAATAAAGACACTGTATGAAGAAAACCTATAAATGATACATTGATGCATCAATAAGAAAAAAGATTTTTGCCAAATAGTAGACTTTCAAAGAAAGAAAAATCATTTAAGAGCATAAGTGACTCCTATCTACTGTGAAAATGCTAGGACTGTATGTTTCAGGAGCTGAAGGATAAAATTTAAACTTTATGGGTAATCAAGAGATCCTAGGAAGTGAAACTATGCCAAGCTGACAAGAGAAACAGAATTAGAATTAAAAGGTCTGAGAAATTCTTTCATTTCATATTAAAACAACCTGAAGTTCACACAGGCAACCAATTCAGCCAGACTAGGATCTTTTGGCCTCAGTCACACTTTCCACCTTCTATTTTGTTCAGACACTCAGTCAAGTTCGACTCTTTGAGACCCCATGAACAGCAGCATGCCAGGCTTCCCTGTCATATCTTTTAAAAAAATATCTCTTTTTTGGCCACATGACCCAAAAAATGCCCCACATATTAGTGTGCCCACCAGGGATTGAACCCAGGCCCTTGTTAGTGACAGCACAGAATTCTAACCTCTGGAGCGCCAAGGAATTCCAAAACTGTCATATCTCAGGTTGCACAAGGACAGGCTGCATGACCTCTAGGCAGGGGTGTGATGGACACTCAAGTATCAACTAGGGGATGGACTTAAGGGCCTTCTCAGTGCTTAGACATAACCTCAAAAAGATGGTTTGCAATTCAGTTTTATCTCATTCTACAGAAGCTGCTTAAGCCACCTATGAAATCCACAGTACCTCCGCAGTTCATGATTTTTCTGACAGCAGTTGTGGTCAAAATTTTTCTGCTTCTTAAATAATCAGCCAATTGTCCTCCAATAGGCACAATGATCGTCATAACCATGTGTGGGACCGCTGACAAGAGACCCACCTGGAATGAAAAGAAACAGTGAGCTGTTTTTAGCTACTTCTGAGAGATGTACTTCTTTAACACCCTCACCATCTCCACTGAACCCCTCACCCTCACCACCAAATTTAATCATCTAATTATATAGGACCGAGACAGGCCTGAATTTTGTAATGAATAGACAACGAATGAGTGAACAACTTTAAGAATAGACCCACTTGTCTCCTCTAGGAAGCTCTTTGAGATGGGTAGGTCTGTTCTTAAAATCGTTCACAGAGGCCCCAGTACCCAGTGGGTGTTTAGCTACTTGGCGCATGGCAGTTAGACTCTGGGCACAGAGTACCCCCTGATGGCAGCCACCACTGGCTGGGCTAGCTCTTCCATAGTCACTTCTGACAGTGCCTGTAGCTATGCAGATATCTACCTCTACTAGGCCTCTGTTCTTTATCCTGTGGGAAGGAGACTTAATACTTTTAGGATGACAGCTTGTGTTTTACCATCCACACTCTTCATACCTGAAACACAGGCAACCTAACAGCAATGGTTGGGGACATTGAAAAAGGTTCGACTGTGATCTGCAAAATGAGCTTTAAGGTTCTTACTGCTCCTCCCCGAATAATTTATAGGAAAAAAAAAAAAAAAACCCTCGCACCCTTACTGCTCCTCCCTGAATAATTTATAGGAAAAAAAAAAAAACCTTGCACCCTTAAATCTTTTGATCCTTGCCTAATATGCAGTTCTTGAGTCAGCTTCAGAAACACTTTGAGAATGGGAAGAACATAAATCTTTAAAACCAGCTTAATACAGCTCTGATCCTTACTAAGAAGAAATTAAATAGCTATGTTTATTGTGCGTAGAATGCATAACTTGTCTGACCTCCAGGGTATTAGGTGTCACAGAACTGTTAGGAATTTTGATCAGTAATGTAATTATTTTATCAAGCAAAGATTTTTGCAGTAGAAGCAAGAGATTTAAAGTTCAAGAATCTGTATGTTTACCTTACTTATTGCAAATCCAAAGACCTCTTCAAAGTAAGCAGGCTGACTTATTAACAGCAAATAAAATGTCCAGCTTCTGCAGAAATTGGCCACAATGATGGCATACACTGGCAATGACGTGAAAAATCTTTTCCATGGTATATTAAATTTCTAGAAAGTGGAAATACCGTGAGATTTTTAGTGAATATACTGACAGATTATTTTTCTTATGAGGCTAACACAATCACTGAAAGAAATACTCATAAAAAAGGGGCAAGTCTTCATCTCTCCCTCTCTACTTACACTGAGACTAGCCAAGTTGGCTCCTTCTCCTATGCTTGTCTCTATATAGGTCCTCTCCTCCTGGGATATTGTTGGGTGAGCTGCTGGACACTCATAGGCCTGCAACAGCCAAAACATGTACCAAATAATCCCCAAAATACCTGCAGTTGAAAAACAAAAGGCCTGATGATATCATCTCGTTTTCTTCCATCTCTAAATTTGTCAAATTTCAAAGTATTCTCAAATGGCACCATATTCAGCTAGTAGAAAGCATTTGGTTGGTTTTTCCTGGCATTATGTTATTAACTGGTATTTAAAGAAAGATTATGTTCTGCTCATTAAGAAATTCAACTTTTATATACACATTAAATGAATCATCGTTAGACAAGTATTCCATTTATGTGATAAACTTCTTCATAATCCCTATTTTCATACAGTAAACTCTTAAGCCAACCCCATTAGATAGTCAAAGGCCATATCTATCAGTTACCCATGTGTGTGTGTGTGTTCAGTCACTTCAGTCCTGTCCAACTCTTTGTGACCCTATGGATTGTAGCCCACCAGGCTCCTCTGTCCATGGGATTCTCCAGGCAAGAATATTGAAGTGGGTTGCCATTCCCTCCTCCAGGGGATTTTCCCGACCCAGGGATCAGACCTGCATTTCCTGCATCTCCTGCATTGGCAGGGGATTCTTTACCACTGAGCCACCTGGGAAGCCCAGTTATTCATGGGAACTCATGAAATCAAATCACTCACCATAAATATAAAAGACAGAGGCCCATCCAATGTACTGGACCAACACCCCGGCCAGCGGCATGGCAATCACTGCTCCTGCATAGGAACCTAGGACAAAAAAAGTCGAAGGAAACTTACCAGTCATCAGGCAAGCCCATCCAACCCATTAGAGTTCAGCAGTCAACCTGAAAGCTGCAATCTTCAGGTTGCTCAGCGTGAAGCAATCACACCGAGTGGGAGTGAGGATGCCTCTGTGCAGAGGAGCTGGCCAACTCCCACCGTGCCTAAAAACAGGCCTCCAGGAGAGAAAGGCCTCCAGGATGCCCTTTAACTTCATCCGGATCCCATGGAAGGGTTAGACAGAGATGGCTCAGGCAACCTCGATTTGGAATAACAAGAAAATGGAATGAAAAAAATGACAAAAATGTGACAACTCTGAAAAATTCAGTCAGGCACAATATTGGGTGCTGAAGACAGAAAGTGAAGGAACAGGGACTCCCCTAGTGGTCCAGTGGTTAGGACTCCGTGCTTCCATTGCAGGGGCATGGGCTCAATCCCGAATCAGGAAACTAACATCCCACATGCTCGGGGTACAGCCAATAAGTAAATAAATAGCCAGAACATTAAAAAGAAAGAAAGAAAGTGAAGGCATTTATGTAACTATCTCTCAGGGTTCACAATTCAGAAGGATATCACCTAGGTCTTTACTTAAAAAAATTTTTTTTCTCCCAGTTTTATTGAGATATAATTATATTGATATATAATTCACCTAGGTCTTTAAATGAGGAACTTCAAACTATGAAAGGATCATGCTTTTTAGCGTCTCAAATTTTTTTTTTAAATACCAGAAAACTGTTAAATTTCAGGATGGCAGGATGACCAGGATAGCTACTGTCTTCATCTGCCTCCTAAATGGGTACATTTTTAGTTTCTTACTTTGAAATACCTAACTTTGTAAATACTTACCTGTGTGTGGATGTTTATCTTGTCTAGACAAGATAACAAGGGCTAGAGGCAGTGACCTCACCTCCACTATCTCCAGCAGCTCTATGATATCTGGTGGAGAGACACGAGCCCTGCGAACTCCCAATAAATATTAACTGAATCAAAAAAAATTACTATATGAAATTCCCTCTGGGTATGAGTGGAAAGAATCCTTGCTTCAGCACAAGTGAGCAGCAAAAAGGAATGCTGTATCCCATAACCCAGTGCTAAGGAAGATCTTCAGGAAACAGGAACTTGAAGAGCTTCCAGACAAAGAAATTGAATCCCATGTTTCCAAGCTGGGCCCAGCTGGCTATGAAAGGCCTGACCTGGAATCCTGGATCTGAACATCAGGACCCCTAGGAAGTCTCTCAACTCCTCCAAATCATTTTCTTCAGATGGAAGTGAAATCTCTGTCTTACCAAGTTGTTTTGAGGAGCAAATAACTTATTACATGAAGGTGCTCTAATTAAGTGTAACATAACGCCAACTAGCATAGTGGTTATCACATCTGCTTTATACACAGAAGGTCCTAGGTTTGAGTCCCAATGGAGCCAAACCAAGAGGGCTGCTTGTTAGAGCTTCCTATGTGGCGCTAGTAGTAAAAGAATCTGCCTGCAATGCGAGAGACCTGGGTTCGATCCCTGGGTCAGGAAGATCCCCTGGAGAAAGGAATGGCAATCCACTCCAGTATTCTTGCCTGGAGAATTCCATGGACAGAGGAGCCTGGTGGGCTACAGTCCAAGGGGCTGCAGAGTCAGACACGACTGAGGGACTAACACTTGCACTTTCCAACATCAACTATTTATGCTGCTATAGTGTACAGAAATAAAGAGCACTTCTGATATTTTAACCTCAGACTTCCTCAGACCGATAAGGCAGAGGTTCCAGGACACATCATCTATAAAGGAGAGCTACAGATCTGATTCCTCTGTGAGTGTGGAGAAGGTGGTCTCCCTTCCTGGAGCAAATACCCTGGGAGTGGGAGGTGGGAGCTCCAGTTTAGATGATGCAAATGGGGAGGGTCAGGGGATAACCATCTATTAATATAAGGTTCATTGAGTGTTTTCTGTGTGATTTCTAGTATTGTGCCGAGTACTCTGGATTCCTGATTTTATTTAACCTTTTTTTTCCAACCTGGTAATATTGGTACTGGTGTCATCCCCATTTTACAAGAATGCTTGGGATGGGAGGTAAATTTCCTGAGGTCACATGGTGTGAGTGACCAGAATCTAGGTCTGCAGGAATCCAAAGCCTTTAACCTTAACTGTGTAAGAATTCAGTCCTGCTTCTTCCATTCAACAATAGCCAATAATTCCTCATAGCAAGAAGCATTCTTCCACTGAGGAAATTTTACAACCTGAAATTGTCCTTTCCTGTTTTTTAGACAACTCTTCCTCATCCTTCCAAACGTGGCTGAATGTGATCTCCTATCACACCCACAGGTCCTGTGCATACCCCAGTGGGGCTCTCCACCCATATTGCCCTAACTGCACCTTGACCCCTCTGTGTGGGCACCACGGAGGAAGAGGGAGGTGCTTATTGAATGGCATCGGCAGAGGGGAGTAGCTGGCCTGGGATGAGAGAGTCCCCAGTGCTGTCCTCACTTTCCATGAGAGTTTATATCTTGTTTTCCCCTCCCTGAGCATCAGTCTCCTCTACTATAAAACAGTGGAGTTAGAAAAAGAATTCAGATTTGTGGCTATCAGAGGCAGGGGTGGGTAGAGGGGAAATCACATGAAGGCAATCAAAGAGTACAAATTGTCAGGTGTAAGTAAGTACTAGGGGTGTATCATACAACATAATAAAGATAACTAACACTGATATATGTTGTAAATGAAAGTTGGTAAGACAGTAAATCCTAAGAGTTCTCATCACAAGGAAAAAAGATTTTTTGCCTGTTTCTTTGATGTTGTATCTGTGTGCGATGATGACATTCACTAAACCTATTGTGACAAATATTTCATGATGTATGTAAGTCAAATCATTACATTGAACACCTGAAATGTAAACAGTGCTGTATGTCTCTTCCATCTCAATAAAACTAGGGGCAAACAAAACCAAAAAGCTATGTCTTTGAATAAAGCCAATTTTATTTCTTAAAAAATTAAAATTAATTTAAAAAATTAAAACAATGAATGTGACTAGATGTTTTCTTAAGACTCTTCCAACTGCAATATTTTTTAAGTGTAAGAATCATTTATCCCCAAGCCTGGGTTTACTTCTAATGACATTTTCGCTGTGCTCTTCTTTGAAACCAAGGCCACACCTTAGCTGGGAAATACAATAAAGTCTGTGACCTTGATCAGGTAACGTTCCTTGAGAGTCAAATCATTTCTTAAATTAGCCATTTTAGGGCTATAAAAACACTAAGAATGGGGAGTGGCTGCTAGTTGTTCTTGTTTGCTGGCAAATCAAAATAAAAGGCCTTATAAGTAAATTTTCTGAAGAAAATAGGTCAAGGTCAGCTGGGGCAGAATCTTATATTCTTATAGAGTTGGTATAAGATCAGTAGGGGAGGTGGAGTTGATCTTGAACTGCAAGTAAAAGGACAAAAATGGTTCCTAAGGATGGGGGAGACTAAAGATGTAAAGGCATCTCAGCTCTGCGTGCATTTCCAAATGAGACACAAAATAGGCACGTGGGTGAATGTTTCACACCAAATTCCCTGAGATCCTTTATTACTACTATTGCTGCTACTACTGCTGCTGCTGCTAACACTGCTACTACTTGTGCAGGTAAAGAAGAGAAAGTGAAAGTGTCAGTCACCCAATTGTGGTCAACTCTTTGTGACCCCATGAACCGTAGCCCACCACGCTCCTCTGTCCATGGGATTCTCCAGGCAAGAATACTGGAGTGGGTTGCCATTTCCTTCTCCAGGGGATTTTCCGGACCCAGGGATTGAACACAGGTTCCTGCATTGCAGGCAGATTCTTTAATGTCTGAGCTATCAGGGAAGCCCCAAAGAAGACGAGGGAAAAATAAATAAATATATTTAGAGAAGTAAAACTTCCTCCTTAGCTAAAATGTACAGGTTAGCTTGTGTTAGGAGAGAGATGCTAGCTTGAAAATCTAAGCAGACCTAAATTCAATCCTAATTCTGTGTGGGCCCATTGTTAACTTTTGTGGCCTAAGTCACTTTTGTCTTCTTGGGCCTCTTCCCCCATTAAAAAAATATTTGAAAATATTGGTGGCAGCGAATGCTATTCTTTTTCAAATATTGATGGGTACCTAGTAGAGTCTTCTGAACACTGATTACTCTCAGAGATTCATAGAGGGGCCAGTCCCAAAGGCATGGCTTCAAATGACGCAACCTTAGCAAGGTGAAATTTGGAGACCCAGGAGTTAAAGTCACATCAGTACTTAAGGGCTATTAATTTGCTTTGGGGTAGTGGATGATGTCCTCTTCATTTTTTTTTTTTTTCTGGAAGATAATAGCAAAAGTTGATTAAATGGTCTCTGTGACAAATCACTGCAGATGGTGACTGCAGCCATGAAATTAAAAGACGCTTGCTCCTTGGAAGAAAAGCTATGACCAACCTGTGAAAAAGTGAAAAGTCGCTCAGTCGTGTCCGACTCTTTGCAACCCCATGGACTGGGGCCTACCAGGCTCCTCCATCCATGGAATTTTCCAGGCAAGAGTACTGGAGTGGGTTGCCATTTCCTTCTCCAGGAGATCTTCCGGACCCAGGGATTGAACCTGGGTCTCCCGCATTGTAGGCTTTACTGCTTTACCGTCTGAGCCATCAGGGAAGTCTCATGACCAATCTAGACAGCATATTAAAAGGCAGAGACATTACTTTACCAACAAAGGTCTGTCTAGTCAAAGCTATGGTTTTTCCAGTAGTCATGTATGGATGTGAGAGGTGGACTATAAGGAAAGCTAAGCACTGAAATATTGATGCATTTGAACTGTGGTGTTGGAGAAGACTCTTGAGAGTCCCTTGGACAGCAAGGAGATCCAACCAGTCCATCCTAAAGGAGATCAGTCCTGAATATTCGTTGGAAGGACTGATGCTGAAGCTGAAACTCCAATACTTTGGCCACCTGATGCAAAGAACTGACTCATTTTGAAAAGACCCTGATGCTGGGAAAGATTGAAGTTGGGAGGAAAGGGGGACGACAGAGGATGAGATGGTTGGATGGCATCACCAATGTGATGGACATGAGTTTGAGTCGGCTCCGGATGTTGGTGATGGGAGGAAATGGACAGGGAGGCCTGGTGTGCTGCAGTCCATGGGGTTGCAAAGAATCAGACATGACTGAGCGACTGAACTGAACTGAACTGATGATAGTGTCTACAAAGTAGTGTGTGGTGAGGAAAGCTCTGAATCAAGAATCCAATGTTCTAGCTCTTGCTCCATTCTTTGGTAGCTATGTGATCTTGAGCAAGTCACTGGACTTCTGCTTTAGTTCAATGAAATGAGATTTTAAATTTTAGTTTTAATTTCTCCATTTGTAAAAAGAAGACTGGGGCCTTGACTATTCTACATCTTCTACTTTCAAGTTTGGGAAATATTTGTTGGCTAATCCTACAACCACTTCCAATAACTTTTTTCTTACTTTTCTCTATTAAAGATGTTAGAAAAGCTAGGCACTGGCTTTCCCAGCTTCCTCTGCAGTTAGTAAAGCCTATGACACAGATAGGACCAAGCAGATAAAAATGGAAGCCTGGTAGGGGAATTGGGAAGTCTTTTTCTTTCCTGATGAAAGGAATAGAGTTGGTTAGGACAAGCATCCCTTCTTCTTTCTGCCTTTAAGGTGGACTTAATGCCTGGAATTGTGGTAGCCATTTTGCAAACATGAGGAATATGCATGAAGGCAAAAAGTTATCACTCTAAGGATAGTGGAGTAGAAAGTCAGAACATGCGCAGGCCCTGGATAGATTACAGGCCAGCAGAATCAACACTAGCAACCAACTATTCACCTTTGGACTTTTGTTATGTGAAGAAATTAATTCTGTTTAGCAGGGTCTTCATCTAAAGCCGAAAGCATTCCTATATGCAACTTGCTATTGTTCCAACACACTCACCACAAAAGGAGGTTGTGGCCAGCCTGCTTCTCTCCAGAGGCGGTGCCCACTTACTCCACATCCCGTGACACGCTGGGTATGTCACACCCTGGCAAAACAGTTCAAAATGGGTGATTCGATTTGACTCCAGTTTCTTTTTGTGTTTAAAACTTGGACTTTGCCTCTCTAACATTACAGTGTAAAAGCCCAACTTACAGAAACTAAATAACATGTGTCAGCTATTTTGACTCACAGCACAGACGCTAAAATTCAAATACTAGTTCAAATGTAAGCAAGGTGGGGAATGGGGGAGGGGGTCTTCATATTTCATATTATTATTTAATATCAGTGTGGAAGTGGATTTCCACAATCAGCTGACCCATCCTCTCATTTAAAGATATGGAACCTGAGGCTGCCAGCCATCAGGTGACTAGATTCTAGTCTTCAGGGCTGTTAATATCATATTCTTTCTACTGTGTTAGTATTTTCCAAAGTGTGGTATATGTCCCTCCAGTGGGATAAGAATTGGATTTCAAGTACTAAAACAACCTACATTTTTTATTATCATTGTTACATATATATTCTAATATGCTTTAGAAAAATATAACTAGCACATTAAACCCATGATATCAAAAATACTGTTGCTTATGAGGAGGTTCTATTTTGTTTTGTTTTTAAGTAAATTGACCAGGGGAAAACTCTAGGCAAGTAACAATATGAATCACAGTGTGAATATGACAAAAGTGACAACGGTTAGAGGTGAATGACTGAGTTTGGGAAGCATTTCTCTACATCAGGTGGGAGCAGATTATGGCCTGATGTGGCCCACCCTCTGTTTTTCTCCAGCCCTCAAGCAAAGAATGGTTTTTAAATGCTTAAGTGACCAGGAAAAATTTTTTTTAAAGAATTGCATTTCCTGGCATGTAAAAATCATACGAAATTAAAAATATCAGTGTCCAAAAAGTTTCACTGTAAAGTATCCATGCCCACACGTTTACATATATTTCTGGCTGCTTTTGTAAACAATGGCAGAGTTGAGAAGTTGCAACAGACCACAGTATGGCCAGCAGAGTACAAAATATTTACCTCCTGGTTCTATATTATGCTACCCACTTCATCAAGTTAAATCTCTGTGTAAGACTACAGCCCTGGAAATTTACAGACTTATTAATAAATCCACTTAAATTGTTTTAGTGGAAAGAGCCCTGGTTATGTGAACTGAAAGCTTTGGGCTTCAGTTTCAAAATTTATTAAGCGGAAGTGGTTGGATTAAATTACCTCTAAGATCACTCCTGGCTCATCTGAAATTCTGCACTCTGTGAAATGATCCTTCATTGTGTATAAATTTGGAATCACACATGGAATTTTAATTAAAGTATTCATAATTACAGTCATAACCAGAAAGTTCAGACAGCCAGACAAGGTGGGAGATAGGAAAACTGATAAAGGAGGTTTTCTTCAAAAATTAAAATTTCTAAAGGATCGTGTTGTCTCCAACAATATCAAAATTTGTTAAGGAAAGAGTCTCTTACCTCCACTAAACCTTGTAAAATTCTGACACCCATGACACAGCCGTAATGCGCTCTGGCTGCAGATGGAATGAGCATGTTCAAGGTCGATGTTAGGAAGATGGCAGCTCCAAAGACCCTGAGGGACCAAAACGCTGTGTTACTGGGCAGGCCCCACCATGGATGTGGCATATTAGTTAACCATCAGAACAAACCTGCCTGTCCATGGAAGATCACTGTATAAATTAATAGAGAAATAGATGTGTTAGGGTCTGGTGTCTCCTTGCTAGGCTGTCAGGCTGCTTTGATTCCCGAGCTCCAGTCCTTGGGCCAATCATGGGAAGGTTTGGGGCAGTATAGGGGTGTCCTGCCTAGATAAGATCCAGAAGCTGGAGACTGACCGGCACGAGATAAACCTACTGTAGACCCACCATTGTTCTCGATTCTACCTGAATGATCCATTCTGACTACCACCTCATGACTTCTGCACATTTGGGTTGTATCTTCTGCTTCCCAGTTCTGCCCTCATGTTAGCAGATGGGGATACAAGCTATCTGAGAGGCGTGCTGTGTCCTGGAACCAGACCGGGCACCTGTCTCAGCCCCCCAGCTTTCTGCCAAGTACCGTGTGTCTCCTCTTTGCCTGGACAGGAGTGTCCCAGGGAAAGAGAGCGGGCATCATTTTATCTCTTTCTCACACATGCTAATGATGCTTCAGATTTTTTTTTTATTCTGGGAAATCTTATTATATGCTATTTCTTTTTAGGGCAGAAGTGTGAATAGTGACTTCAAAGACCATAGGAACCAGTATTTTATCACTTTTTAAGAAGAATACAACAGGCAAGTGACAATAAATAAAGGACACAAATTAGATAAAAACATAAGTAAAATATGAGTCATGCTCATAGAAATGACTTTACATATGGATATCACTTTCAGACTTTTTTCCTTGATCCATAAAACAAAATAAATTTTATATTGCAACCCAACACACACTTACACACACAAATGTAACCAAAACAATTTCCAAAATTTGATTCTAAAATGTGCAATGAGCTAAGATATTTTCTATTCTATTTGATTATCTTTCCTTCTATTTCTCTCTCTTTTTAGAAAATAGATATTGGTAAATCACTATTGATTTATTACCATCTAATGAGTTCTGTTTTTAGAGTTTGAAAAATACTGCTTTATAAAGTATACACTTCACAAAATCCATATATGTTAAGTCAATTACAATTAGAAATGACCTGGAAATAATTAGTACACTTCTAGTACACTCCTTTTCTAGTACATATACATATTGCATATCTCCCAAGTGGCCATCACCTTTTGCTTAAATACCTTTAGTAACAGAGAGTTACTACTCCTTGAGGCAGCTCATTTTTTCTTGGACCTACTTTTACTTGCTCAAACACCTCCTCTAGACTCTCAAGGGTATGAAAGACATCTTACAGTCTAGAGACAAGCCCCCTCCTACTCACATGACAAAACCAGTATAGTACAGGACACTATCAACATGTAAACAGCATCACAGAATGTCATTGCTCAAAGGGAACTCAAACAGAATCTAATCCATGTTTCATTTCACAGATGAGGAAATGGAGGTCCAGGGAAAAAGAGGAACTCAGTGGAGGTTACCAAGTGAGTGGCTTAGGGTCCAGAAACTGTTTCTCCTGACTCAGGTGCAGTTGATTTTTTTTAAACTACATAATCAGATAAAGAATTGCCAGATAGATTAAATTAAACAAAAAAGTAAACAAAAAGAGATTCTTAAGAACAGGATCATATAAGGTCAAGGTCTGTGAATCATGTCTTTAGGAATGACTTCTGTCTTTCACTCTGCAGCTCTAAATTGAGAGCCAATTGTGCAGAACTGATAAAAGCATACAAGCCACTTTATGATCTGTATAGCGCTCATGTTAAATGAATTTATCTTACCTGTTCGCAGCAAATTTATTTGAAATGAAACCACCTGGAATTTGTGTCACAATATAACCCCAGAAAAAAGATCCATGGATAAGGCCCACCGTCTCTGGGTCCCAGTTAAATTGTGCTGTCTGGAAATGAGAAATCAGATACACTTGGTTTGTAAGAAAACACTTGTCTGTCATCATTCACTGATGATCCTCTATAATAACCCTACGAAGTCTTCCTTTCCCTCCTTTAAATTCAGCAAATATCTTTTTCATTTTTTAATTTGCATTGGGGTATAACAGATTAGCACGCTGTGATAGTTTCAGGCGAACAGTGAAGGGATATTCAGCAAATATTGATGGGGGGCGTCAATGGCAGCAGGGACACAGCGAAGTCCTTGTTGTCACTGAGCTCAACTCCTAGTGAGAGAAAGGAGCGACCGTGAACAAGTTAAAACAGCATGATGAAGGCTAAGAAGAAAATAAAACAGCTTGTAAAGAAAACAAAAGGTAAATTCTAGGTTTACTGGGCTATTTAGGTACCAGTTTAGTCAGAGCACTAAGGGAATGACAGTCATGCCTCTCATTTCTTTATGAAGATAATAAAACCTACCTACCCATAGGATGTCTGGGGACAAATGCCATGAATATTTCTAGTAGGTTATTCCTCTGCTTAGAGATTTTTGCATTTACCACATTAGGGTAATGCCTGGGCACAGTGTGGACTCCGCACATGTTAGCAGCTATTGTTGTCGTTGTGACGATGACAACGGCAACAAAACCCCTTACACAACTCAGACCATCGAAGCACTTCCTCACTCTCTTTCCCAGCAGAGGAACTCACCCTTTTCCGATTCCTTACAAATCTCCCTCCTCTGAGGAAGCTCCTCAGCCGCCCTGAATTGAAGTGGTCACTTTTCCTAGGCCTTGGTCCCCAGACCAAGTTCTTGCCGTCATGGCACCCACCCTGTTCTCAAACTAGCCTGTCACGCGTCCATTTCCCACTGAGGTGGCAGGTGACTCTACGGTGGCAGCCGTGTCCTTTTGACTTCATAACCTCTGTACCTCAAACAACTGGCTACAACATAGAAGATGCAAGTAAAGATTTGCCAAATGAGTGAATGGCTTTGTGAAGCATTGGTATCAAAATCCAAGATGTTCCTGTTACGGAGTAAGAGTTCTTAATTATCAACATAGAACCTTTTATGAATTTTCACCACATTTTGTTTTCCGATCACAAACTGTCATGTACTTATTTGCTCGTTTATTCAATATGCACCTTGTGCTTCTTGTGCGCCAGGTCAGGTGATCGTATAAATGCAAACTCAAGCATTGCCTTTGCCTTCTAGCAGATCACAGTGCAGGTAATACTGGCCCGTGTTCTGCACTGGCGTTCCCATTTTGCAGACTAGGAAGTTGAAGCTCAAAAGTAAAGTGAAACTAACCATCATTGATTCAAATCACTTCACCAAATTCTTATTTTATTGCCACTATGTGCCACACATTGTACTAATACTGGGCACATAGCAGTGAACAACAACAGTGATTGCTGTTTTCACAAAGACGTCAGTGGGGATGGCAGGAAGTGTACAGGTATATACCGTGTTAGACGGCAATCAGTGAGGAAGAAAGAAATGTGAACCGAGAAGGGGACAGAAAATGTTGGGTAGGAGTGAAGTAGGAAGATATTTTACATAGAGTGGTCAGGGAAGCTTTCACTGAAGAAATAACTTCTGAGTGAACTCCTAAAGGAAGAAAGGTAGCAAGTGATGCTTCCTTCTCCTTATCGGAAGAAATTGCTTTCTAGACAAAGGAATAGTGAGTGCAAAGGCCCTGAGATAAGGATACACTTGTGTGTTAGAGGAACAGCCAGATGTCAGAGGAGTTGGAGGGTGATGGATGAGGAAGAGAATAACAGGCATTAAAATAGGAGAGATTCAAATGATGATGGGCGTTCTAAGTCACCATAAGGACCTTGACTTTTACTCAAAGGGAGAAGGAAGCACTGAGCCGAAGAAGGACATGATTTTAAGTCGCTTTCCATGTATTTCCTCTTTACAATACCTGGAGTTAATTACGTCATTTTCTATAGAAGAGGAAATTGAGATTAATTTACTTGCCCCAAGGCAAAGAACCAGTTGTAAAGAAAGCCAAGACCAAGACCTCTTACCAAAAAACTATATTCTTTCCATTGTTGTGGAGACTTGACTTTCTCACTAAGAAGTAGAGACTAGACTTCCCTGCCATGAGTCACAGAATGCCCCCAAGAAACCAAGGATCCAGGACAGAGGGAGCCACTTCATTCCACAACTAACTGTCAATCACATGGTCCCTTGCTCATGTCTTTCCCTCTGAGAGAATGGTGCTTCTTTCCATGTGGACAAAGTTACCTACAGAAAAGTACTTGTGCCTGCCAAGAACTGACTTTCACTATCATTGAGTCCGTGAGAATAATAATGGTCCTATGTATGAATTCTTAAAATAAGCCAGGTGCTATGTCAGAGATAGTATTAGGCTAAAAAAAAGGTCCCCAAAGATACATGCACAAAACCCCCAGAATCTATAGATGCTGTCTCATTTGAGAAAAGGGTTTTGCTGTTGTGATAAAGTCAAGGGTCTCAAGGTGAGTTTTTCTGGATTATCCAACTGGGCCCTAAATCTGATGATGTGTCCTTGTAACAGAAAGGCAGGGGGAGACTTGAGACATAAGAGGAAAGAAGGTCAAGTGAAGATGGAGGCAGAGACTAGAGTGATGCTGCTACAAGCCAAGGAATGCTTGGAGCCGCCAAAGCTGCCAAAGCCAAAGGTGGATTCTCCCCTGGAGCCTTTGGAGAGAGTGTGGCTCCCTCCAAAGTCAAGCTGGTTTCTAGCCTCCCTGACTATGAGAGACTAAAAGTTCCCATTGTTTTTAAGCCACATGTTCATGGTCATTTGTTATAGCAGCCATAGGAAAGTAATGGAGGTGTTTAACATATTGGCACCAGATTATCTCATTTGATCTGCAAATCAGGCCTTTTATTCTCATTTCACAATACAGCAAGGAGACTTAGTAAAGAGTTTCTAGAAATGCCAGTTCCTACCTCCCTGCTCACATTTCCTTCTAAGAGGATTCTCCTCCTCTCCTCAGTGCCAAGGGCCTCTCCCCTGTGACTGCGGATGGACACCTGAATAGAGGGAGCCAACGTGTAGGCTGGACTCAGCCTGCCTGTCTGTCTCTCCCTCTTCTTTCTCTTTCTCTCTCTCTAATCTGAACCCAGAGATTCTAGTGAGACAGTACTGCACACCTGAAGCAAGCTCCACTGGAGTCAGGGCCAGGTAAGCCAGCTCCCTAGCAAGGCAACGGCTTGAGGGACTTCGGCTTTGGAGAGCAGTGAGATGCCATGGAAGAGAAAAAACAAAAGCAGTCCATGGAGAGACCTGGGAGAATGGAGTCGGCTCAGAGAGAAGCAGATGCAAGGCCAGCAAGTCGGAGAGTGAGCTGAGGAATTCCTAGCTCCCGTGAGGTCCGGCTCCCTCTGCCCCTCCTGACTTCCCCTCCTCCCCACAGTGCGCACCCCCTCAATCTCAGCCCCAGCTCAGGCTGGCGCCCTCGTCTGGGGCACAGACTGCACAAGCATGCATAGCAGACAGCTCCCCAGCCTTCACTTTCCTGAGATCCCCTAGAGCCCTACAGTCATTTCCTTTTTAACTTGAGCTGGTCTCCCATTTCTGTTCTTTGCAACCGGCAGTCCCTGACCAGGACAGAAGGGCAACTTGCTCAAAGTCCCAGAGCTAATAAACAACAGAGTCAAGTTTGAAACCAGGTCCGGCAGATCCCAAAGCCCGATTCTTCTTAACCTTCAGAAGTTTGGATTTTCCCTGAGGGTAGTGAGAACTAACCTTCAAGAGACTTCAGCCATTTATTGTTTACCACATGCCAGACACTGTTCTAAGTGATTCACATGTCTTAAAACTCATAATTATTAAACTAAAAATTGATTATGATTCGCATATCAACTGAAGCTACCGTTTATACGACTAGCAGAATATATGCCAGTTATTTGTAAGGCCTACCTATTTATACCTGGAGTAGGAAATGGAACCCACTCCAATATTCTTGCCTGGAAATTTCCATGGACAGAGGAGTCTGACGGGCTATACGGTGCATGGGGCTGCAAATAGTCAGACATGACTGAGCAACTGAGCACACACACCTATTCATACCACTAACTTTTCTCCCTCTAGTGAAAATGAAGATTTAAAAATATCTCAGTGCAAAATACCTAGTTTTTCTCCCATAAAGCCAACCAAACAAAATTACCAGCCATTGAGAGGCTCTCTTAATACAATTAGTGAAATCTTTGCCACTGGTTTGGACATGCTCAGATGATATGTAAGCTTTGTTCTGTTTGAATAAGAGAGAAATGGCCTGCTATAAATTGGAACTTTTGAAATGCTACTAAATTCTTACTGAGGCCAGAGAAAATGATATAAAGCATATTTTAGATCTTAATCAGTTTCTCTAAGACTCCAGAGGGCAAAACCATAGAAACTAGAGTGCACACCCAGCATTGTTCCTTAAGTTTATCAAAATGCCTTTTCCATTTGCCTCAAAGCAAATTCTGTTGACCTAGGCCTATCCTTTCAGCAACAAACAAATGCAAACCAGCATCTCATTTTGATCCAGGCCTTAGCAGACAAGTTTAATTAGCTGCCTTTCCTCACAAAAGGCTGCCGGAATGCATGTGATACACATCTGAAACCTCATTAATGTCCATCATTCTTTATTCTAAAAATGTATGACATCCCTCTTACACCTCTACTGCCCTCCCTGCCCCTCTCCCCAAAATAAACAACCAGGATATCCTTTTAAAAACAGATTCAACTGTGGCATAAAAAAGAGAATGGTTAGAAGAATCTCCATGGTACCCTTTTCTTCTGGTAGAATAATCTCTTAGCTAAAAAAGAAAAAGGGTGGGGGAATCTGCAGGCCAACTAAAGACTTCTTTTTAATGAACTGAAATTAAATTTTCACTAACCAGTATTTGGCAGAAACTGTTCCAGGTAATGCTGATAGACACAGCATGAAGGAAAGCATTCTGCAGTTAAGCCCAGAAAATAATGCACACCACAGCCCCCTCTTGGAGATGCTCACAGGACGCAGCACAGTAAAGATTCCTAGTTCATATGACACCTTCTTCAAAGCACAGCCTACAGAACAGTGGTGTCCAGACACCAGTTTGGGAAACTCTGATCTAAATGTTTTCCTAAACATGGGTAGGGACTGGAGAAGTATTAGAAGTCTCTCTGCAAGAAAGGAACCCTCCTGCACTGTTGGTGGGAATGTAAATTGGTATAGCCATTATGGAGAACAATATGGAGGTTTCTTAACAAACTAAACATAGAGCTACCTTATGACCCTGCAATCCTACTCCTGGGCATATATGTGGAGAAAAAAACATGATCTGAAAGGATACATACACCACAATGTTCACGGCAGCAGTTTACAATAGGCAACACGTGTGTGTGTGCACGCATGCGCGTGTGTGTGTGTGCACGCATGCGCGTGTGTGTCTGTGCATGTGAGGGTGTGTGTGTGCGTGCGCATGTGTGTGTGCACGCTTAGTCACTCAGTCGTGTCCGACTCTTTGCAACCACACGGACTGTAGCCCATCAGGCTCCTCTGTCCATGGGGATTCTCCAGGCAGGAATACTGGAGTGGGTTACCATGCCCGCCTGCTGGGGACCTTCCCAACCCAGGGATCGAACCCAGGTCTCCCGCACTGTAGGCAGATTCTTTACCATCTGAGCCACCACGGAAGCCCCAGCCAACATGGAATAAACGACCCAATCAAAGAGTGGGCCAAAGAACTAAACAGACATTTCTCCCAAGAAGACATACAGATGGCTAACAAACACATGAAAAGATGCTCAACATCACTCATTATCAGAGAAATGCAAATCAAAACCACAATGAGGTACCATTACACGCCAGTCAGGATGGCTGCTATCCAAAAGTCTACAAGCAATAAATGCTGGAGAGGGTGTGGAGAAAAGGGAACCCTCTTACACTGTTGGTGGGAATACAAACTAGTACAGCCACTATGGAGAACAGTGTGGAGATTTCTTAAAAAACTGGAAATAGAACTGCCATATGACCCAGCAATACCACTTCTGGGCATACACACTGAGGAATCCAGATCTGAAAGAGACACATGCACCCCAATGTTCATCGCAGCACTGTTTATAGTAGCCAGGACATGGGAGCAACCTAGATGTCCATCGGTAGACGAATGGATAAGCAAGTTGTGGTACATATACACAATGGAGTATTACTCAGCTATTAAAAAGAATACATTTGAATCAGTTCTAATGAGGTGGATGAAACTGGCGCCTATTATACAGAGTGAAGTAAGCCAGAAAGAAAAACACCAATACAGTATACTAACGCATATGTATGGAATTTAGAAAGATGGTAGCGATAATCCTGTATGCAAGACAGCAATAGAGACACAGATGTATAGAACAGTCTTTTGGACTCTGTGGGAGAGGGCGAGGGTGGGATGATTTGGGAGAATGGCATTGAAACATGTATACTCTCATATGTGAAACGGATTGCCAGTCCAGGTTCGATGCATGAGACGGGTGCTCAGGGCTGGTGCACTGGGATGACCAGTGGGATGGGATGGGGAGGGAGGTGGGAGGCGGGCTCAGGATGGGGAACACATGTACACCCATGGCTGATTCATGTCAATGTATGGCAAAACCACTACAATATTGTAAAGTAAAATAAATAAATAAAGACATGGAAGCAACCTCAATGTCCATCAACAGAGAAATGGATGAAGAAGATGTGTACATATACATGATGGAATAATACTCAGCCATTAAAAAGAATGAAATAATGCTACATGCAGCAGCAGGGATGGACCAAGAGAGTTTCATACTGAGTGAAGTAAATCAGGCCAGACAGAGAAGGAGAAGTATATGATATCCCTTATACATGGAATCTGAAAAAAAGATACAAATGAACTTACTTACAAAACAGAAAGAGACTCACAGACTTAGAAAAGGAACTGATGGTTTGCCAGGGCTCGGGGAGAAGGGGTAGTAGGCACTTTGGGAAGGTCATGTACACAGTGCTAGAAGCCTCTCTGCAAACAGATGGATTTCCACATGCATCACTCCAGTGCGTGCATTCAACACAGTGAAACAGATATATTGGGTACCCACCAGGCATACGTTTTTGTTTTATTCTCCCATAATCTCAATACTTCTCAAGGTTTATCATTTAAGAAACAAACCAGATTTCATCTTTTCAGTGATTCATGAAAGTAGTACTGTTTAAGTGACATCACCATAGGCTTGCTTATGACCACGAGAGCCTTTGAATGGGGCCTTGTGCTTCTATTCACTGCAGTCTTGATCCACTGGGAGATGACTGGCTGGACAGCGATCATCCTGGAGAACGGATCTGACGGTACCATCTCTCTGCTTAAAGCCCACGCCTGACTCCCCTTAGACTTGCTGGGCTCTCCACGACCTAACCCCACTTTACCTGTTACCTCCTTCTTCTGATGCTTACCTCATTCTATCCTTTTACCAGGATTCTTAACTGGAGTCTGTGGATGGAATCCTGTGGATCTATGAACTTGGAAGGGGGAAAGTCAGCATCTTTATTGCTACTAACTAACAAAGCAGCATTTCCTATAATTATGAATGTAGGCAACAAACCCATCATATTATCAGGACCTGTGATTCTATTACTAGAAGAAATTGTAAATATGCTCATATGCCTTGGTGGCTGTTGCCATTATCTCAAACTACTGTTCACCGTTCAAACAGCAAAATTACAGAAATTATTAGATCCATTGCTAGATTTTGTCATCTGATGTGTTCATAAAGAAAGTCATATGTTTCTATATCACAGATTCAACTCTTCAATAGTTTGCTACCTGTATTTAAAATAACTGGTTTTCTTTGTGATCCTATGTGTTTTTTAAAGTTTTTTTTAATTTACTATTTATTCAGACTGCACCATGTGGCATGGGGGGATCTTAGATCCCCGAGCAGGGATCAAACTCTCATCTCCTGCAGTGGAAGTGCAGAGTCTTAACCACTGGACCACCAGGGAAGTCCCCTATGTGTTTTACTTTAAGAATTTTAAACATTAATACAGTTGTTGCCAAAAGACACTGACATAGACATAGACAGACACTGACCTGAATTTCCGGTTTTCCATCAACATACACAGTGCTGTTATTGACCATTTCCACAATGGCAACTCCAAGATTGCACCGAATCCCAAAGGAGATGCAGAACCCCAGCCCGCTCATAATAGCAATGATGTAGCGCTTGGGGACCCCACAGCAGCGGCAGTCACAGAGTGGGGGCCTCTGCCTGGACGTCTGCACTGGCCTCCCTTCTTCACTCAGCTCAATGTTACCTTCTTCCTCTTGGGTCCCATCAATTTTCCTACAGCAGACAAATGGGCAGGGAAGAAAGACCAGGATTACAAAGTGTAGTAGGCAAGGAGAAAAAGTGTACCAAGAAAGAAAAAGGAAAACCCAGAGTAGGATGCACCCTGCATGTTTTAGCATCATCATCATCATTATTACTAAAATAAATTATAGTGGTTAAGATTTACTGGTATTCTGGATATTGTGTTGTTGCACCCTTATAGACATTAATTTATTTTAATCTCATAACAGCTACACAAGGTAGATTGTGTTATCTTGTCCATTTATAGACAAAAAAACTAAGTCCTCTGAGATAGGATCCAAGTTCAAGTCCAGAGTTTGTATCCTCAACAATATGCCTTACTGAATATCTGAATATCCTGCTGAAAGAGTATCTATAAGCTTCATCCACATGGCATGACCCAGCTGACTATTATGTTTGACTTTAATTTTAATGTCACTTGAAACCTGATAAAAGATATACAGTAAAAAATCAATTTATTTTCAGATTATTTTTTCTTCTTTTTCTAAGTCTTATGAAAATACTAGGTAAGGACATACATTTTCCATCACAACACAAACCAGTTGATTGTGTATCCGTTCTTTCTTAAATGGTTCTAAAGTGATTCTCTGGCACTTTTTAAACAGAGGGCATGATTTCTCATTGAGTCCCATAAATTCAGATTATGGTAGTCCATCCATTACCGTGAATTTACTCTTTTCTTTAAAAAAAAAAAAGTAATTGGGCAAACTGAACACTATCTGTCAATAATAAAAGGAGCTGTTTGCATCATCACACGTATCATAACCCTTCTGAAAATACCCAATTAAGGTCCAAGTCTTTGTGAAAATAATCAAAGTTTATATGTTTCCAAGAGTATCATATTCACTAATAGCTAATACAATGTCTAACAGACTACGTAGAAGCATGAATAATTTGCCCACCAATTCATAGCAGAGATCATCTTAGTAGCTTCTTACGACGCAACCACACGAGGTTAAAGCACTTGTAGAGAGAGCGTGGGGTTGCAGAGAGTCGGACACGACTGAGCGACCGAGCTGAGAGTGCAAACACTGGATTTAATTCAGTTCATCAAATGTTTACTGAGTGCCTACGGCGTGTCAGGCCCTGTACTGAGTGTGACGGAAGGAGAAAGAAGAGACACGGCTTCTGATCTCCTTCAGCTCTGAGAGCAAGAAAGACACGTACACAGTTGTGATTGCTGGATGATGTAGGTTTTCTTGAAATCAAGGTGAAGTGCAGTGATAAAACAGGAAAGGAACTTTCAATTTTAATTTATGAGGTCAGAATAGTAGCTTAATAAATATGCAAGAATATGGAAGTAATCAGAACATCATCAACCTCCCCAATGTGCTTTTGTAACCTACCTACATGTATACTGATGTGTTCTACGTTTTCTTCTATGATTGTCTTCCAAACTTCTAGATAAGGCCAACCTCTTTCCCTGGGTACTAGATCTCATTGCCTCTCATGTACTCAAGGAAATCCCTATTCACATATTTCATCAATTATTTACTCCTCTCTACTAGAACATTCTTACTGTCTACAAATATGCCCTTATTTGTCGCACATCAACATTTAAAATAAAAGCATGTTCTCTTTCGGCTACCTACCTATTTCTCACCTCCCTTTTATAGAAAAACTCAGAAGCCACTGTCTCACTTCCCTTTGGCCCACTCTCTCTTGAACACACTCCAAACAGGTATATCCCCCAACCTGTCCACCAAAACTGCTCTTCTTGGGCTGTCAGTGCCCTTCACGTGGTTCAGTTCAGTTCAGTCACTCAGTCGTGTCTGACTCTTTGTAACCCCATGGACTGCAGCACGCCAGGCTTCCCTGTCCATCACCAACTCCTGAAGCTTGCTCAAACCCATGTCCATTGAGTCGGTGATGCCATCCAACCATGTCATCCTCTGTCGTCCCCTTCTCCTCCTGCCCCCAATCCCTCCCAGCATCAGGGTCTTTTCCAGTGAGTCAACCATGAGCCCAAAGGCTCTTTCGAGTCCTCATCTAGTTGACCTGTCAGCAGCACTTGACACGACTGATTATTCTTCCTTCCTTGACGACTTTGATTCCTTCATGGATACCACACTCACATGGTGGTCCTCCTAATCCCCTGAACACTTCTTCTGTTTTGTCTCTGAAGCTGATTTGTTACTTCCTCAACCTGTAAACCTGGGATGCCCAGAGCTCAGTTTATAGATCTCTTTTGTTTTCTGTCTATACTTTCTAGGTGACCTCACTCATCTCTGGGCTTTAGACACCATGCATATGCTAACATATTTCGATTTTCATATCTAGATTTATTTGACATCTTTGTGGACACATGATCAGCATCTCAAATCTAACATATACAAACTGAGTTCCTCTAAAAAAAAAGTTACTTCTTGAAGCTTTTCGCATTTCAAGTAAAGACAATTTTGTTGCTTTGGTTGCTCAGAAAAAAAAAACTTGGGTGACATCCTGGATGCATCTCTTCTCCAATCTCCATCCAATCTATGCATCAGCGTCCCTTAGTTTGAATTTTCACTCTTCCATTTACTTAGCTGTGTGGCCTAGTTAACCTCTCTGAGCTCTCTTCCCAGGTGGCGCTAGTGGTAAAAGAACCCGCCTGCCAATGCAGGAGATGTAAGAGACATGGGTTCGATCCATGGGTCGGGAAGATCCCCTGGAGGAGGGCATGGCAACCTATTCTAGTATTCTTGCCTGGAGAATCCCATGGACGGGGGAGCCTAGTGTGCTGCAGTCTCTGGGGTCACAGAGAGTTGGACACGACCTAGGAACAAAACAACAACAGCAAAGATCATTTAGAGCAGAACCTGACACATGTGCCCACTATTTTTATCACATTATCCTCATAACCATTTAATGAGCCCACTCTGCTAGGATGAGCATAAATGCCATTTACTGTCATTTATATTGATATCTAAGAGCTATTCAGATCATAAGACTCAGTGGTATCCATGAGTTTCTGGCGTGAGTGAATATGATACGTATCTTATAGACCTGTGGTTAAGATTAAATGAATTTCTACCACCAGACAGTTGATTTGAGTGGTAGCACAGTGTAATGATTAAGAAAGATGGGCACAAAATATCTGGTCTGAAACCCAGCTCTGCCACTAACAAGCTGTGTCGCCTTTGGCAAATTACTTAACCTCTCTGTGCCTCAGTTTTCTCATCTGTAAAACTGTGATTATAATTGGCCCTCCCTCATAGGGTTGTTAATAGAATTAATGGTACCTGGAACATAGTGTTTTTTACTATCATTTACTACACATAAGCAATTAGAGAACATTCATCATTTAAGCTGAAAAAAGTCTGTATATGTTTCTGGACATTAATTTCCAAATGCTATGCCTTCTATCTGTTCCAATAGTGGACGATAAGTGAACGCATCATCTTTCTTCCTGTATTTCAAAAATATTAATGTACCTTTAGCTGATGAATTGCTCAGCTGCTTCTTATCAATGACTGCTCTCCAGGGAGACTAACAGTGTCTGGCTGTAATCAGCCCCATGTGTGAACTTCAGATACTTCTCTATGTATTTACCTCTCCCTTGACCATAAGGAATACTCCATAGTTCAAAAGCATACAGAAAATTCCATTTAGATGATGATCTCAGTAGTAAACATTATTAAACATCAATGATTTATACTGACTGCTAAGTTAGAAAGTCAGGATTCTTAACTCCCCAATGTTTCTGCCCCTTATAAAACAGAAAACATTTCTTTACGACTTTTTTCTTACACTGGATCCTGTCAACTGGTTTTATGTAAAAATCAACAAGGGGAAGAAACATTCATTACATACCAGGTTCTGGGCAAAGCATTATATATATATAATTACCTTATATATATATTATCATATTATATATATCATATATATATTTCATATATATCATTATATTTCATATATATTTATTATATATTCATTATATTTCATATAATTATCATATATATATATATAAAATTATCTTATAGACTTGAGGTTAACACCAAGTGTTGAAACAGCAAAGCTGTTTTTGCTGGAGGAACCCTGATTCTGGAGCTCTGCTCAAAGACCACTACAGTTGAGGATCAGTTCAGATTGCCAGTCAGCTAATGCCTACCTCTGCCAATAATTTCCCTCTAGGGATCACTGAAAGACGAGGTATGAATTTGGCTTTATTCTAAAATCAATCATTCTATAATTACGACAACAATGATAACATCTAGCATTATTTAGTGTGCTCTCTATCTAGAACTATGATAGCAGGTTTTTTGTTGTTGTTTTTTTTTTAATTGTTCAGTGAGCCAATTCTGAGAAAACTCTTCAGAGTAATAGACACATAGCTTAATTTGGGGTTGATGTTGCACAACTTGGAAATTAATGATTTTGTTATATCCCTTAGCAAACCATCTGGTAATCAAAAGGATATTCAAGTGGATCATTCAATCAAACATAGTAAAATAAGCACTTAGGATTGAGAAAAGTGATTAAATTTTAAAAAGCAGCTAAAGTTAAAAAAGAATACTCCTAAGTATTTATATAAAGCTAAATAGTTGTCATTACTTGAACATGCCAATTAAGCCACAATGCTTCCGTTTGCATTTTTAATCAAATGAAAACATTACCTGGGAGTGCTTGACAGAAGAATAAAACACTCTTAAAAGAAAAGGTTCTTCTAATCATTTCCTGTGTTTAGCTGGTTTATCCTGCTGTCACTGAGGTAGGTTTTCATTTACACATGATAATTCAGTGTAGTTCTGACTTAAACTTTTTGTTTTTAATTACCAAAGTGGTAAGGTGCCCAACCCAGTTCTCTTGCTAAGCTCACCAAAGGGATACAGTGGAAAAATTAACACTGACAGGAGCCTGTGTACTATAAAACACAAGAAGTGGGATGAAACTGTGGGCTAATTTTTAAATTTATGAGAAGACATAGATAGAAAAGTTAAAAGCAGATACCAAGGGAAATTTTCATTCATCATAATTAGAAATAATGATAAAAATTTTATCAAAGTTATTTTCACATTTATTTATATCAAAGAAATTAAAAGAATCATTTTACCTTGTACATAAGGACTGCTTATTAATTCATTTATAAAACCTAGGAGGGCATTTACTATATTTTAAAAATCACAAATTAAATATCACATCAATTCATTCATTTATAGCAAATTCTCCTTCCAATAATAATATATTTTGCTTTAAAAAAAGATCTATTTTTTTGTTTGGACAAAAACATTCAATCCAATGACACCACTTAACACTTTCCCATTTAATCATCTAAGATTTTCTGCTTTAAATACTAATTTTTAAAGTTACTTTCTTCTTACTATTGTGCAATAATCCTTCTCTTTGAAAACTACACAATCAAGAACCCCTTCATACAGTTTATATTACAAGCTATGCAATGTGAAAATACCTAATTTTCATTTACAGTGAAAAATTCTTAAAAAGTTATTTCAACTCAAAGCATAACCATGTAAAGCAGTTCCTGGTTTTGTTGTTAGTATTGAATTAACATAAAGTGTTATATCCCCAAATATTTTCTAATTCAATGCCAAACACACAACTTGCAATATTACTGTGTCCAATAAGTGCTAATCTTGCTGCATAAACAGAGAGCTTGTCGTGGTGTTTTCCTAATTCAACCTTATCCTTTTGATGCATCTTCTTTTCCTCCAGGTATAGTCTGTTGGAGCTGGAAGGGGCTCCAGAAGCCCTTTATTCTGACCCTCCCACTCCTTTTTAAAATGTAGCTTTAAAAACAGGAGGCAAATTCTTTCAAACACCAGCAGCAATGTGAAGCTACTTTGAAATAAACCTAAAGTTTGCATTCAAACTTTACCTTTGTAAAATCCCCAACGAATCTCCCACAGCGTTCTTCACACCCTCCTTTCCAGGTTTCAAAATTTTTTCTTTGAAGGTATCGAATGCTTTAAAAGGCATTGTGAGACAGGGGTACCTCCAAGCCATCAACAGTCAGTCTCGGGAACTCTCATCCTTCATTTCCAGCATGGGGACCACTCTGCTTTCCTCGATGAACACCTGGAAGTCAATTCTCAGGGAGATGACTATTTAAAATCAAAAAGGCGATGAAACACAGCCCAGATCTTTCCAGATGAGACACAACACCCACCCCCCAAAACAGGAGAGGCCAGATGATCTGTGACTGCGAATTCAGCCCCTCTCAGCTCCCAGCTCAGCAGCAGCTTGTGGTGCTTGTCTCAGGCAGCCACTCTCAGACTGAGTGCAGCCCGGCTCCCTCCCTGGGCTGCAGCTGGAGAAGCTAAAGGGGGCTCCAGCCCACGAAGTGTCCTGCGACCAGCGAAAGCCTCTGCAGCCGATCACCAGCCCCTCCTGCTGCTTCTGACCACATTCCCCTCCTGCCTCACTCAGCTCGCCTGTGGCTTTCACTGAGGGATCCTTTCCAAGGTGATGCCATAGTAACCGGCACAATACCTATCCCTTGGCCGCTGGGCTTATTAATGGGCTCTCAGCCAGAGCAAGCACCCAGGGCGAAGTGTGTCAAACACCCACAAGTCCTCTTCTTTTCTGAGGTCTGGCCACCAAGACAGGCTCTCGGCCACTGCATTAGGGCCTCTTATGCCTCTCTTGGGAGAGTTGAAGCAGTTTTTGCACCAGACACCAGTACGGATGTGGTCCTTGGAGGAACATTTGCACTTGAGGAGGCTAAACGCAAAACCCAAGCCGTATGCCTCTAGGAGGGCATGTGTCTCATCCACAGAGCAGGCTCACTCAGGGAGCAGCGTGTTAGGTGCCATTGGAACCATCGAACTGAAGGTAGCTGAGTCAGTCCTAGAACCTGCTTAGCGCTCTTCCCTGGTCTTCGCTGCCTTCAGAATAAACCTCAATTCTTGATCATGGCACAGAAGACACTCTGTGTGACTCCAGCCCTGCTTCCTGTCACTCCGCTCTTCCTATCAGCTCTTCACTGGGTTCTGCAATCTCCCTGTCACTTCCAGGGTTTACTCAAGCTGTGCCTTCTGCCTGGGTAACTCTCCTCACCCTTCACCTGGGAAATGCCAAGGTATTCTCAAGTCTCACAGAAGCATCACTTCCTCTAGAAGTCCTCACACACAGGGTTGGGTGTCCCTCCTCTGTGCCCCCGTATCCACTGTCCTCCAAGCCAGTGCGATCTGGCAGGGAGCAGTGAAAAATCCTTGTTGGACTGGAGTAGAAACAGCACATATTGCTCCCACATTGATGGTGGCAGGGTGACCCGTCCACGAATGCTGCTGCCAGGAAGAAACAGCCTGCATCTGTGAGGCTCCAGAGGTCCAGTCTCCCAACTTGCAGGGGACTGACCGGCCCTGTGCTTTAGACTCTCAGACTCCCCCGGAGTCATTTCCATAAGATCAGTCCCTGCCTTCTGCAGCGGCAGTCCAAATCCTTCTCCAGAATTTGAACTAAGTTGATCTAAATGAGCTGGATCCTTGGCAGGTTAAATACTACCATCAATAATAATAATAATTATTATTATTATGGCTAATATTTATTGCTCTGTCTTTCGGTCCAAACTTTGTGCTAAGCATTGTTTCCATATTATCACAATCTTTCCAACACTACTTTGTGGATAAGCTAATTATTATTTTCCCCAACCTCACTGACAGGAAACTGAGGCAAAGCAAGGTTTAGACTTGCTCGGTTTCAGATCCAAACAGCCTGACTTCATGCGGTCCTGTTCTCATGCTCTGTCTCTCTCCTCCCTCTTTCTTTCTCCTCCTCCATCCTTCCATCCCCCCAACCCACACTACCTCCTCCGAATTTACTGAAATATATTTTGCATACCATATACCTTACTCATTTCAAAGGTTTCTAGTAAATTTATCACGTTGTGCAAGCATCACCATAAAACACAAAGCAGATAGAACATTTCTATCATCCCAATGGGAACCCTCATATCCACTATTAATCCTTGTCTCCCACCCCTCGCACTGCACCAGGCAACCATCAATCTTTCTGTCTCTATAAATTTTCCTTTAACAGAAAACATATACAATGCAGGCTTTACTTTTCTCACATATCATGTATAAGCTAAGTATTTTATATTCTGAGCTGGCTTAAAATTTTAACTTTTTTCAAATGTTCTTAATGTTCTCTAAGACTTCCCTGAATGATTCCTTTTCACTCACTGTATTTTTTGGGCAGGAGGGAAAGTAGCAGGTGATTATTTGCCCTCTAAACAGAAATGATCTTATGTTTTAGTGACTATTCTAATGTTTTCCTATCCTTATACAACCATCACTGTCTTTGCATCTAATAAAGTACTTACAACCATTTAACAACTGTAAAAAAATTTTTTTCAGACATTTTCTATAAATGGAATCAACACACTATATACCATACAGTGTATTGTCTCTTGTGTCTGACATCTTCCATTTAATATGATGATTTTCAGATTTGTCCACATTACAACTTGTATTAATAGTTCGTTTTTCCTTCACTGCTTTCAGTGAAATAGTTTATTGTATGGACAGATCACATTGTATCTATCCATTGACCAGTTCATGGACATTTAGTTGCTTCTAATTTTTGGCTATTATGAATAAAATTGTTAAGAACATCTGTGTGAAAATCTTCCTTTGGACAAATCTTTTCATTTCTCTTGGGAAATACCTAGGAGTGGAATTGGTGGATTGCATGGTAAGCATGTTTTTAAGAAACTGCCAAATTACTTTCTAAAATGACAGCACTATTTTACATTCCTGATAGCATGTATGAGGGGTCCCATTTCTGACATCATCACCAATATTGACTGTCTTTTTTAGACTTTCGAGTGGGTATGAAGTGGCATATCATTGTGGTTTTAATTTGCATTTCCCTGATGACTAATGACATTGATCATCTTTTCATGTGCTCATTAGTCCTGTGTATACATTTTTGGGTAAACTTTCTATTTAAATATTTTGTCCATTTTTAAAATCAATTTTTTACTTGTTAGTGAGGTGTATGAGTATATATTCTCAATACAAATTCTTCACCAGATAATATGATTTGCAATGTTTTCTCCCAGTCCACTGCTTGTCTTTTCGTTTTCTTCATGCTGTATTTCAAAGTGCAAATTTTTTTGTTCATTCATTCATAGACTGTGCCTTTTTCATTCACATAAGTAAGAAATCTTTGCCTAACTTGAGGTCTTAAAGATTTTCTATTTTCTCCCCCTAGAAGTTTGCTTGTTTAGCTCTTACATATCAATCTATGCTCCATTTTGAGCTCATTTTTTCACATGGTACAAGGTAAACATCTGTGTTCAACTCTTCCCATGTGGATCTCCAGTTGTTGGTAGGCTATTTTTTGTCTAATGAATTGCCTTAGCACCCCTGTCAAAAATCAGTGAGACATAAATATTTTAAAAAAAAATTATTTCTGGACTCAGTTCTCTTCTATTGATCTCTGTGTCTATCCTTCCAACAATTTAGACTCTGTTCACTGTAGTTCTACAGAGTAAGTTTTGACATCGGGAAATGAAAGCCTTCCAACTTTGTTCTTTCATTAAGATTGTTTTGGCTATTCTACGTCTTTCATAATTCCATACAAATTTTAGAACCAACTTATCAGTTTCTGCAAAAAATCCCGTCTAGCCTTGTGCTCTTAAAAGGACAGATATTTTCAGGCGGTCAACTTTGCCACCCACAACCCCTCAAGGCTGAGAATGCTAAGACTCCAGGAAATCACATATCCAATCACTCCACCAACATGTCTTCACCCTGTCTCCAGAAAGCTCACTCATTCATCAAAAGCAAATACAATCTAACTAAAATATGATAAACACACTCTCTTGCTACAGAAGTCATTCCCTGGTGAAGCTTTTAACCTTTTTGTCAATCCCCAGATACCCTCAGTTACTGACCTCTTAGAGCACATAATGGAGGCACCAACAGGCAAAGACCACATGAATCTCTCTTAAGGGTCAATGACTATTAAGAGCACTAACCATTCCTGCAGAATGTATTGCTCATGAAACGCATCTGAATCTGCAAAGGGTTTTTGGCGGTGATTTAGATGGTTGGTGATAATAACTAACACTTATGGAGCAACCTCTAGGGGCCAGATCCTACACAGTTAACTCACTTAATTCCCAGAATGACTCTCTAAGGTAAGTACTCACATTATACCATCCACAGATGAGGAAACTTGGGCACAGAGATTTTAAGTCCATTTAAGTTCACACAACTAGGCAGAGATCAGCTGTGGCCACAGGAAGTCTGGCATCAAAGCCTGTACCCCACACTAGTACTACACAAGTACTCCATACTAGTGCACTAGTGTTGATAATAACATCTACATTAGATCTGTTGATAAGGGAGGCAAGAAAATATAAAGCCAGACTTTGCAGAACTGAGGCTCATTGTATTCATTTGTTCCCTCCCTTGAGGGCCTAGTATGTGGTAGGCCTCTTGAGACACTGGTGATGTAGGTTGAACTGTGATATTTCCCTTGAAGAAACAATTCAGAAAGTGAATAAGTCCATATGGTGTAATGAGTGATGCATCTGGCAATGAAAGCATAGGTAAGGAGACCTAAATTAGCTTGCAAAGGAATGGAAAAAGGTTTCCTAGAAGAGGGGATGATAGTATACGCTTTCAGGGATGAAGGGGTGAGGCAAATGAAAGAAAATGTGGGAGAAAAGACTTGCATGAAAGAGCCTGGTGCCTGGGGGAAAGCTGCATAGTTTAAGAGTCAGGTGAGTGCACCACGTAGTTGAAAACAAGGTTGGAACAGTGATTGTGAACTTTATATAATTTATAGAAGAGCATTAAAACATGTGCTCCCCATCTCAAAATATCAAATAAAACAAAGAGGAAATGATATGTAGAGCAGAAACCCAAGGGCCATGAAATTAGAGCTTTGGTCTATGCTGGGAATATGTAGACTGAATATGCATTAGAAAAAAAATCCAGCTGTTGACAAGTACTTGATGACTTCCTGTCACTCTGTACAGAAACAGCCTCTTCCCCTTGAGAAAATAAGACTGACTAGGACGTCTCTAGAGGTGCTTGCCCAGATCACAGCAACTCCTCATTCTCAGGGAACTTCCCTCCCATGACCATCTCCCTCCTCTTTTATGCCAACAGGCCCCCAAAAGTCCTTTATACGCTGCGACGTTTCCGGTCTCCTCTGATCACTGTTGGATGAACCAAGGATGGGCCCCTGCACCGCGCTGACCAGTCAGATGCCAAATTCTCCTGTAGTTTAACTTGAGAATTGTAAGACTGCTGGTCACCTGGCAGAACCCGGCGGGGAGGGGGGCGGCGGGCGGGATGGGGAGTGTATTCACACCATGGAGCTGCAGGGGACACAGGTCTGGCTCGGAGAGGAGAATGAAACACAGTGAAGCCTTGGCAGGGCAAGAGTATCTGTTTCTAATGGCCCTCCAGCTCCTGTCCATCTAGACCCAGCTGTCCTTCTACTCTGACTTCTGAAATATCCACATCCTTGTAACAAACTGTCCTCTTTTTAGCTTACTTTAGGTAAGACAGTTTCTACTCTTCATGGATGAAGAATCTTGACTGTATTAGGGCCTTCCCTGGTGGTCCAGTGGTTAGAACGCCTCCTTCCAGCGCATGTGGTGGGGGTTCAATATCTGTCTGGGGAGCTACGGTCCCACGTGCCATGGGGTGTGGCCAACCTTTTTTTTTTAAAGGAAGAAAAAGAATTTTGCCTATATCAATTATTTAAAACCCAAATCCTTGGAGAAGGAAATGGCAACCCACTCCAGTATTCTTGCCTGGAAAAGTCCATGGACAGAGGAGTCTGGCGGGCTGAGGTCCATGGGATTGCATGACTGAGCATGTGCGCACGAGGGTGGAGGGAAATGGGTTGGTAGCAATAAAGTGGTAGAACTAAAAAAATAAATAAAAATAAAAAAAAAAAACCCAAATCCTGAAATGCTAATACTGCCTGTATCTAACACCAGGAGGGCAAGCTTGACTGTTCAATTTAATTTTAGGTAGGACTCCAATCTCCCAACAGTGAAAAACGTGGGTCTCAAAAGCTGGTTGTTAGTGAAGTCATTCCATTCCAATCTACCTAGACCTACCTCCCCCCAGAAAGTGAACAAATCCCAAACAACTTGAAAATAAGATTTATTCAAGAAAATAATTTCATCAAATCAGATCAAAGTGTTAGGTGGAAAATTTTAACCCGGCTCAGAGCTAATGGCCAAATTATTCACCTTTGAGGATAAGAAATTTTATAAAGAAACAGAGGTAATGAAGAAAATTAATCTTCCCGAGGTTCCTTCTCTCCTGAATTCTGTGGCAGCTTTTTCAGGCCTCATTCTACACCCCAGTTCCACACTGCTCGTCCCTGCTCCTATAACACACTGATACCAACATAAACCTTTCTGTTCAACAACACTTCTCCCATCCTTTAAAAGTCTGTATATTGTTGATAACTACCATTAGAACTAATCTGAATATATGTAAAACTTGATTTTTTTCACTGCACTTCTATTTTTGACATTCTTTTATTAACAGTCTGTTTTACAAAGCACTTTCTAGTATCTTATTTGATTCTCCCAATCACCTGTATAACAAGCAGATAGAGAAACCAACACAATTTTGCCCAAGGTAGCCTGGCAAGTAGAATGTGGAGACTGGGGAGCAGGTCCTCAAATCCATCTCCTGAGCTTGTGTTGGTATAATACACGGCACATTGAGATCCTATAAATCCACTGTGGGTACTAAAGACTGTAACAAAACAACTCAGGAAAGATGTATTCAGAATCCCTGTGTCTTTAAAAAGTCATTGAGCACAGAACTGCTGCCTGCCCTCCATCTATGGATGCTGCATCTGTGGACACAGAGCTGATAAGGGGCTTGAGTGTCCAAGATTTTGGCATCCTGTGGGGGGTAAGGGTAGGGGCTGGAACCCCTCCCCCACACGGATATAAAGGGGCGACTGTATCGGTAAGCTTGTGATAGCAATAGCAAAATTTCTAGAAAAAAATTTGAGGTTACATATTAATGTTTGCTTTCCCTAAACTGTTCCATCAAAAAATAGGGCAAACCAATAGTAAAATAAAGAGAAATTAACATAAAACACTGATGTACCAGCCCCTGTATTAAGATTGCCACCAGCCACCCAAAGTCTGATAAGACTCCCTTTACAAGGGGGGGAATTTTGTTGAATCGCTCAGTCGTGTCCGACCCTGTGACATCATGGCCTGCAGCACACCAGGCTTCCCTGCCCTTCACTATTTCCTGCAGTTTGCACAAACTTGTGTCCATTGGGAACAATTATCTCATTCTGTAGTCGATGCTTCCTTATTTCAAGTCATTGCTGACTTGAATTTCCTGATTTCATTTCATTCTCACAAAGGAGAATGAAAAACTAGAAATGACAAAGTAGAATGACCAAACAGTTATTATCTCCATGTAACAACAGACTAGTTCCAAATAGGAAAAGGAGTACATCAAGGCTGTATATTGTCACCCTGCTTATTTAACTTCTATGCAGAGTACATCATGAGAAATGCTGGGCTGGAGGAAGCACAGGCTGGAATCAAGATTGCCGGAGAAATATCAATAACCTCAGATATGCATATGACACCACCCTTTTGGCAGAAAGTGAAGAAGAACTAAAGAGCCTCTTGATGAAAGTGAAAGAGGAGTGAAAAAGTTGGCCTAAAGCTCAATATTCAGAAAACTAAGATCATGGCATCCGGTCCCATCACTTCATGGCAAATAGATGGGGAAACAGTGGCTGACTTTATTTTTCTGGGCTCCAAAATCACTGCAGATGGAGATTGCAGTCATGAAATTAAAAGACGCTTACTCCTTGGAAGGAAAGTTATGACCAACCTAGCCAGCATATTAAAAAGCAGAGACATCACTTTGTCAACAAAGGTCCGTCTAGTCAAGGCTATTGTTTTTCCAGTGGTCATGTATGGATGTGAGAGTTGGAGTATAAAGAAAGCTGAGTGCCAAAGAATTGATGCTTTTGAACTGTGGTGTTGGAGAAGACCCTTGAGAGTCCCTTGGACTGCAAGGAGATCCAACCAATCCATTCTAAAGGAGATCAGTCCTGGGTGTTCATTGGAAGGACTGATGTTGAAGCTAAAACTCCAATACTTTGGCCACCTGATGCGAAGAGCTGACTCATTTGAAAAGACCCTGATGCTGGGAAAGATTGAAGGCAGGAGCAGAAGGGGATGACAGAGGATGAGATGGCTGGATGGCATCACCGACTCAACGGACATGGGTTTGTGTGGACTCCAGGAGCTGGTGATGGACAGGGAGGCCTGGCCTGCTGCAGTTCATGGGGTCGCAAAGAGTCAGAGCAACTGAACTGAAACTGAAACCTTTCAGGAAACTGAGGTGCAAGCTCAAGAAGTCACAGTCACATGGCTTTTGGTTACAAAGTTACAAAGTTTTTTGGTGGAGCCAGGATTGAAACCAGTTGATTACAAATGCACCCATTTTATTATACAGCACTGTTTACAGTCCACAGTAAAGCATTGTTAGTCTCATTACATTTCAGTCCACTGTGAGCGGGGTACTGGACTTCAATTTATTTGGCTCTATATTCCTAGTAGGAACATAACTTTATGCCATTATTAAATAAATTGTCTCTAGAATTCTTTGCAAACATAAGCCTGCATACATGGAATAGAAACATATCAAGTTCTATTTTCAGTTCATCAATGTAACTGCTTAAATATTTTCCCCCAATTAATGAAAATTTAAATTTTCCCCAATTAATGGAAAGAATTTCCCAAATTTTTCCTATTAATGAAATCTTTAAAGTCAAATAATCAAAATACAGAAATACAGGATGCCTTTACACAGTATGAAATGATTTGAGTATTTTGCATTTTTCACAAAAGAATTTATATAAATTTATTTATGAAATACTTTAACTTCATTATTCACTGCTCCTTTGAGTTTATATCTACCTAGAGAAATAGGTTGGACAGACTATTCTACTTTAATGTTGAAACCAAACAGGCATGGAGAAGGCAAGTGATGTATTAAGTTCTTTTGTAGTTTGGGACAGAATTGAAGATGAATTCATACCCATCTACTCATCTGCTGGCTGTCATTAGCTGCCTTTAACAAATTATTAACCCATGTATCTTAGAGAATCCCATTCCCATAGCCTCCGGCACAAGACATTCAGTGATCAATTCTTAAGTCTGTTCTCTTGCTATAAGCCCTGCTCTCCTCCAGGGAATCTTCCCGACCCAGGGATATAACCTGTGTCTTTGGGCTTCCCTTGTGGCTCAGCTGGTAAAGAATCCACCTGCAATGCGGGAGACCTGGGTTTGATCCCTACATTGGGAAGATCCCCTAGAGAAGGGAATGGCAACCCACTCCAGTATTCTTGCCTGGAGAATTCCATGAACTGTATAGCCCATGGTGTCACAAACAGTTGGACATGACTGAGCAACTTTCACTTTCTTGCTATAAAGATCATTTATTTTTCTTTAATGTGTTACTTCCTGTTACATATTGGTATATATTGGCTCAGTCTGAAATCCCTGAATCTAAGTAATGGGAAATACTGGTTCATTTCATCCAGTATTAATACAGTATGGGAAATAAGTTCCAGTTTTGCTTTACACACTGTGAAAACTGACTTAGATTCAAGGATATCTTAGACGGTGTCCAAGATAGAACATGGAAAATGTGATAATAAATGCATTTGCATAATAATAAAAATGAAACTTGAAAATGTCAGAGGAAGTAAAAAGCACAAATGAGATCCAGAGTGTCCAGTTAACTTCAAAACATGAAGAACAGGATTAATATATCTAGGGCATTAAGAATCACGCTGGAACAAGCCTACACACCTTCAACAAGTATTTCCTGTGAGGTCCTATCCTCCTCATGGATTCAGTTCTATAGGTTAGACATCAATCTGTCCCAGTCAGTGTTCAAATCTGTACCTGAAGAATAGCCAATGTCATGGACCATTATTTGGAAGACAGTGACATCTTCTGGTGGTTTATAGACTAAATTCAATTACACCAGACAGTCTTTTACCCCAGAAACCATCCAGTTTATTTTTTGGCTGTGCGCCTTATGGGATCTTTGTTCCCTCACCAGGGATTGAACCCAGACCCCTGACGGTGAAAGCACTGAGCTCTAACCACCGAACTGCCAGGGAATTCCCCAGTCACTGTTTTAAAGTAGATTTATCTCTTCAGTATATCTTTATTAAACTCACAAGTGTGGATCCTTAAATTTCTGAAATGTTCAATGAAATGTTAAGAAATAACAATATATCTCACTTTGAGTTGGTGTCATCCCTGGCTTATTCAGCCAGCATTAATTCCACTTTTCCTGATAATCAAGTCATTTGACCAGACCTTCCTTAATTCAAGCAATTCTCAGCCTTGGGAGTTACCTGCTGTAATCCTCTCCCTCATGTGTCCAGTTTAATTTGGGAAAATGTAATTCATAAGTAATCATTTGATAGCATCAAAAAGTTTTTAAAAGACTGCCTGCAAGGTTGAGTTCAGGCCCCATCTCCTCTGAAGCCTTCCCCACTCCCCCAGTCCAGGTTGGCTGTCCCTCTTATATTAAGATTTGTCACAGCATATATAGTATGTCCCCTACAATAGCAACCTTCAAGTTGTGAACTTTCAAAGATGCAAAACAGCTGTTTACATGTTTGGTGTACATTGTCACATGCAAGCATCCTCTACAAGTGGCTGTGCTTTGGGTACTTCATAGCACTGCAGAGAGTGCAGTAGTATGATACCTTTAGTTCAAGACCAGGAGGTCCAGAAGCAAGTGTAAAAGCAGTGGTGACGTAGCTGGTACTACTGTACTGTAAGATGAAAATGTTTATTTTTTTTTAATTTTTATGTACTATTTGTGTGAGAAGTGTTACAAACCTATTACAGTAGTGCACTACGTGGTTCATTGTGTTAGCTGGATACCTAGGCTTGGATTAGGAACAAACTGGACTTGACAAATGTGCTTTTGGAATGGAACTTGTTTGTATGTAGGGACTTACTGTGTACCACACTGTCCTGTAACTGTCAACTCACTCACCTACCTTTACAACCACAGTGCAAAATTCTTAATGACAAGGCCTGTTTCCCTGGTGGCTCAGTGGTAAAGAATCCATCCACCTGCCAAAGCAGAAGACACAGGTTCGATCCCTCAGTCGGGGAGAGCCCTGGAGGAGGAAATGGCAACCCAGTCCAGCATTCCTGCCTGGGAAATCCCATGGACAGAGAGGCCTGGTGGGCTACAGTTCATGTGGGCTACAGTTCATGCAAAAGAGTCGGAGACGACTTAGCAACCAAACAACATCTCATGACTACTTGTGTCCCAAGAATCTCATAGCCTATAACCTATTTTGGGCTTATATTCTGAAGAATAAATATATTCAAATAATGCTTGGTGAGGTATCTGTTGTTCATTATTTTAGAGGCCTATGTGCATCATAAACAAGGTGGGGGTATCTACTGAGAACTTAACAGTATGTCAGGAGCCTTGTTGGGTGCTTCAGACACATTGACTTCATTTAATCCTAATAAGCCTATAAGACACAAGCCTTATTTTATAGCTGAGAAAACTTAACCCAGTTAGTGAAAGAGACAAGATTCATTCACTCCACATCTTTATTTACACTCTACCTTGTTTCAAAGTGAGAATTTCCAAGAACATAATACAAAACTTCTTTTTTTAAATAGAATTCAGAGCAAAGGAGCAGTAAGAATTTAAAAAATCAGATAAGGCCAGAAGGTAAGTACTGAACAATGCATACCATTAACGTACTATGGACTTGCTACAGGTGGACTGCAAATTTGGCTGAACTTCACATCTGTTAATGTGTGACTTGTCCTATTAGTCAGAGACTTTAAAAGATAGTTGCTTAGAAGCACATTTATTCCTAACTGAAACCTGAAGTTTCTCCTGTGGATTCTCAAAGCTATTGTGTCAGAGTGGTCCAGTGTCATCCTTGGCAAAGCTTCACAATATAGTCCAAATGGAAATTGATGTGTGGCTAATACGAGGCAATTTGGGGACAAAGGTCTCCACAGTGAGTTTAATTTCATTTGGAATTTCTAAGGAAATGGATGGATTATTCAGCATTAGCGTCCTCCATAAAGCTTTCTCAAGAATGAGATTGTGAATGTTGGGCAATAAAGGTTGTTATCTGACACGCATCTGGGTAGAGATATCATTACTGATTAAGGGCAAGTCCATATGAACAGGGCTTCCCAGGTGGCTCAGTGGTAAAAGAATCCACCTGCTAATGCAGTAGATGCAAGATATGTGGGTTTGATCCCTGGGTGGGGAATATCTCCTAGAGGAAGAAATGGCAACCCGCTCCAATATGCTTGTCTGGAGAATCCCTTGGACAGAGAAGCCTGGTGGGCTACAGTTCATGGGCTCACAAAGAGTCGGCCACAACTTAGCAACTGAGCACACACACACCCCATGTGATCAGTAGAGCTGGAGACAGAAATCCCAACTCCTTCTGCCACTGGAGCAGCTTAATGAGGATCCCACTTCAGGGGCAGGCCTTTTCATCTCTTCTCAAAAGTAGTCTTAAGACCACCCACTGTTAGAGACAAGATTTTCTCAAAAACTGTTTTGGATCTGTTCCAACTAAACAAACATGTAAAGAATCATATTCTGCCTCCACAGAGTATGAATACTAAAATTTTAGCCTGGAATTTAAAAAAGAAAAAAATGCCCCCACTGAGTCCCAACTTTATCTGGCTCCAAAGTACTCCTAATGTGCCCATGGACGTGGCCCATATTTGACTTTGGTTTGATCATTGCATTTAGAAAGACTGGCAGGAACCCAGAAGGGGCCTGTATGAATGTTGATTCCTACATTCAAACTTGGGACATTAGGCTCTCAATCTCATTTACTTTTATATGAAAGCCAAAAAGTTTTCATCACAACGGAGGCCACCACGAAGAGTGTATGTCTAAAAAACAGGAGGGAAAAAAAAGTTAGAACTGTATCAAATAGGTATAGAGTAGGTAAATCATATTTCCACTCAAGGCACATTTCAAAAGAATGTTCAGAAAGTTTTAATATAGGCTATGTATATACAATTCCCTATAGCTTTTGTTAGCACCAGTACAAATCCTGTGGCCCCATTTTCAAATGGCTTAACAGATTGAGGGGTCTTATCAGTGAAGATGAGGATAGGAGACAAAAGCAGACATTTAAACAAGGAAATTTTAAAGAAATCATTGTTAATTAGTAGAAAGTGGCTATTTTAAGAGTTTTTTAAAAAGCACTCTTAAGGAGTTCAAAAGTAGCAGTGGCCAAAAAAAATGTACTACCTCTAGGTTGCGAAAAAGGAAAGAGAATTAAGGAACTAAAGACTAGGAGAGGCTTTCCTCCCCACCCCACCACTCAAGCTGAGCATAGGACTTCTTCGGCTTCCACAGGAACATTCAGCAACCACCGCCGCCCACACCTCCGGTAGTGAAGAAACCGTCAGAGGGCCAGGGCGGGAGACAGCTGCTTGAGGAAGAGGCTGAAAGCAGCCCCCTGGAGCGCCTCCCAAGTGGGACATGTGCCTGAGGCACAGCTGGGGCTCTGCTGCTTGGGCTGCTGGGTTCCTGGGGTGACTACAAATGGAGAACCGGAATCCAGAAGGGACTTCACGCTGCTACTCCTTTGCAGCGCCACTTTAGGACAGGATCATCGATGAAGCCTAACATTCTGCCAGGCTGGCAAAGGGAGACATGTCTATAGGGTCCAGTATCACAAAGCAGGGCAGAGAAGGATGGATTTGGAGCTGGGAGTTGACATCAACAGCAAGGTGATAACTGCTGTAGTTCACTCCTTTGTCTTCTTACCTTCCCTATACTAACACAGGAGCTACTAGTCACACGTGGTTACTAAGTACTCAAAATGTGACTAGCCTGAATTGAGATGTCCTAAGTGGCTCTCAAGACAAGGTACAAAAAAGAATATATCATTAAACTTTCTATTGATTAAAACATTAAATTTTCTATCAATTCACGTTGAAAAGGTATCTTGGCTCTATTAAGTTAAACAAAATATATTACAATTAGCTTCATCTATTTTTACTTTTTAATGTGGTTACTAGGAAATTTTAAATTACTTATGTGTTCTGCATTCCACATAGTTAAATCCTGTGAGGCTGGAGCAGCTTGGCTGCTTTGGATAAAGCTTTCCATCAACACCTGTGTGTGTGCTGGGCTCAGCTATTTTCAACTCTTTGTGACCCCATGGACCATAGCCTGCCAGGCTCCTCTGTCCATGGGAGTATCCCAGCAAGAATACTGGAATGAGCTGCCATTTCCTCCACCATCAGTAATATTTAACAAGCTCTAGTATGGTAAAATGGCTTTTTCTACCACACTGCTTCCTCCTCAGCCAAATCGTATGCTTCAATTCTATTATTAACACACGTCTGGGTGCTGCAAGCAGTGCTGACCTGGCCCCCCAACCATTCTCATCCACAGTTCACAGAAAGAGCCCAAAGGCTGATTCTGAGCACTTCTATTCTATCACCTCCATCTCCCACTGCAAAACCAATGTTTCCAACATAAACATATTTATGGTACCAAATAAGTACTGAACACATAACACTCACCACATTTAACCATTTTGACAAAAGCAACTCCAGAATTCAAATAATAAAGGATATAAAGGATGCCACTATGATAAAAAGCACTGGACTGCAGATTAGCAAAAAAAAGAAAACCTAGCTTCTATTTCTGGTTCTAACCTTCTTGGGTTAGGCCATGTAAATCTCTGATCCTCTTTCTCCTACACCTGCTTGGAGAGACAGCAATGAATTATTTCAGTTTTACCCAAACAATATCATGAAATCCTTTTAAGGATTATAACCAGATTTTAAAAAATTAATAGGACAGAATAATAATAATACACTATATGTGTTAAAGGTTTTATGAAACTTTTGTTTCAGATATAAATCTCATATACTGGGTTTGTAATGTAAGATATATTTCTTACTGTCACAGTAATAGTTTGAGAGCCAGACACATAATCTCTTAAAATCCTATACTGTTTGAATTCATATAACTTGTTCTGTCTAAAATTATTTCAAGACCAGTAAATAACAAAGCATGAAATTACAACTTAATATAGAAAGTTTTATAAAAGCTGAAATTTATTTGGTGCATACTCTGTGCTTGCTATCAGGTACTTTCACATATACCTTTTCCTTTAATTTGTAAAAGCAACCATGTGAGGTATTTTACAGGTTGAAAAAAATAGCAAAAACCTATGTCCTTAACTTATTCACATGAAAGGTTAGATGTTTCCCCAAATAAAAATAAAATTAAACAAACAAATCCCAGCCAAATACACAGTCTATTTCCATTTCCTTTTATGCATCCTCCAAATACACCACACACTTCAGCATTAGAAGAATCAAGAACAAATTCAAATAAAGGGAATCTCTCTTGTAATTTTTGGAGACAGGTGCTTTTTAACTACCAATTTTCTACTCTATGCACAAGGGACTTAAATGCTGTCAGTATCTGAAATAATTTTAAGGTAATCCAATACTTTGAAAATTTTGTTCACATAGAAATACAAGCCTAAAAACAGCACTATTTTTAGAGGCAATTTCATAACAGAAAAAGGCAATGGTAAGAGTTCAAGTGATAGAAATGACTTAAACAAAATACCTTCAAGAAAGGAGGAAAAACATATAGAAAATTTTCTAAAAATATAGCACCATTACCTCAATGAATGAACAAATTTCAAGATGTGGAAATTACCTAAGAATCACAAATATTTCTCAAATAATCTGCTCTTATATTTAGACTTTCAAATTATATAGTTATAGTAAATTTTCTTATTAGGAGTTCAACACTGACATAAAGTTATTTTACAAAATAAAATGCAACTTCCTAAAGAACAGTGACTACTGAATCATTACTAAGAAAAATTTTTCAACATTACACAATTTAGTTCCTTATGCAAACTTTTCTCAAGATAAGATACTGTGTTACAAATAAGACACAATCTGGTGTGAATGCATTTGCCAAAAACATTTGATCTTCCTCCTGCTTTTCATTTCTTGGTAAGTTTCTTTGGCATTCCTGAGTCCTCTCCTGAAACCATGTAAAAAGTACCACTCGAAGAAAAAACAGACATAAAGCTGACTTTTTATTTTTTTAAATACTTTCTTACTAAATGCTGCCAGCAGTATTATCAAATTATATCTTGTAAATAAGTAGTATACGTTCAATGTGAGGATATATAGTTTTTCAATGAATAAATGTAGTGTCAGCACAGTAAAGTTCATAGGATTTATTTTAAATGATAGCTGGTTTCTGATAATTAAAATCCACAACTCTATGGCAGCAGTTACAATATAATACATTATAGTTCTCTGAAAGATCAGCTTAAAGTTATAATGATGGAATATAACTTAACAAAATACAAATGACATCTATGGCATAAGACTCCACAGTTACCAGCTAATCAAAGAAAAACATCAGAGAAAGGCCTTGAAAAAGAAAGCATGTTTCATGTTAGAAGAATTTACCCTTTTTCTTCCTAAAAATGGCTAATTATGAACATAAAAATGTTTGAATGAAAGATCCTAAAATTCCGAGAAAATAATTAAACTTCAGATGCAGTAAGTGATGAGGTCACACTTAACAAGCTGAAAATTAATCTGTTAGCAGCCAGAAGATACAAGCGCTCATTTTTAGAGAAGTAAAGTTTATTACATTTGAAACAATACAACAGAAATCTCAAAAGTTTACTCATTAAATATAGTTTAATTCTTACAAATCTCCTTTTGAAAATGCAATTCATATATGCTGCAACCTCTGAAGTTTGAATTCAAAATGAAGCATGAAGGCAGCCATCAGGAAAAAGCAGAGAGGGCTTTGTCAAATACCTGTACATATCTGTACATGCCTCTCTGTCTGTGACACAGGAGGAAAAATGGGACTCGAAACATATCCAGGAAAACGGAGAAAAATACACTACTACTTTGAGGCAGACCATGCTAAAAAATAATTTACAGTGATCAGTTTGCATTTATGATAGTTGATAATGCCTTTAGTTTGAACCAATGAAATGAAGGTTAAACTAAATTTTGCAGTATTTGCTCAGCCTTTTGTACTAAATATTAGTTCATCTGAGAAGTAATAAGATTGGAAAAGCAAATGACCTGATCCTTTTCATTATGTGTATCATTTTCTCAGTTGTACTAAATGCAAACAAATCAATACAGCATCAAGATTTTTCACATATTTAAAATGAAGACTAATGACTTGTGAAGGTAGACTGTGTACCATGTAGTATTTAACAGATGAAACTTGCAATTACCATCAACTCAACTTTTAAAATAACACCAAGATATACAAGCCAAAATAAACATTTGATTTAAAAATTCTGCTATTCAAGATACTCAGGTATCTTTTTTTTCTCATTGAGATTGATATGGGTTGGGTCTTTTAAAAACCTGAAGAGGAGTTGGTAAGAGGAAAAAAAATCCTCAATGCTTTAAAAACCTCAACTGTTAGGAGTCCATACAACTACTATGCTGGCATGAAAACAGGTTTTTATTTTTTTCCCCTATCACAGGACCACTCTCCCATAGAAGTACTTCCTCCAAGCCAGCTATATAAAGATGTAAATCAGCTTACCCATGATTAAAACTGAAGTAATCCTTCAAAAATAGGAGCATGACACCTCACCCAAAAAGATCTTTTAAATCATTGCTAGCTGAACTGCTACTGGTCATAGTAGTTGGCGGCTGTGCAAAGTTCTGTGGGTTAAAGAAAGGATTAGCCTGCATTCCGAAGGCAGATTGTCCCATCACGTTCACCTGTGTTCCCATTACTGAACTGCCCATACCTGGAGACCCTTGAGGAGGTACAAACTGATTAAGCCACTGATTTGGTTTCTGTTGTGATAACTGGTTCATGCTAACTTTGGGTTTCTGAGGGCCAAAGAGATTATTAAGAGCAGACATATCTGTGGGTCTTTGCTGAGTCTGCTTTCCCCCTGCAGGAGGAACACTCACAGCGCTGAAGTTTGGCAAGGTGGAAGGTGCTCCCAGAGTCATCTTGCTCACTCCAGGTGTGCTTGGACTACTGAAGAAGTTCTGGTTTGTATTAACTGGCATGTTGAATCCTGAAGTCTGAAAGCCCATGTTAGCATTTAGGCCATTTGTTAAATTTCTCTTTGTATTGTCAATTGGTGTAGAAAACATCATGCCAAGGCCCGTGGAAGGAACAGAAGTGAAGGAACTTGAAGCAGAAATTTTAGGGGTGCTAACAGAAAGACTGGTCAAAGATGACATGTTATCCATCAATGTGTCTGTCAGGTCCTTAGTCTGAAAAATACAAGGAAATTACTTTATTCCAAATTACTTTAAAATTAGTAAAACACTTGATAAATTTTATTATAAAGGACAAGTTAAAATTAAGCTTGTCTACACTGAGACAGCAAACTACACGGTTCACAGGCCAAACCCAGTTTGCCACATACTTAAGGCTCTTTAAAGATGAACATTTGCAACGATCTGATGACAGGGAACAAAACTTTGAACTCCAATTAAATGAAATGTTGTCTCCCCCATTGTGCCTCCACCAAAAAGCAGAATTGCATTTTTCTCATTAGATCTGTATTATAGAAAAGGATGTTGTTGCTGTTTAGTCGCTAAATTGTGTGCCTCCTTTGCGACCCCACGGACTGTAGCCTGCCAGGCTCTGTGGGATTTCTCAGGCAAGAACACTGCAGCAGGTTGCCATTTCCTTCTCCATGGGATCTTCCCAACACAGGGATAGAACCTGGGTCTCCTGCATTGGCAGGCAGATTCCTTATCAGTGAGCAACCAGGGAAGCCCCACAGAAAAGGATACTTTATTATTTTTGTGTTTTGACTTTCATCATAATTATGTGGAAATTTAGTTTTCTTATTTCTTTATCCTTATATAAGTACCTACAAAATACTTTATTTTGCCTCTTGGCCCACAAAAATTTTTCCCACAGGGAAAAGTTTAATGATTAGGAGACAACAACAACAAAAATAATTTAAAGAAAGCTTTTAAGATAAAGTTATTTCTGAAACCAGTAACAGTGTAAACTTTTTCCAAGCAGAGAACTTAATCACTGTCCTTAAACCAGCAACTAAAACGGTGCCTGGAACATAAAAGGAAACAAATACTGGTCAAGACATATAGGCAAGAATCCCTAAATCAAGCTACAAACATGACTACGAAAATTATTTCTTGCTCAAAAATACATAAATGCATGAACATAATATTTCTGTTCAAAGTGAGCAGAGTTGAATTAGTATCACAGACCTAATATTTTTAAAGAACCATCCCATTAATCTAGCTTCTTCTTTATTGGCAATAAGCAGTATCACAAAACATCATACATTAGGCAGGTTATTGAGGAGTTGCTGGAAAATCTTTATGCCCATACTTCTTAGAAATTACATATAAAAAGTATTCTCTGAAATACATTTTCATAAAACACTAGTAGGTAGACTAGGTTCTATACTACCTTACTCCTTAAGAGTAGTATGATTGCATTACACACAAAAAATTAACTCTGACCTGCTTGACTGGAGCAATAGGTGTGTGAACTTGAGGTTTAAGAGGCTGCTGGCTTTTCAACTTCTGTGCCTGTTCCTGTTCTTTTGCTAATTTCTGTTTTTCTTCGAGTGTAAGTGATGCCTTAAAACAAAACAACAGCAAAAAAAAGTTAACTGACAACTTTCATAATTTCATTTGTAAACCAGAACGTTGCTTTTTTGTATGTTTGACAATACTTGACAATACCAAGTAGTTTGTACCATTTGACAATACTTGACAATACCAAGTAGTTTACGAACGACTGTATTGGTGACTGCCACAGCAGTATAATTAAAGTCAGTTACACATTAGTTTTGTGGGTTTTCTATTTGGTTTTTTCCTTTTTCAATATATACCTCTCATTTTTTTTTAATTGGACGATAATTGCTTGACAATGTTGCATTAGTTTCTGTTATACAACATGAATTAGCTATAAAATTGGGAGATTCTTGTTCAGCTGTTTTTATCTTACTCCAAAAAATGTTTTAAGAACTCATCAAAAGCTAAGCAAGAATTAAACAACTTTTTTAAAAGAACATGAACAAACATTTTTGATACTAATGTCTGCATCAAATTCAGTGTCTTTTTTCTTACATCTACTTTGCCAACCTTTAAGCCCACAGAATGTCCTCTTACAATTCTGTAAACCAGTGTCTTGGTTCTACACATACAGGTACTCATACATGTTGAATGAATAGAAGAAAACTGCCCTTAGCGAAATTCAAAGTGGATATATTTTTTATATTGGGTGCTAACCAATATTTCAACTGGAAACTATAGTTTTATAGTTTATTATTCAAAATCAGGAGCAGAAAAGAGACACTGTAGAATTTATCAAGGGATGTGACTGGCAAAGTACAATAGAAAGGACAAGAAGTAGGCAACCTAGAAACATTACCAGTGTGGGAGAATGAATAATAAAGGAAGTTAAAAATATTAAGCATGTTTATTCTCAACATGGGTTAGGTCATGATCCACTGATAACTTTTCAATTTCATAAAGATAATTAAAGAATGTTTCTATTATGCTAAATAGTATTTCTCAACAAAAAATTTATGGTTTATAGAAGTCATATAATATAAATATGAATGTCAAAAGAACAGTAAAGAAACTTACTCTTTTTTGTTTATTCTGTAACCCATCCTCTTTATTTTCGGATTCACCACCAGTCAGAAGGTCTGCTCCGATGTTGTTAAATACTTTGTCAATCTGCTGAAACAGAAAAAAAATCAACTAGTTGAACAACGCACAAAACTTGACTACTTAAAGATCAGACGCTTCTGAAATGGAGCACACTGTCAAGCACTTTTTCCCCCCCAAGATTAGGATAACCTAAATATCTTCTTACCTGAGACCCAACATTTGTAACTTTTGTCTCCTCAGAAGCATTCATTTGATTTCCTATATCCAAAGATCTGTAAGAAAGAAAGAGATGAGTTATGACAAAGTTATAAAAAGAAATGTTTTTAAAATACCTGTCCTAAAAATACTTCACCCATAGAATTTATTACAACCTAAACAAACTGCAACTTCATTAAGGAGAGTCATAATCTTTTTCATTATTTACTACTGTTAGTGTCTGCCTGCCCCTACAAGTAACATTTGTATACAAGTCTTAAAAACTAAACATTTTTAGATTGACTGGTGAATTTACTCAGGGTGTCATAAAATCATGCAAGGATGGTTCCTACCATTATGAGAGTTCAGAGCTTACTGAGAGACAAGATTCAATATGGGAACTTAAGTTCAGAATCTAAGCTTCTAACAAAAAATTCTATAATCACTGAATGAAAGACGTAGGCAAGATCTGTGCCTTGAAAAACAGGTAAGATTTATTTAGATAGGAAGGAAAAAAAAGAAGGTTCATCAAATATAAACACTGGATAGAAAATTTCTCTGTTGTAATTTTTAAAGATTTGCAGGGTTCCTATGCCAACATAAGTCAATCCATTAACAGCATATATATATATACACACACACACACACACGGTATGTACAGATGTATATATCTCACAGAATATTTAGCATATACAAATGCCTACTTCATGTCATTCTACATCTTGTGTATTTACTTTCATAAAGCCTTTATCTTACACTGGAGCAAGACCAAAAAAGCTTCTTTTGGAGGATCTGGCTCGTGACTAGTATCAATTTTACTGATTTTCAGATGTCTTTGGCTCAGGATTAAATATTAATGGGCATTCTAAACTCATGTGTTTTTCTTTGGAGCAAAGAATATAGTGAAGATTTAATCATAAAACTGGCATTTTCTATTGAATAATTTTCATCTTTCCCCTCATTCTTTGTATACTAATATTTTGCAAATAATTTAGAAAATCCTCTAAGACACACACAAAAAAGAGGTGGATGCTGTGGTACTACACATGGAATGAATTCTCTGTAAATGTTTCAAAGGTTAGATAAAAGAGAAAGGGAGAAATCAAAACACCAATATTTCATAGATTTGAAAAAAACTTTTAAGTGGTGCTCTTGGTGATCAGCACCCTGACTTTACAATGCTGGTGGCTAATATGACAAGAGATTTTTCTCAGAAACAGAATTTTCATTATGTAGAGAAAACATTAAGATTATATCATGTTATGCTTTTGTATTTAGAAGTAACATCAGATTTTCAACAACATTCTATTTAAACTCAGTTTAACTTAATCTGAAAATTTTTTACATGCTTTACATACATATAGTCAAATTGAAATCCTTCAATTTTTCTCATCCATATTCTAGGAAATCAACCATGACATAACTTTAATGTCACTCCTGGACCATGTGCAATTAATATTCAACCTACTTACTTCTGCTGTTCTTGCATTATATGAAGTTGCTCCAGTTTAGTCTTATGTTCTGACTCCAATCTATTAAGCATCTCTTTTATGACGGAAATGAAAGAATTGAACTGGTATAAGAAGAAATTGATATAGTTATAATGTTTCAAGTGAGCAACAAAGTAATCTAATAAAAAATTCAACAAGTTATTCATAATATTCTCTATTTTTACCAGAATATGATCCATAGATCTGATGACACAAGAATAGATTATACATATTTTAGCTCAGAATATCATAGCAAGCTTTTATACTATCTTTGTACACTGGTGATATTTTAAGTTCCAGAAAACATGTCACCGAATAAGTTTTATATTCTGAGCTGTCTAACAGCTACCATTACTCAGCAGTCTTAAATAAATTCAACTCCACCAATTATTACACATTGATTTTTTTAGACTAACCCAAAACTGACCACCTACTATGTGCATATCTGAACACAATCTGCGTGCGTGCGTGTGTGCATGCTAAGCTGCTTCAGTCGAGTCCGACACTCTGCAGCCCCACAGACTGCAGCTCGCCAGCTCCTCTGTCCATGGAATTCAACAGGCAAAAATACTGCAGTGGGTTCCCATGCCCTCCTTCAGGGCACCTTCCCAGCCTAGGGATTAAACCCACATCTCTTCTATCTCCTGCCTGGCAGATGGGTTCTTTACCATTAGCACCACCTGGGAAGCCCACAATCTGTTTAACGATGCATAAAAAATTACTCTTTATCCAGATCATTATAAAAATGACATGTTTGGCTAAAATAAATCTTGTTTTCTAAAAAGCTAGTAGAAATATTAGATATATATAATCTAACTTTCAAATAATTGAAGTTTATAAGAATGCCCAACTCAATGTCTAAACATAGCTCAAGTTTTTTTTTTAAATTTAGTTAAATAATTTTTATGGTACTTCAGAAACAACTTATTTCAGTAATACCACATATTACAGGAAGACTCTAGAAACTACTTTCTTCCCTCCCCAAATCCAGTAGTCATATACAAATGTAAGAGTTGGACCATAAAGAAAGCTGAGAGCCGAAGAATTGATGTTTTTGAACTGTGGTGTTGGAGAAGACTTTTTAGAGTCCTGTGGACTGCAAGGAAATAAAACCAGTGCATCCTAAAGGAAATCAGTCCTGAATATTCATTGGAAGGACTGATGTTGAAGCTGAAACTCCAATACTTTTTGGCCACCTGATGTGAAGAACTGACTCACTGGAAAAGACTCTTGATGCTGGGAAAGACTGAAAGCAGGAGAGGAAGTGGACAACAGAGGACGAGATGGTTGGATGACTCAATGGACCTGAGTTTGAGCAAGTTCCAGAGTTGGTGACGGACAGGGAAACCTGGCGTGCTGCAGTTCATAGGGTCGCAAAGGGTTGGACACGACTGAGCAACTTAACTGAATGACGGAACAAGGCTTTCAATAATCCCTCTTTCTAACTCACATACTCCTTACTTTGAATGCAAAAAGCACTTTCTTCATATACCTCCTTCAACACATTTTTCCTTGTTTTACCAATGTTTATATGTAATATATTTATACATTCAATGCCGATAAAAGAGTAAGCAGAATAAAGCACAAAAATATTCCTACCTGATTGAGATTAAGATTGTTTTCAATACTCAGGGGAATCAGATGAGGCAATACTTTTCCAGCCAGCTGCTCTTTGGTGATTCCCAACTTCTTATGGGTAAATGTACATTTGTAAATACCTGATTTTAAAAAAAAGAATAAATGTTATAATTCAATACTACAAAATTAATAGAAATCAGAAAAACAATGTAGCTATATAAAATCTCTTGATCATCAGTACAGTTACAAATTTTTCCTTATCAATGCTTTGAAGAAGAATGTTCCTACATATGTATCAGAATGATTTCAGCTTTACTGTCAGTTTAGATTTAACATACCACGACACACTCATCCCATATTCTTTGGCTTAAAACAGTGTAATTGTAAAAGCCTGTATTTTTTTTTTGGTAGATATACCCATCTGAATGCAGAATTTCAGAGAATAGTAAGGAGAGATAAGAAAGCCTTCCTAAGTGAACAATGCAAAGAAATAGAGGAAAACAATAGAATGGGAAAGACTAGAGATCGCTTCAAGAAAATTAGAGACACCAAGGGAACATTTCATGCAAAGATGGGCACAATAAAGGACAGAAATGGTATGGACTTCACAGAAGCAGAAGATATTAAGAAGAGGTGAAAAGAATACATAGAAGAACTATAAAAAAGACCTTAATGACCCAGATAACCATGATGGTGTTTCACTCACCTAGAGCCAGACATCTTGGGAGTGCAAAGTCAAGTGGGCCTTTGGAAGAATTACTAAAAACAAAACTAGTGGAGGTGATGGAATTCCAGCTGAGTTATTTCAAATCCTACAAGACAATGCTGTGAAAGTGCTGCACTCAATATGCCAGCAAATGTGGAAAACTCAGCAGTGGCCACAGGGCTGGAAAAGGTCAGTTTTCATTCCAATCCCAAGAAGAATCCCAAGAAGAGCAATGCCAGAGAATGTTCAAACTACCACACCATTGCACTCATTCCACAGGCTAGCAAAGTAATGCTTAAAATTCTCCAAGATAGGCTTCAACAGTACGTGAACTGAGAACTTCTAGATGTTCAAACTGGATTTAGAAAAGGCAGAGGAACCAGAGATCAAATTGCCAACATCCGTTGGATCACAGAAAAAGCAAGAGAATTCCAGAAAAAATACTTCTGCTTCATTAACTATGCTAAAGCCTTTGACTGTGTGGATTACAATAAACTGTGGAAAATTCTTCAAGAGATAGGAATACCAGACCGACTGACTACCTGCCTCCTGAGAAATCTGCATCCAGGTCAAGAAGCAACAGTCAGAACTGGACATGGAACAACAGACTGGTTCAAAATTGGGAAAAGAGTATGTCAAGGCTGTATATTGTTACCCTGCTCATTTAACTTCTGTGCAGAGTACAATCATGTGAAATGCCAGGCTGGATGAAGCACAAGCTGGGATCAGGATTGCTGGGAGAAATTTCAATAAACTCTGCTAGGCAGATGAGACCACCCTTGTAGCAGAAAGCAAAGAAGAACTAAAGAGCGTCCTGATGAAGGTGAAAGAGGAGAGTGAAAAAGCTGGCTTAAAACTCAACATTCAAAAAAGGCAGATCATGGCATCTGGTCCCATCATTTCATGGCAAAGATAGGGAAACAAAGCAAACAGTGACAGACTTTATTTTGGGGGGCTCCAAAATCACTGCAGATGGTGACTGCAGCCATGAAATTAAAAGACACTTGCTCCTTAGAAGGAAAGCTATGACAAATCTACACAGTGTATTAAAAAGCAGAGACATTACTTTGCCAACAAAGGTCCATTTAGTCAAAGCTATGGTTTTTCCCGTAGTAATGTATGGATGTGAGAGTTGGACATAAAGATGGCTGAGTGCTGAAGAATTGATGCTTTTGAACTGTGATATTGCAAAAGACTCTAAAGAGTCCCTTGAAGAGCAAGAAGATCAAACCAGTCTATCCTAAAGGAAATCAATCCTGAATATTCATTGGAAGGACTGATGCTGAAGCTGAAGCTCCAATACTTTGGCCACCTAACACGAAGAGCTGCCTCATTAGAAAAGACCCTGATGCTGCTAAAGATTGAAGGCAGGAGGAGAAGGGGACAACAGAGGACAAGATGGTTGGATGGCATCACCAACTCAATGGACATGAGGTTGAGCAAGGTCCAGGAGATGCTGAAGGACAGGAAGCCTGGTGTGCTGCTGTCCATGGGCCGCAAAGAGTCAGACAGGGCTGAGCAAACGAACAACAACGATAGTCCAGTAAAAGCCTATTCGAATCAGGTATAGTTCTTACAGTGTAGCAGTAAGGCTACAGAAATGTCTGTATTCTGAACACAAATAAATATATATTTCAGACTACTCACTCAAACTTAAAAGTGTCTAAGGATAGGTCCTATACCTTTATTCACTTTAACCAATCAGACTCAACATCTCTGAACTTTAATAATTTAACTCCACACAATCCTTCACTGTTGTCTTTCATATTTATTCAACTTTCAAGACCCTGCTGTTATACCTATTTCACAAAGCCTTCATTTGGTAAACTGAGCACATCTGCTCCTGAATCTCTGTATGCTTTCATGGAGTAAGAGTTTTGTATATAATCTAAAGCTTTAGAACACACCACCTATTATTCTCCAGTTAATGCACACTTCACTTACATACTCAAAGAACTCTGTATGCCCACTAAATGCTTGTTTGCAGAACACTATGCTCATTACTTTCCCTTCAGTTGGTCTCACTGAATTCTCACAAAACTCCTATAATGATATTATTTTACCCTTATGTGACAGATAAAGAAACTTTTCAAAGTCAATCCAGGAACTGGCACAGCCAGAATTGGGGTTAGGGCTCTTTTCACTGTGTCAAACTCCTTGTCAAGAAGACTAATTTCCTTGGGCTCAAAAGTTTCATAATGTATCACAAAAATTCTGTGTCTATAGAGGTCCACAACAGATTACTTACTGACCATTCCTATAAATATTTACTGAGGATTTTCTATAAATCAGCCTCTATAGTAGGCATTTCAGATACATGGCTGAATAACATAGATTTTCTTCAAAATTAACACAGAACTTCAAGTTTAGTAACTTGCTAATGTCTATGTGATTCTACCGCTAACAGTATAGCAGACCCCAGCATTCCCAGGTTGGACTTCACCTACTCATAAACAATTTCAGAGTTTTTAATAGAGTGATTTATAATTAGCAGGCTGGCAGACTAGAAGGTGCTATAAGGCTCATAACGCTTTACCACGCTTAGCGCTGAAAAGCATATGCTCGTGTTTTGTTGTTGCTGCTTAGTTGGTGAATTGTCTTCAACTGTTTTGTGACCCCATGGGCTGTAGCCCACCAGGCTCCTCTGTCCATGGGATTTCCCAGGCAAGAATACTGGAGCGGGTTGCCATTTCCCTCTCCAAGGAACCTTCCCGACCCAGAGACTGAACCCATGTCTCCTGTATTGGCAGGTGGGTTCTTTACCAGTGGGCCACCATGGAAGCCCTGGGTTCATATTTAAACATATCTAAATTAAGAGCCAACTCTACCACTTTTTAGCTGTATAATCTTGAATAACTTACTTCATTTATCTAAACCTCACGTCCTTATTGTAAAACAGAAATAAAAGTACCAAATCTCATTAGATTTTAGAGAGGACAAAATAAGATAATGCAGAAAAGACTTAGCAGAGTGCCTCTTATAAATCGGGTAACAAATAAACATTAGGTATTACTATTATGATTGGTATCAGCATTTCAAGTGGCTTTGTTTGCCTCTCTTATTTAGTATCATTTTTAGAGGGAAAACTACATGCTATCATGACATTTGTGAAGCTGGGATTCCCAAATGTTTTTATCCCTTTGTAAATGTCAGGTACTACCACTTTTGCTAAAATTAACAGAGAGAAGAGTTATATCATGGCATTTACACCATCATTCTTCAGTTACTGAATGCTATATACATGAAAAGAGAGCAAAATGGTTTTACAGACTGAGAAGTTTACTTGCATGATTATAAAACAGTAAAGTAGCATCAAATGACATTAAGTTTTCAGCTACCTAAAATTCCCATGAGGACCGCAGGTTCCTTGGATGGAATTTGTTGTAAGAAGGGTAGAATATCATCAAGTACAAACCATTTATCCAAGTATTCCAAAATCTTTCCTAAGCACACTAATGAATTTACACGTACCTATTAAAAGAGGTAAACTGAATTAGTCATTTAAAGTCTTCACAAGCTAGACCAAAATATTTTAAGCATGAGTATAATCTTCATATATGTTAAAATCCCAAAAATGAAAGAAAAGTTAAAAGCTCTCATCCTTTATTAATGTAGAAAATTCACATATTTATAAATTCCCCTGATTTGTTTCAGAAAATTTATGATTGCTTTACTAGGATACTAAGTAGCTAAAGGCAAAGAATGATTTTAATCATGTCATTCTAAATAAAGTAATTAGGATTTGAGAAGCTTTACTATATATTTGCTTGCTAAGAATATTTTCTTGAGGTCATCTGAACTATAAAAAGGACTACATTCTCCCATCAAATGATTAATTTTACTGGGCCTCTAGTACTTTTCTCTAATTCATGTTCAAGTCATTCTTAAATATTTTAACAATATGTGGAAATTCTATCTGCCTTACCTGAAGTTTTATATTTCTAAATATATTTTTAATATAGTCACTAACACCTGGTATTTACCTGGTGTTAATTTACCTGGAGCTCTTTTATCAAAATTTTATCTATAGTCTCTTGACTAGTTTGATAAATATTTCACACCCTACTTTCTTCGCTACAATTTGTTAAGATAGAATACTTTGAATCAGGATCATAGTATCAATAAAACTATTTTTTTAACGTAAACTAAAAAAAACAGAAAACAATTTAGGTGGTTAAAAAAAATAAATTGTGGCTTAAAGCAAAAGAGGATTAAGAAAAAAATTACTCAAATTTTCTATAGAAGCACTAACAGACAGGGAGTAATGTCAGGGATGGAATACTATAAAATTATATATCTAGGCAAACTATAGCTATTGTTCACTTTCACTGTGCTATTTATAGGTTACTTAGAGTCAGGATGAAATATATGAACAAACTGTAAAAAGATTACTAAACAATAAGAAAATTACTAAGCCAATGAGAAGTGAGAGACAAATAAAAATATGTAATTACTTACAGCAAGGGAAGATGTTTGCAGACATGCATTCTTAATTCTTGGTATCAAAGCATTTTTCATGGATGGATAGTCTATAAGATTTGCAAAGGTTGGAATGATGTTTAGACAGAGTTCCTATTAATAAAATAAATTGGATCAATCTCAGAGAAACATGTATTAAAAAGCATTTTGTATTTGCATGGTTAATTTTGTCACATAGTTTGAAATAAACTCTTATCTATCATTTGATCCTTACAATGGCTATTTGAAAAAAAAATACTTATCAATTTTCTACTTTACAGATGAGAAAACAGGCTCAGAAGACCTCACTCAAATTCATGCTATGTCATACAACTAGCATATATACCAAAATCTCCTGATAACATTCCTAATTTCTTTCTCTGAAAACACAATTCATTTAATTTTTAAAATAGGAACATCTTAAAAAAAGGAAGTAACATTTAAGTTTTGCTATCTCTCACGAGAGAAAAATCAAATATTATACCAATACATGTAAAACTATTCCTCCTAAATAATGAATTTCTTAGCTGTTACAATATCCATATGATGGAATATAACACAAACATTTAAAAATATACATTCAAAGACTGTTTAATAATATCAAGGATAAATGTAATAAGACACTATTATATCATTCCAATTTTTGAAACATGTATTTGTCTACAGACTTAGGAAAAAGAACTGGAAGGATATATCTGGAAATGTTAACTGAACTATGGGCACCTCTGAGAGAGGATTTAAATTTTCTTTATATTGATATTTTCAAATATTTCTAAAATCTGAAACCAAAGCAAATATAATGGATAGAAATAGGAAAAGTCATTTAAAACATTCTTGTTAACTAATGCTATGCCACAGTGTAAATGATTGGAACTGGGAACTCTGAATATAATAGAGGAAAGGAAGGATGATGAAGGATTAAATGAGATAAGAAAAAGAACAGGAAATGGCTTGAGAAAAAAACTGGCTGCAGAACCCACATCTCAGATATCTTATGAGGCAGAATGATTCTTGTAGGAAAACACAAAAGAGATTACTGAAGAAAATGGAGGTATAAATGTGTATCAGAGGAGTTACTGATGCTATCTGGCAAACAAAGATATACTTATTTGTAGTTAGATAGAAATGAATTAATCACTAAGAATCTGATATCAGAATTTTGGCAAATATTTTATCTACTTAAACTTATTCCCAGATTTCCAAAAGGCAGACAGAAAGAAGAGAGTTAATATTAATACACATTCAGAAGTATAATAATTAATCAGGTGACATAATTTGAAGATAAGAAATACAAACTATATTTAAGGGACTATTTTTCCACAGTTGGTAGAGGAGAAGGAGCAAGGCTGGGCAGTCAGTGAGGCACTGTGCTCCTGTTACCAGAGGGGAAGAGTAAAGTTCAGTCTTTAATTCATTTGAGACAGACTGGACTGAACACGCCATATATGCACTAAGCCATACAATCTAGGAGTAGGTTATAAAGAGGTAAATGTCTAAATCACCTAGCTAAAGGAGGGGAGAGCTCTCTCCATACGAGGAGACCTAAGAACAGGGAACTGAAAAAATAAAAGGAAGTCCAATTAGTGTGTTTGCAGCAACTTCTGCCTTTTATGTTCTATTTTCTCTATAATCAGTGGTGGGGAGGGGAGAATGAACACAAGTTCTCCATGTAATTTTAAAGGTAAATAATTTTAAAAACTGGTTCTCATTTATCAATGCTTCTAATGATCCTAACTTTTCTAAACCATCTTTTAATTTTCCAAATGTTTTTCTAAACTCTCTTTAGCCTCTTAATGTTCATAGTTCCAATTAAACTTCACTTTAAAAATACCACTCCAAAAATGAATTTCACAAGTTGCTTCCTAGCATTCTTACTTGTAAGAGGCATGAGGAAAGGATTTTTGTTTCATGCTCTTACTCCCTCTCCCAAAGCTTAGACAGGTTTTAACTTCATCAGACTCTTACCAAGCAATGCTGATACTAGTTAATTGGACTGGTGACTAAACACTTCTACTGAAATGACATCAGAAATGCTGGTGTCTAAAACCTGGCAAAGTTGCACAGGTCCATTTGAATTCTATATTAATTATTTTAGTAAAATATTGGCTGATAACTTATTTGCCGAACTAACCCCCTTAAGAAGAAAAGACTTGCCTGGTGGCTCAGACAGTAAAGCGTCTGCTTACAATGCAGGAGACCTGGGTTCGATCCCTGGGTGGGGAAGATCCTCTGGAGAAGGATATGGCAACCCATTCCAGTATTCTTGCCTGGAAAATCCCATGGACGGAGGAGCCTGGTAGGCTACAGTCCATGGGGTCGCGGAGTTGGACACAACTGAGCGACTTCACTTTATGAAGAAAAATGACTTTACGTCACTTTACCTTCCCTTTCCTCCCTAATCTCGCTGACTATATAATCAAGTTGGCTACATAGGGCCTGTGGGAATGTTTCAGGCTATAATTCACAATTCCTTTGGAAAGTGCCAAAAAGTAATAGTAGAGTAAAAAAGCTGGCTTAAAGCTCAACATTCAGAAAACTAAGATCATGGCATCCAGTTCCATCATTTCATGGGAAATAGATGGGGAAACAGTGGAAACAATGGCTGACTTTAATTTTCTGGGCTCCAAAATCACTGCAGATGGAGACTGCAGCCATGAAATTAAAAGACGCTTACTCCTTGGAAGGAAAGTTATGACCAACCTAGATAGCATATTAAAAAGCAGAGACACTGCTTTGTCAACAAAGGTCCGTCTAGTCAAGGCTATGGTTTTTCCAGTGGTCATGTATGGAGGTAAGAGTTGGACTATAAAGCAAGCTGAGGGCTGAAGAATTGATGCTTTTGAACTGTGGTGTTGGAGAAGACTCCTGAGAGTCTCTTAGACTGCAAGGAGATCCAACCAGTCCATCCTAAAGGAGATCAGTCCTGGGTGTTCACTGGAAGGACTGATGCTGAAGCTGAAACTCCAGTACTTTGACCACCTGATGCAAAGAGCTGACTCATTGGAAAAGACCCTGATGCTGGGAAAGACTGAAGGCAGGAGGAGAAGAGGATGACAGAGGATGAGACGGTTGGATGGCATTACCGACTCAATGGACATGGGTTTGAGTAGACTCTGGGAGTTGGTGATGGACAGGGAGGTCTGGCGTGCTGCGGTTCATGGGGTCGCAAAGAGTCAGACACGACTGAGCAACTGAACTGAACTGAAGTACACCTTTCCCAATCATTCCATGTCATTTGGACAAAGGAAGTAAGAAATGATGTTATAAGGAAAAATTTTAAAATCAACTTTGCAACTTTGAATAATATAAAAGACCTCAGATAAAGACTGAAGTGAATCAAAAAAGTGACCATATAGGTATGGTATTAGATTCACATTAAAAAAAAAAGCTAGGTCACCAACTTATAAAAATTAAACTTCTGTTTTTTCTTTACTAGAATCTCTACACTGGCAAAGAGAGTATAAACTTTTAAATATGAAACTTTTTATCCAGTGAGATGGTTCCTTCCACAGTACAGAAGAAAAAAGCTCAAACTAAATTATACTTTTAATAGCAATCCAAACTTTTTTTTTCAGATAATCCACAGAACCAAAATTTTAGTAGCAAAGAACATTTGGCACAGTATGCGATGAAGCAGAAGTTTGGCAAAGTATGCAATGTTTTAAAGCACTCTGTAACATGAATGCATGACTTTTCATGCATTAGGGATGCTCACACTAAATTATTATCTGCTTTTCTACCTACCTGCTATACAAATTAACTTCAATTCAAAAGCAACATTTCTGAAGAGAAGGCTGAGTTACCAAGCATGAAAAATCACGAGTATGGGGAGCGCCTGCTTAGCGCTTTCATAAGAAAAAGGCACACACACGTTTGCCATTTCCATTCATATGGTAATTACTCATTTAGCAGAAGGTATATAGCGATCCAAACTACAATAAATCAAACCTTCCAGAATAGTACATTTCTGACAAGTAAAAACAACAATAAATCATTTTACTTTATTAATACTGGTATTCATCAATTGATTCTTCAAATTAGTTAGGAGTGGATATACTTTAAAAGTACATAATAAAATTCACGAACTCAATAATATGTATTATTGAGCTTTATATAAAAATTTTATGACAAACTTAAAAGGTACTTTACTTCTTTTTTTGCTTTACTAATCAAAATCATCATTAAAAGAAAAAAATTGAATATTATACCTGGATCTGAATGGAGGGAGCCTCTAGGGCTCTGTAAACCATTGGCAGGACACTGTTCTTTATCTCGTCAGGAGGAGTTTTGGTTAGTAGCAGATCCATTTTTTGGAGGAAGATTAATAAAATCTGTGTATACAAGGGGAACAATGTATCAAAGTCTAGAATTTTTATGTCACTTTACATATGCCAAAATTTAAAGTTGCTTCAAAAGAATAAGTTATGTATTTTGACACTTACCATGTTGCTAGCCTGAAGGCATGGAAGACAAAAACATATAAATCAAGTCTCTTATGTTTCTAGAAGCACAATATTTAACATCTGCTCTTGGTTTAAATATTTAAATAAAAGCTAATTTCCTAACTCTCACATATCTTCAGTAATACATCACTCACCCACAAGTACCAACTATCTAGAAAGCTACTGGGTAAAAAACAAAAGTCTGGGGGCAGCAAAGTCAGACGTCTCAAAGAAGTAATTCTATCACTTGGCTTCTATGAAGGTCAAAACAAGAAAAGGTACAGAAATGAAAACGACTGTCAGGAAAAATTCTAGAGAGAAACATCTTCAGTTGTCCCTGATCATTTGTCTGCCATCATATAGCTAAGTTACAGGAACAAACCATCCCTTCTATTTATGCAGACTAGAAGGGATTTTTAGCTAGACTAGTAAGGGGGGAAAATGCAAAGAATGAAGGCAAATAAGTGCTCAGAGGATAGACCCCTTAGGCTCCTGTCTGACGAACAAGTTGGTGGACATGCAACCCCACTGCTTTTCTTCCTGACAAGTTGACCATGTTTGGAGAACTCTGCTTCAAACCCTACAGTTCCCTCACCTGCCCCTTTCTCAGGCAGAGGAACTCTTGCCTGACTACCACAGACTTCCTTCTGTTTCCCTCCTTTCAAGGGAGGGACCACAAACATCCTGTCATTAAACCGTTAAATTAGGTAATCAACAGTTTACCAATAAGCTACTGCCATGTAGTATCAGAAACTTAGTAATATTTACCATGTGCGAGAAAATTTCAATTAATTTCAACAACTCCTTTCACTTCAGAAATGACCAAAATAGAAGCTATAAGAGAGTAATGACTTGTCCAAGGAGATGAAGGTGGCCAGATTCTAATTGAAGTTTGGGACCCTACTGCTCCCTTAAATCCAAGTGCACCTTGAATCTGGGGAATAAATATTTTAATAGAGTCTATATCAGACTCTAATTAAATTTTCTCTTAACAATACACATATTACTCCCATGGTGCTGGAAGCATTTTCCCTCTTCTAGTGAAACTATTTATTATCAATAAAATAAAGGGAACTGACACAAACCATATACAAATTAAAGATTCAATAACAAAGCAGAAAAACAAATATTTAAAAGTGAAGGAGAAAATATTTATTTTACTAAACCTGTAACTTTCAGTAAGGCCAATGGGAATAATATAACACATGTAAAACCTCACTACAATTTAGCTGAGATAGTAACTTGTTGACAGCTATAGACATTTACTTGCAAAGTTCAACTATTAACTTTAGGAATGGTTCACTTCAAGCATATGAAAAATAGCTTCTGACTATTGGAAAAGCAAATCTCTCATATTTACCTCAATTTTTAAAAAGCCAGATATCCATTCCTTTTGTTTTCAGTGATAGTTATCATTGACTAAGACCACTAAATAACCGCAGATAAACAGGAAAAAAAATCTACATACATACCTGGATTGGCTCCTGCTGTTTAAAGACAGGCCCAAGTTCAGGTAGAATTAACTTAACATATTCTTCTTTGGTACATTCTTCAGCAATGAGTAGAACATTGGGCAAAACAAAAGGTACCATGTCAGGGTTTACAAATTCTGAAGTCAAACAAGGCAAAATTCTCTGCACAATCACACGCTGAAAGGCAAAAATGTTTTCTTAAAATTAATCTTTGTATCAGGTCTTTAGTATTAACATTGAAGTTAAGCGTCTAACACCTCCAATCCTTTTGGGTAAAGTGACTATATAATTGATAGTTGAAACTGGGACACTTTTGAGAATAAAATATTACTATTGCTAATTATGCCAGGACAAAAGACATAACCTGGGAACATTACAGAGAAAGGGGGATATATGGTCACTCTTTAGGAAATCTTTCCTAATTAGTCTTCATTAATATAGTTCTCCTCTTAATTTCTTCATTACTTATGATTCATATCCCATATTGTAAATTATTGTTTCATGCATGTTAACTCCATCTACATTTACTAAAAGGGCCTTGAAAACAAGGACAATATTTTGTTTCCCATTTATTCTCCAGGGCGTCTGGGTAAAGGGCTACACAAACAGTATATAACCAATGAGTATCTGATAGATTAAACACTGGAATTATTTTTACAAAGGAATTAACTAGTTTTCCAGATAGTGGCTTTTTTAGCATTCATTAATATTTTTAGACCATGTTATCCTCACAATTTACTAAGACAGGAAGGAAGAGTAGAGGAACTGGAGAGACTAGTATCATACTGAAGTAACCCCTTAACTGTTAGTGAGACAGTGATTTCCATGACAGTTTACAACTTCTCTTCTGATGTTTAATGTCCAAGTGCTGACAGAATGTGGTCCACTGGAGAAGAAGATAGCAAACCACTTCAGTATTCTTGCCTTGAGAACCCTATGAACAGTATAAAAAGGCAAAAAGATAGAACACTGAAAGATGAACTCCCCAGGGTGGTAGGTGCCCAATATGCTACTGGAGATCAGTGGAGAAATAACTATAGAAAGAATGAAGGGATGGAGCCAAAGCAAAAACAATACCCAGCTGTGGATGTGACTGGTGATAGAAACAAGTTCCGATGCTATAAGAGCAATATTGCGTAGGAACCTAGAATGTTAGGTCCATCAATCAAGGCAAATTGGAAGTGGTCAAACAGGCAAGAGTGAATGTCGACATTCTAGGAATCAGCGAACTAAAATGGACTGGAATGGGTGAATTTAACTCAGATGACCATTATATCTACTACTGTGGGCAGGAATCCCTTAGAAGAAATGGAGTAGCCATTACAGTCAGCAAAAGAGTCCGAACTGCAGTACTTGGAGGCAATCCCCAAAACGACAGAATGATCTCTGTTCATTGCCAAGGCAAACCATTCAATATCACAGTAATCCAAGTCTATACCGTGACCAGTAACACTGAAGAAGCTGAACGGTTCTATGAAGACCTACAAGACCTTTTAGAACTAACACCCCTAAAAGATGTCCTTTTCTTTATAGGGGCCTGGAATGCAAAAGTAGGAAGTCAAGAACTACCTGGAGTAACAAACAAATTTGGCCTTGGAGTACAGAATGAAGCAGGGTAAAGGCTAATAGAGTTTTGCCAAGAGAACGCACTGGTCATAGCAAACACCCTCTTCCAAAAACACAAGAGAAGACTCTACACATGGACATCACCAGATGGTCAACACTGAAATCAGACTGATTATATTCTCTGCAGCCAAAGATAGAGAAGCTCTACACAGTCAGCAAAAACAAGACCGGGAGCTGACTATGGCTCAGATCATGAACTCCTTATTGCCAAATACAGACTTAAATTGAGGAAAGTGGGGAAATCCCTTATGATGATACAGTGGAAATGAGAAATAGATTTAAGGGACTAGATCTGATAGACAGAGTGCCTAATGAACTATTGACGGAGGCTGGTGACACTGTACAGAAGACAGGGTTCAAGACCATCCCCAAGAAAAAGAAATGCAAGAAAGCAAAATGGCTGTCTGAGGAGGACTTACAAATAGCTGTGAAAAGAACAGAAGCCAAAAGCAAAGGAGAAAAGGAAAGATATACCCATTTGAATAAAGAGTACCAAAGAATAGCCAGGAGAGATAAGAAAGCCTTCCTCAGCGATCAATGCAAAGAAATAAAGGAAAACAATAGAATGGGAAAGACTAGAGATCTCTTCAAGAAAATTAGAGACACCAAGGGAACATTTCATGTAAAGATGGGTTCGATAAAGGACAGAAATGGTACGGACCTAACAGAAGCAGATGATATTAAGAAGAGGTGGCAAGAATACACAGAAGAACTGTACAAAAAAGATCTTCACGACCCAGATAATCACAATGGTGTGATCACTCACCTAGAGGCAGACATCCTGGAATGGGAAGTCAAGTGGTCCTTAGGAAGCATCACTATGAACAAAGGTAGTGGAGGTGATGGAATTCCAGCTGAGCTATTTCAAATCCTAAGAGACGATGCTGTGAAAGTGCTGCACTCAATATGCCAGCAGATTTGGAAAACTCACCACTGGCCACAGGACTGGAAAAGGTCAGTTTTCATTCCAATCCCAAAGAAAGGCAATGCCAAAGAATGCTCAAACTACCACACAACTGCACTCATCTCACACGCTAGTAAAGTAATGCTCAAAATTCTCCAAGCCAGGCTTAACCAGTATGTGAATCGTGAACTTCCAGATGTTAAATCTGGTTTTAGAAAAGGCAGAGGAACCAGAGATCAAATTGCCAACATTCATTGGATCATTGGAAAAGCAAGAGAGTTCCAGAAAAACATCTACTTCTGCTTTATTGACTATGCCAAAGCCTTTGACTGTGTGGATCACAATAAACTGGAAAATTTTGAAAGAGATGGGAATACCAGACCACCTGACCTGCCTCTTGAGAAACCTGTATGCAGGTCAGGAAGCAACAGTTAGAACTGGACATTGAACAACAGACTCGTTCCAAATAGGAAAAGGAGTATGTCAAGACTGTATATTGTCACCCTGCTAATTTAATTTACATGCAGAGTACATCTTGAGAAATGCTGGGCTGGATGAAGCACAAGCTGGAATCAAGATTTCCGGGAGGAATATCAATAACCTCAGATATGCAGATGACACCACCCTCATGGCAGAAAGTGAAGAAGAACTAAAGAGCCTCTTGATGAGAGTGAAAGAGGAGAGTGAAAAAGCTGGCTTAAAGCTCAATATTCAGAAAACTAAGATCATGGCATCCAGTCCCATCACTTCATGGGAAATAGAAGGGGAATCAGTGAAAACAGCGTCAGACTTTATTTTTCTGCGCTCCAAAATCACTGCAGATGGAGACTGCAGCCATGAAATTAAAAGACGCTTACTCCTTGGAAGGAAAGTTATGACCAACCTAGACAGCATATTAAAAAGTAGCGACATTACTTTGTCAACAAAGGTCCATCTAGTCAAGGCTATCGTTTTTCCAGTGGTCATGTATGGATGTGAGAGTTGGACTGTGAAGAAAGCTGAGCACCAAAGAATTGATGCTTTTGAACTGTGCTGTTGGAGAAGACCCTTGAGAGTCTCTTGGACTGCAAGGAGATCCAACCAGTCCATTCTAAAGGAAATCAGTCCTGGGTGTTCATTGGAAGGACTGATGTTGAAGCTGAAACTCCAATATTTTGGCTACCTGATTTGAAAAGACCCTGATGCTGGGAAAGATTGAAGGCAGGAGGAGAAGGGGATGACAGAGGATGAGATGGTTAGATGGCATCACCAATTCAACGGACATGAGTTTAGGTAGACTCTGGGAGTTGGTGACGGACAGGGAGGCCTGGCATGCTGTGGTTCATGGGGTCGCAAAGAGTCGGACACGATTGAGCTACTGAACTGATCTGAACTGAACTCTTCTAATTTTTTTATCCTATTTAATTATTTTTCCACCATGTAAAAAAGATCCACTAAACTTTCATGACTTCAGTCGGTAGCCTTTTAGACATTTATGTACCCTTGGCAAGTTACATTTTGGGGGGAAGTGTTATTATAGTGAAGTCAAAGTAAATTTTAAACACTAAACTCCCGACTACTAACAAACTGATCAACAACAAACCTTAGGCTTCCCTGGTGGCCCCAGTGAAAAGAACCCACCTACCAAGGTAGGAAATAATGAGTTCGATCCCTGAAGCAGAAAGCAACATGCTGCAGAGCAACTAAGCCCATGCACCATACCTATTGAGCCTGTACTCTGTAACAAGAGAAGCCCCCACAATGGGAAACCTGTGCATCACAACTAGAGAGTAGCCCCTGCTTGCCACAACTGGAGAAAAGCCCATGCAGCAACCAAGACCCAGCACAGCCAAAAATCCGTACATACAACTCCCCTCTCTACAAACAAGTGGAAGACAGCATATAATGAAACATAGAGAAGGGACCATTTATTTAAAAAACAACAACAAACCTTAGGCAGTTTTGGCAGAACCTTTGGCAGTCCTTTGAAAAACTGTGACTTCTGAAGGTTATCCCTTTGGAATAACGTATCAAAATATTGCAGTGTTACTGCACCAACATCATCAAAGAAGGGAATCTAAAAACAGAGAAGTAAAATTATTTTGATAAATATTGAAATACTTCTTATATGTGAAACTGACACAGTATGGTGAAAAAACAATAGTCAGAAACATTTAGCAAAATGCTAAAGACAACTTAATGAAAATTCTAATTGTAAAAATCAGAATAAGAAGTAATAAATTACTCCTCTTTTTGAAGTCAATTTTTCAGAATCAGAATCTGTGAACTGGCTACACAATAACATTAACTTTACATAACCAGTAAAATATTCAAAGAGTAACTAAAATATCATGAGGCCATGAACAGTACCACTTATTAAAATCCATGCTTATATGAGTGAATTAAGAGGGTTATGAACTCTTAGCATGTCTAGAACTTCTGCATGCCCATCTGTAACTATCATGTCTCTTTGAAATCTTAACTTTATATCAGAGCACTTATATCATAAATTGTTTAATTCTTAAGATTAAAGGACACAGAATATTTAATACATTCACAAATATAGACATTATCCGGGGACTATATAGTAAATCTTCAGAAGTATTTAATCAACTTTAACTCATTCTTTGTCCCTCCATCTAAGGCAGGAATTAATATATACTCACCTTTGTCATTTGATCTGCATCTGGTCTTACAGTTGGAGCTACATTTAGCAGTAGTTTTACATGTTCACGGACTTCTTCAGGTATATTTGTAAGTGAACTAGATCCTAAACGACTCAACTGTTCAAGAGTGATAATGTTAAATATGAATATAAAATATTCAAAAGATATACATTTATATTGTGAACAGTCCATTTAAATCTTTTTGAAATTTACTAAATGTATTTTTAGATTGAACTAACTGCTGTTGCAAGATAACTAAAATATGTCTTTTAATACCTGAAATTCTCTATTCCTAAAGCAAAATGCCCAGTATTTTAGGCCATATTTAAATTTTCACTCTAGTAAATAAATGCCATGATTCAAGTTGTAGTAACAAATATTAATCTTAAGAATTACTTTTGTTATGTTGATTTTATGAGAACAAATATGAGACACTCCTCCCAGTGTAGAGAATTTTCTGAACATGTTTTAGGAAAAAAAACTAAGAAACACTTAATACATTTTTAATGCAAGCAAATGTTTAAAGGCAAATACCTGATCCAATTGTCTGCTGAAACTCTTGTAAATATCTTGCTTGTTAACTTCAAATACAGGTTTCCCTTTATTAAATACAGCAAACATGACCGTTCCTAAAGAGTACATATCACTGGCTGTTTCACAGGTCACAGAAAGTATATATTCAGGAGCCAAATATTCAGGATTTGGAAGACACAACGATGGTAAATTTGGGTCCCATTCTTTACATGGAAACTTAGGCTATAAAAGGATAGAAAAATGATCACATGGATTAAATATGTCAAATTCAAGCAAACTATTGTCAAGTACTAACAATTGAGTTTTAAATTCATACTCAGTCATGCAAGTAAGAATGTCACCACCACTTTCAATTCTAAATTTCCCCAAATCCCAAAACTACAACATGCATGAAACAAGCTAAGACAGAGAATAAGAACTCCTATAACTTTGAGATTACTGGCACTCTCTTCCAGAAAACAAATTATCTGTATACTATATGATGCATTTTGAACATGGAAAGGTCTAGCCTGTTTTCTGATACAGGCTTCAAACTTACGAGCTCAAGTAGATTATAGTTGTTTAAAACGTTGTTCTTTCACTAATGAGCTATGTGATTTAGTTAATAGGTTCAAAAGGCTGTTGTAAAATTAAACAAATGTATGAAAAACAGGCCCAGCACAATGCCTGAACCATAGTATATCTCAACCAATACTAATTCTTTCTGCTTCCCCTAAAAATGTTTACTTATATTACAAATATATTGTAGGTCAAATCATGGTTTCTTTAACAACTACATAGTAAAAACTTGAAATGTTGCAGTGTTTTCCTAAGTATAAATAGGTAGGTTTCATAATCACTAAGTAACAGGTGCTTTTTAGTCAGAAAAACTGGGTTCAAATCTTAGCTCTACTGCTTACCATCTGCCTAAACTTAAAGCAGGTTAGTTCATTCTATGAGTCTAACTTGCTCATATGTATTATTCCTATACCTCACCGAGTTGTTGCAAGGATAATAAGTGAATACACAGGTAGTGTTTAGAAAGAGCTTCAATAAACATTAGCCATGACTGTCACTGCTGTTGTTGCTATCATGCTCCCTAAACAAGATTCTGTGGTTCAATAAGTTGGGGAAACACTGCTAAATTCACAATGTTTGTTCCTGTACCCGACATTCTGAGGGGGAAAAAAACCTATCTAACCCAAAAGTGCTCAAATCTGCTTAACTCTAGCACTTTTTCTCAAGTAACATTACTGCGGAATAAGTGTACTAAATATTTGTAGGTACAAAGAACATGAGAAATTTTCTATAAAGCTATAAATTTAAACATACCATAGTACCAAAAAGCCTATTTATACACATTTGTCAGACTTCCCAGGTGACACCAGTGGTAAAGAATCTGCCTGCCAATGTAGGAGACATAAGAGACGCAGGTTCGATCCCTGGGTCAGGAAGATCCCCCGGAGGAGGAAATGGCAACCCACTCCAGTATTCTTTTCTGAAAATCCCATGGATGGAGGAGCCTGGCACAGTGCAGTCCCCGGGGTCACAGAGTTAGACACAACTAAGCAACTGAAGCACAGGCTTCTCTGTCCTCTAGGATCTATCTACTCTCAAACCCACGTCCACTGAGTTGGGGATGCCATCCAATCATCTCATCACCTGACATACAAATTCTCTAATCTATTTCAGATGCAATTCAAAAATTTCCAGAGCTTTAAAAAAAAATTAGAAGAATAAAACCTTTATTACCTCTTGTTCAGAAGGATTGGTTGATGATACACAAAAATCAAAGCCCATTATTTTCCAGGCTCCACTTTTATTCAAAATTATATTTTCAGGTGTAATATTTCCATGAACCATTTTTACACTGCTGTGCAAAAATGACAATCCTTCAGAAACCTGTAAATGGGAATAAAAGATATTTTTACATTCAAGTACATTAATAAATGTCTCATAATAATCAAATTTGCTGCTTCTCCCAATAATAATTTGTACATGTCAGGTTATTAAATTTCATAAATGCAAAAGTGTAGAGAAAGTTGCCAGAGCAGTCTAAGAATTAGCAACAAAAACTCCCTAAACAGAGAGCAACTACTTATTTAAGTTCCTTTATACATACACAAAAGTAAAAGAAAAGACTTTGTGTCCCAAATTTACTCAGTTCCTGAGTGTGAAAAGTGAGAGAATCTGGTTTCTGAGTTAACAGACAGGAGTAAACTCTGGGAGTTGGTGATGGACAGGGAGGCCTGGCTTGCTGCGATTCATGGGGTCACAAAGAGTTGGACACAACTGAGTGACTGAACTGAACTGAACTGAAATATCAAGAAATACATTCGTAAATTTGATTCTAATTCTTAATATTTTTTATACTTATACTCCACATTGAAATTAAATTTTTCTTAGTATTGTGCTCAGTTTTCAAACTGATATTCACTCATTCTTAATTTGGATTAATATTTGATAATTTTATATTTGTGCCTGAGATCACCATGGTTATTTGTTAACAAAAAGTGAAGACTGGATTTGAAAGGAACAACCATACCAAGTTTTGGAAAGATGTTAAAAAATATGTAACTTTTATATACTGCAATGGGAATGCAAAATGGTATTACCATTTCTAAAATCACTTTTTCATTTTCTTAGAAGAAGAACTATATACATACTGTTTGATTTAGTCATCCCACTCCCTAGTAATTAACCAAGAGAAGTGAAATTAAATGTCCATCAAGAACATGTACATGAATATTCATAGCAGCTTTATTCACAATTGCCCAAAACTGTAAACAACCCAAACGACTGTCAACGGGTGAATGGACAAGCAAACTATGGCATAGCCATTCTATGGACCACTACTCAGCAATAAAAAGAAGTACTGATACACACAACTATATGAATGAATATCAAAATAATTTGATTGATTTAAAGAAGCCCAGCCAAAAACACAGTATATATTGTATGATTTCATTTAAAAAATTCTAGAAAATACAAACTGATTCATAGCGACAGAAAGCAGGTCAGTGGTTTCCTGGGATGAGAGACAGAAAGGTAGCAAGGAGCAAGAGGTAAGGATTACAATAGGTATGAGGAAACTCTGGAGGGTCATGGATACGTACATTATTTTGACTGCAGTGATGGTTCTACCTAGGAACCTAATAGCTGTGTATTTTTAAATATGTGTTTACTGTATGCTAATTAATTATACCTTAATAAAGCTGTTAAAAATAATTAACAAAATTATCTCTGTCCCCAAAACAAAGAATCTACTGTATAAATTTACTCTATAAAGCTGAAGATATTTTAGTAAGTAGGGGAAGGAAATCAGCAAAAGTGGAATGGATTTAAGAGATGCATTCTGAAGGTTTAAAACTCAAAGAAAGAAAAAAGGAACCACACACTCACCAACCAACAAGTGCTCTTCTCCAAAGGTTACTAATGTTATGTTTCATACATTGAAAATACAATTTAAGCCTAAAAATAAACTGTAGAGAAATTCTAGAACATAGAAATGATTTTTAAATTACTAAAGATGCAAAGGTTTACATAAAGCAGTTTATATGGCTAAATTTGAAATGGTTATAAAAATACTTCTGAATGAAAATATTCCATCCACACAATGAATAAAAATACATACCTGAAGCAAACCATATTTGGTTTCTACATCATAAAGTTTATAATCCTTAATGTCTGGGGACACAGGGGAAGGTAGATTTTCCCAATTACCCAGAACATTGGCTAAACTGGCAAAAACTGGTTCTGTGCAAAATGCCAAGCAGTCCCTGTTTTAAAAAAAGAAAAGTATGAATGGTCCTATGTAACTACCAAGAAGGCAGGCAAGTTTAGATTCATTTTCACCATTACTATAACATACTTAGACTAACAAAGCAGAGTCAGGAAGCTCTGTGTATGAATTACACTGGATAGTTACCACTGCGCTTTTTGAATAATTGATATTCTTTATGGAAAACCAATAAATTAATTTAGAATATTGTTATATTACCCTTATTTCTAAGGCTATAATTTTCAGAATATGCTCAAAGGAAACTGCAGACTTCCCAGATGCCTCTGGAGCAAGAGGAGTCAGGACATAGCTCGAGCTCACACAAGCCGGCCACATTTCTTTTTTTCACTATTGGGAACAAATATCTTGCGGGGGGTGGGGGGGCCCTGAATTATGTCACTTGAGACCTTTGTGAGTTGTTGGAGCCCTAGGAAGGCACATTATTTTTGCATCTTTCAGACTGTATTTTGCACCTAGAAACAGTGTGAACACCTTTCTGTTCTTGCTTTGGGAAACACGGTATCCCGTGGGGCCTGCTCTGGTACTTTGCAAGCTCCGGTACTTATCCACCATTGCACATTCCTAGGAGAGGTATGCATGCTGAGTGCTGGCCAGGGGCTGGGGGGTGTCCTGTTTCTGGGTGGTGAGTGGGTGGCAGTGTCCAGGAGTCTCTGGCGCAGGCGTGGGTCGGCAGTGGCCTGCTGCAGGGCTGGGGGCACTGAGTGTAGCAGTGCCTGCATGGGACCTTTTGAAGAAAGTCACCTTTATTATCTTCTACCTCCACCAGGAGATTCCCTGTGAGGCTCAGACGGTAAAGCGTCTGCCTACAATGCGGGAGACCCGGGTTCAATCTCAATCTCTCTCTCTCTCTCTCTCTCTCTCTCTCTATCTTTTTGGGCCGGCATGCCCTCACGCCTCGAGGTTGGATTCTCCTGTAAAATGGAGCTGTAACACTGATTTGTCTAAGAGTTTTAACAAGGTCTGTCCAAGACTGGAGAGCTGTGACCTGCCGAGGCCTTTAATGTCTGTCGACCCAAATCTTTGTTGTGACGAGACAGAACCGAGAAGCATACACTCGCCTGACACCTCTATGGGACTTGATTCACATAATGATGTCTTCCCTGCTGGGTTCCTCTCTAGCTTCCAAACTGCCATCCTACTGAAATTATGGAGTATCACTAATAACTTCTCCCTAGCCAAATGCAATGGTCCTTCTCAGCCTGTCTTTCCTTTTTATTAGGTGGTCTCCAGTGTTAGGGAGTCCTTCCCTTATTTGGCTCCCGTAACACACTGCCAATTTTTCTCCTGCCAAACAACATGTATGGCATTTCTCCTCCAGTTTCTTTACCTGGCCCTTCTTTTCCCTTTTCAAGTTCTGTCATTACTACTCTGTTCTTTTGACTCATGCTCCTGAAATTCATTTTTTCATGGTTTTAATTACTGCCTCTATGTCACTAGGGCTTCCCTGGAGGCTCAGCTGGTAAAGAATCCACCTGCAATGTAGGAGAGCTGGGTTTGATCCCTGGGTTGGGAAGATCCCCTGGAGAAGGAAACAGTTACCCACTCTAGTATTCTGGACTGGAGAATTCATGGACTGTATAGTCCATGGGGTCACAAAGAGTCAGACACGACTGAGCGACTTTCACTACCACTATGTTATTCACCTCCATAGACATCACCAACTCTGAACTTCTGTCTGGCTTACTATTCTATAGCACATTTCTTTTGGATGATTCCAGTGTCATTTCCATATTATTAAGTCATTAAAAACTGGAAGTTACTTTTTTCTTCCATAACGTGTTCCTATTTCCATCAATGCTACTGTAATTTTTACACCAAGCCATGAAAATGCCTTAAAGTAACCTCAGAATTATCTCTCTTCATGAATGCCAATAAAGCCCAAGTTCTGCAATATTTAAATCAGCATAAGGGGAGTTGCAGGGTCAGAGATGGTGGAGTAACTGAGGGCTATGGACTGACATACAGGACCTAGTAAAAAGTTAAAACACCCAGAACAGTACTACCTGGAACACACATAAAAACAACCTCTGAACATTGAATCAATGAAAAGGGCACAATGAATTCTAGTAAATTAACAAGAACCACTTCTTTCAGGCAGGGACTTCTCTTGTAGCTTCCATTTGGAGTAATGTAGTCTTGAGCATAGAATAAACAAATACAGACTCATGGCAAATGTAGGGAAAACTCTTATTAATACTTCAAAAAGATATATACATAGCACATGCAAGTAAATTTTAAAGAAGTAATTAATCCATAAGAACTCAACCCTCAAAGTTTATAAAAATTATTCACTGAAAGTATGTTGCATAGATAGAATGTAAATATAAAGGTTTTTTTTTAAACTATTTTTTTAGTAAGTCTCTAATGTAAATTTTCATAAAATTTACCTGGATTCTTCTAAAGGATGCTGGACAGTAAGGAGTCGAGGGTGTCGTAGTCGAGTTAACTGTTGGACTCCTCGTTTTAGAGAATCGATGATTTGATCCTTTTCAAATTTTTGATATTTGTCGATCAGCTTTTTATCAAAGACAAAAACAGCCACTTCCTAATAAAAGAAATGTGTAATTTTAATCAAGAATATGTAAAAGTAATAAAATTTGAGCTATGGATTATGTACAAACACGTAATGCTATGCAAATTTTAGCACCATTGTAATACTTTTCTGATATCAAAGAGCTGGTTTCTTCACGATTACTAAATTTAAATATTTTTAAAGACAAAAGATTTAGGCTTCCCAGTTGGTGCAGTGGTAGAGTTCACCTGCCAATGCAAGAGACACAAGAGACACGGGTTAATACCTAGGTTGGGAAGACCCCCTGGAGAAGGAAATGACAACCCACTCCAGTATTCTTGCCTGGGAAATCCCATGGATAGAGGAGGTTGGCAGGCAACAGTCCATGGGGTCTCAAAAGAGTCAGACACAACTTAGTGACTAAACAACAACAAAACATGATATATGCTTCCAGGAAACTATTTGAGTGAGAACTTTAAATAGCACTCACACATATACTGCCTTTATAAGTTAGCCTGGCATACACACACACACACACAGTATTAACTCTTTCAATCACTTTGAGACACAGAACAAACAGGAGCTAAGAACATTATGTAATATTATTTTAACTAAAAACAGATGACCTACAAGTTCAAGCTCCTACCTCACTATTCATGCATACAATCTTATTTTAGTAAGTGTTCTAACACATTTTAAAATGCATCTAATTTAAATGTTTATTTTTTCAAGATGTTTTTAGTCTTTAAAAAAAGATGTGACTTCTGAGCTCCTACAGATTCACCTCTCTGAAGGAAGAACACTACAGTTCATAAAGAAAAAGAAACAACACACTCTCTGAAGCATCCATTCATTGTCTTAGGTCAAAGATGAAAGATTTCTACATAGATCAGAATAGGTTATCATCTATCTTAAAATATTTTCTTTGGTCCAAACAGTTAATTAAAATTAACCAATGTCAACAAAGTAGTGACTAGTTAACTAAACTTTAGGCCTCATATTGATATTCTAAAAGAAAACTTAGCCTGTACCTCAAAACTTTTCAACAGAATAGATTATCACCTAATCTCTAGTTTGCGTCTTGCTTCTACTACTTCACTATACAACCCCCTCCAGTAACACGTACCACCTGTATAAAATTCCTATCCTATCTATGTTTATATAACCATTTTAATCTTAAATATGCTAATTCTGTAAAAAGACTACATCAGTTTCAAAGCTATAAGAGAAATATAGCAGAATAAACTCTAAGCCCAGCAATTATCTACTAGACATTACAAGAGTTATTTTATAGCATCTCTAGAAAGAGATTCTAGAAAGACTAATGGTTAGGAAATAAGAGCTTCTTCTAAATAAACACTCAAAAAGGAAACTAAATAGTACTTATGACTAAATAGTAGCTTCAAGTGCTAATAAACTATAATTGAAGATCTATCCATTTCCACATGTTTACATGTTGTATTTGGTTAAGTTTATCTAAATAATAATCTTTTTAATTCTCAATGGCTCATTTTGTATACAAAACTAGCCTAAGACTTTATTTTACTACAAAATATACACTTGCCATGAAGATTCTCAGGAAATCTTAATTTCACTTTCCTAAATTATTCACTATGAGGTACTTCTTCAATGAATGTCTTTCAAAAATAATAAAGAGCAGCAGAAATTGGTTTTTGGAAGCATAAAGACAGAGTAATAATACAGATGTCCAATCAGGTACAATGAAAGCAAAAGTAACCAGGCACAACTAACTTTGTATTTACCAAGTCTTCTTATCTTGCTGTATTCCAGGTTTCATAAATATGTTCTTTTTCATCAGTTTTTTAATCGCTGTTCTAACAACTCTTCTCAGAGGGGTTCAAACATTTAAGCTAAAAATTTTAAAGTTGCACATAATCTGAAAATTTTAATTAATCATCTACTAATGTGAACTTGAAATAACCAACCCTAGGAAAAAATACATAGATAACCCTCAAAGGGCTATATATATAAACCCTGAAAATACTAATATAAGGATTCTTTTTACTTGGAAATACTGCTGTGTTTTTTGTGGGTTTTTTTTTTAAATACAGTGTGAAATTATGATACTTTTTGAAAATCATGTTAAAAACAGTAAAATGTGAAATGGAGGAAAGAACAAGATGAAAACTTTAAATGCAACAGTTTGAATATCATAGTATTTATTTCACTGCCATGTAACAAGAGAAAACACTTTCCTATTTTTAACTATTAAAACCAGGTGTAAGAATCTCCTAGCCCAAAATATCTTACCCAATGTTTACCTCAAAGTCAAATTTAAGATCATATATTGTGCTATAAGGGCTGCCCTGGGGGCTCAGACAGTAAAGAATCTGTCTGCAATGTGGGAGACCCAGGTTCAATCCCTGGGTCAGGAAGATCCCCTGGAGAAGGGAATGGCGACCCACTCCAGTAATCTTGCCTGGAGAATCCCATGGACAGAGGAGCCTGGCGGACTACAGTACGTGGGGTCACAAGGAGTTGGACACGGCTGAGTGACTAACACGCTCACTTCACTTTCATTCTGCTATAAAACACAACTACAATCAAGTACACTATATGCTAAGTAAAAAAAAGCTGAGAGGGTAGGCACGATTCCTTCATCCTCAATGTCACTTTAAGGGGAAAGAAAAGGACAAAGAAGAGTATCCTTTTCCATTATTTTTCCCCCCATTTCTCTAAAATCAGCACTGCTCAACAGAACTTTCTGTGATGATAGAAAGTTCTATACCTGCATTGTCCAATATGGTAATACTAGCCACATGTGGCTATGCAGCATGTGAAATGTGATCAGTGCAACAACAGAAAAACTAAATTTAATCTTAATTTTAATTAATTGAAAAAGCCATATGTATCATATGGCTACCAATATTGCATTAAGTACAGCTCTAGATTATCTATTTTCTCTGATTCTCTTTTAATAAATATGAGGCTACTGAAAAAAGAATTAACATTTTTCAATTAAGGGAGAAATTCAAATGAGGCTTCAGTGCCAAGCTGGTTAGACATTCAGCTCTTCCTTAAGGAATCAGTCAGCATTCCAGACGGGAGAGCTCTGACCTCTGAGGTTTGAAAGAGGCAAAGAAAGAAAATTCAAAATCATATCCATAGACAGCAATGATATACTCTAAAACTACCTTTTTCCTCAAAGCAATAATTTTGCCAAATAAAAAAAAAGGAGTACAGTATCATTTCATAAGAGAACTCAGTTCTGAGTTACATCTAGTTTTATAGTCTCTTGTGAAGAGAGACCAGCTGAAAGTCAGCTGCTGAGAAATGCTATATTAACAATATAGATCTATATTAGCAATATAGATAATGCAATATCTAAGCAATCATCTATTATTTGTGCCTAGTTCTCACGTTCTATGGCAACAACATAAGCTTCAATATTAACAGAGGGTTTCAGTACATGAACTAATGATATAAACACAAACACCCTGAACTCTTTTGATTAAGGACAAAGACACTCTTATGTTATCGCATTCTTAATAAACAACGCAAAATTTAGTAAATGTGGTATTCTTTCACTTTTCCTTTATATAACTGATTATAAAAGTAATTTGTAATGGAATTAGAGGTTGGTCATTTACATAACTTCATGATCTCATTCATAGCTTTCTAAGTACTCAAGGAACAATTATTTTTGGGATGAGCTGCTGGTAAAAGTGAAAACAATGTTCAAAAATGACCAATCAATATCTAAGGTACAGATCAACTTTGGACTTAAGGACTTCCAACCAAATGACAAAAAAACAAGATTTAAGGTCAGGTACAAACCACATGCACTCCTCTCACACACTAGTAAAGTAATGCTCAAAATTCTCCAAGCCAAGCTTTAGCAATACGTGAACCGAGAACTTCCAGATGTTCAAGCTGGTTTTAGAAAAGGCAGAGGAACCAGAGATCAAATTGCCAATATCCGCTGGATCATCGAAAAAGCAAGAGAGTTCCAGAAAAACATCTATTTCTGCTTTATTGACTACGCCAAAGCCTTCGACTGTGTGGATCACAATAAACTGTGGAAAATTCTGAAAGAGATGGGAATACCAGACCACCTGACCTGCCTCTTGAGAAACCTGTATGCAGGTCAGGAAGCAACAGTTAGAACTGGACATGGAACAACAGACTCGTTCCAAACAGGAAAAGGAGTATGTCAAGGCTGTATATTGTCACTCTGCTTATTTAACTTCTATGCAGAGTACATCATGAGAAATGCTGGGCTGGAAGAAGCACAAGCTGGAATCAAGATTGCCGGGAGAAATATCAATAACCTCAGATATGCAGATGACCCCACCCTTATGGCAGAGAGTGAAGAGGAACTGAAAAGCCTCTTGACGAAAGTGAAAGGGGAAAGTGAAAAAGTTGGCTTAAAGCTTAACATTCAGAAACTAAGATCATGGCATCTGGTCCCATCACCTCATGGGAAACAGGTGGGGAGACAGTGGAAACAGTGTCAGACTTTATTTTTCTGCGCTCCAAAATCACTGCAGATGGTGACTGCAGCCATGAAATTAAAAGACGCTTACTCCTTGGAAGGAAAGTTATGACCAACCTAGATAGCATATTAAAAAGCAGAGACATTACTTTGCCAACAAAGGTCTGTCTGGTCAAGGCTATGGTTTTTCCAGTGGTCATGTATGGATGTGAGAGTTGGACTGTGAAGAAAGATGAGCACTGAAAAATTGATGCTTTTGAACTGTGGTGTTGGAGAAGACGCTTGAGAGTCCCTTGGACTGCAAGGAGATCCAACCAGTCCATCCTAAAGGAGATTAGTCCTGGGTATTCATTGGAAGGACTGATGTTGAAGCTGAAACTCTAGTACTTTGGCCACCTCATGCCAAGAGTTGACTCATTGGAAAAGACCCTGATGCTGGGAGGGATTGGGGGCAGGAGGAGAAGGGGATGACAGAGGATGAGATGGCTGGATGGCATCACCAACTCGATGAGCATGAGTTTGAGTAAACTCTGGGAGTTGGTGATAGACAGGGAGGCCTGGTGTGCTGCAATTCATGGGGTCGCAAAGAGTCGGACATGACTAGCGACTGAACTGAACTGAACTGAACAAACCACATACCAGCAATCTATCACAGGACCAAGACTCCTCTTTCATAAAAGGATAACCAAAGCCAAATCAGTCTTTAATATACTTATTTGGGAATAATCTGATTTTGGAAAAGTCGTAATGCATACTGACAATTATAGAATTTTGATACTAATTGGAAAATATGTGTAATAAACTTCACATGTCTTAAAGTCTATATGTTTCACATATAGGGAAGTGAAGTACTTTTGGAAACTAATTTATCTTTTTAAAGAATATATTTCCACAGAGGTTTTAAACCTGGAGATTTTCCAATTCTTCAACAATTCCAAAAGAAAGTGATTAGTAAATTTTAACAATCCTCCACATTTCTCAGAACTATCTGTTGGTTTCTTAATAAAAATACAACTCAAACTACTCTTCACTAAAAGAATAGTCTCAAAATAACTTTAAAATCAAAACCCCAAAACATACTACTGATTATATCACAAATGTATTGCCCTTTGATGGTAAAAATTACCAGGTTAATAAACATGAAAAAATATTACAGAAGTCTGTTTTCTAGAAGGCTGTAGAAGAAAAGAGGGAAGTAAGAATGCTCAAAAAAAGAATGCACTTAACATTAGAAAAGTTTAACTGAGTAGTATGTCATAACATCGATAAAGATAAAAGGAACATGGGAATTTTTATTCTAAAACATTATGCTAAATATCTAATACACTCATTTGCTCAACTGATATGTTTATGTTATTAAGTAAACAAAATTAAATCACAAGATGAGCTGATACATCAAATAATGTATTTGTAACTAGGACATTCAAGGGCATGTTTAAAAGCATTGGTTTTTCTATGACTTCCTTAGATGAATGAAATGACAACTAAAGAACCGATTACTTTCAGCATTTCTTAAAATAAAAATGCATACATGCACAGTATCGTCATTATTAGCATGTGTGTTTTTTTCCAGCTGAACTCTAAACTAAAACTTACCTGCTTTGTTGACTTTTTTGTGCCATTAAAAATCTTCCAAGCTAGCCCATTGCCACCACTGGCAATGTGTCGACCAACATCAAATTCTCTAGTGACAGGATTTCCCATCACAGCACTAGTGACGTCAGCTGTTACTTTTGTAACGGTACTCTTCAACTTATTTAGCATGGACTCCATGGCTGCAGTTCTGGGTAGTTATAGTTACCTAGAAACACAGAAGTACAGGAGAGCAGTGATCATTGGTTCTTACTCCTTTAAGCACTTATTCATTACTTACTTTGAAAGTTTAATATACTCCAGACAACAAGCAAAACAATCCTATAGAGACAAAGTTACATGCTAATTTTGCCTTCAGAGAACCCAATATACTTGAGTCTAGGAGCCAAACTGTGCTTCAACCTTAACTGTCACAGACTAATAAGAGAAAAGACACAGTCACACTTGACACTAACACGAATGTTGCTCAATTATATAACAATGGTACATATTATAAGGCCCTTTAAGACTTGAAGTGGTACAGAGGGTCTGAATCTTTCTTCTCAGTAAAAATAACTATACAAAACCTGAAAGGCTCTACTGTTATACTAAACTATACCAGATGGAAATCTGAATCTACAAAAGGAGCAGAGGACTCTAAAAGTAAAAATTATTCAAGTACATAAAAAACTTATTTTACATTATCTTTAAAAGATAGCTAATCATTTAAAGCAAAAATAGCAAAAATGTATCGCACTTATATGTAAAAGTAAAAATATAACAAGACAAACCAAGGATAAGACAGGGGAAGTGAAAGTATATTTTTGAAATATTCTTATATGTGAGGTAGTATAATATAATTTGAAGTTAGACTGTGGCACATTAAAGACATATTATAGACCCTAAAGCACTACCTAAAATAACAAAAAGACAAACCTAAACAGCCAATAGTGGAAATAAAATGGAACCCTTCAGTAAACTGAGTTAATTTTTTAAAAAATAGGAAAAGAAAAAAACAAAGAACAAATGTTAAAAATAGAAAATAAGTAACAAGATAGTAGAGTTAAATCCGACCATATAAATAACTACATTAGATGTAAATGATTTAAAGCCCTGTTAAATGACTGAGACTATAAAACTAGATTTAAAAAGCAAGACTCAATTATACATTGTTTACAATAAGCCCACTTTACAGGATGATTTAAAAGTTTAAAAATGGGGACTTCCCTGATAGTTTACTGGTTAAGACTTTGGTCTTCCACTGCTCAGGGAATTGGATCCCATATGCTGCAACTAAGTTTAAAAATGTGAAAATACACCGAGCTGGAGTGGCTGTATTAATAACAGACAGAACAGGCTTCAAGACTAAGAGGGACACTTTACAGTGACAAAGTTGTCAATTCTCAAGAAGATATAACAATCCTAAATGTGTACATACTGAACTAAGAGAGCTTCAAAATAAATGCAGCAAAAACTAATAGAACTGAAGGAAGAAATAGACAAATCTTCAAGTGTAGCTGGAGACTTCACAGATCCATTCTTAGTGGCTGGTGGACAGAAAGACCAAAAAGACAGAAAATCAGTAAGGACGTAGAAGTCCTGAACACTGGAGATGTGGGTTCAGTTCCTGGGTCGGGAAGATCCCTTGGAGAAAGGAAATGGCAACCCATTACAGTATTCTTGCCTGGACAGTTCTTCCCATGGACAGAGGAGCCTGGTGGGCTATAGTCCATGGGGTCACAAAAGAGCAGGACACGAATTAGCGACTTAACAACAACAAAGCAAGTAACCTAACCTAAAACACTCCACTCAACAAAAGCAGAATGCATTTTGTTTTCATATGTACATGGTATATTCACTAACATAGACTATATGCTGGACCATAAAGCAAGTCTCAAATGAGTGAAACTACTGGAATAATATAAAATATGTTCAACAAGGACAATGAAATTAAGCTAGAAGTCAGTGATAGATAAATATCTAGAAAAATGCGAATACCTGGAAATTAAACAACACTTCTAAATACTCAAGGGTTAAAAAATAAATCACAGAAAAAATTTTAAAATGTCTGGAAATGAAAGAATGAAATGAAACGAAATTGAGAAATCTGTGGTATGTAGGCAAAGCATGCCTTATAGGAAATTAATAGCTTTAAATGTTTATATTAGCGGAAAAAATTCCAAAATCAATGCTATAAGCTTCCAACTTAGGAAGTTAAAAAAAAGGAGAGAATTTAACTCAAAATAAATTTAAAAAGTAGAAAGAGGAAAATAAACAATAGACTTCAATGGAACAGACTGAATTTAATTTAATGAGAAATGAAAAAGAAAAGCAATGAAGCCACACACTTTTTTAAGATAAATCTCTAACTACATTAAGAAAACTTTTAAAAACACAAATGACCAGTACTGTAAATAGAGGAAATCCTGCAGATGCTAATCCCTTACAGATTCTATAGATTCTGAATCAATCAGGTATTATATTATGGATAATCTTATGCCAGCCAATTAATTCAACAACTTGGATAAAGTGAAAAAATTCTTTGGAAGGTGCAACTACCATAACTGAAGAGAAAGTCAGCATAACCCTATATTTCCTATAAGATGTAACAGGAAAAACCCAAATGACCTTTCTGGCCAACCCAGTAAAAGAAATACATTTCATAACCACAACTCTTACCACAAACAGAACTCCAGGCTTAGAGGGATTGACTGCTGAGTATGGGGTGACTGCAGTCAAGATATTAAAAGACACTCCATCCTTGGAAGAAAAGTCACAACAAACCTAGACAGCATATTAAAAAGCAGAGACATCACTATGTCGACAATGCTCCATATAGTCAAAATTATGGTTTTCCAATAGTCGTGTGTGGATGTGAGAGGTGGACCATAAAGAAGACTGAGTGCTGAAGAATTGATGCTTCCCAACTGTGGTGCTGGAGAAGACTCTTAAGAGTCCCCTGGACTGCAAGGAGATCAAACCAGCTAATCCTAAAGGAAATCAACCCTTAATATTCATTGGAAGGACTGATGTTAAAGCTGAAGCTCCAGTAATTTGGCCACTATTTGCGAAGAGCAGATTCTCTGGAAAAGACCCTGATGCTAGCAAAGATTGAGGGCAGGAGGAGAAGGGGGCAACAGAGAATGAGATAGTTGGACGGCATCATCGACTCAATGGACATGAGTTTGAACAAACTCGGTGAGATAGTGAAGGTACAGAAGCCTGGCAAGCTGCAGTCCACAGGGTTGCAAACATTCGGACACAACTGAGTTATTGAACAACAATAACTAGGTTAAGGCAGAAAAATTTTTTTGACAAAAGTCAATACTCATTCAGTATAAAAACTCTCAGCAAACTAAGAACAGAAAGGAGCTTCCTCAACCTGATAAATAGTATCTTTAAATATCTACAGGAAGGAAGAGAAGAAGTAAAATTCTTTATTCTTAATAACATGATCATAGACAAGAAAGTCAGAAGTAATCCACAAAAACAGCTACTGGAATTAATATGTAAGTTAGCATGAAGGCAGAATATGAAAATACTTTTTTGAAAAGACTACTTTTATATTTTAGAAACAGACAACTGATCATGGAAATTTCAAAATTACCATTTTGAAGGGAGGAATGGCCACGATGGTGGAATAGAAGGAATCTAAGCTCATCTCCTCTCTTGAGCACAACAAAATCAAAATAATCCACTGAAAAGAACTGAAATCTACCAGAAAAGATCCCCTACAACTAAGGACATAAAGACAGAACCACAAAACGGGTAAGAGGAGTGGACTCACGATATAATCAAATCTCCTACTCCCCCAGGATACGAGATATTTTCCCACAAACTAGAGATAATTTTTATTATAGAGGTTCTCTCACAGGAGTGAGTTCTGAGCCCCACATCAGGCTCCCTAGCCCAGAGCTCTAGCACCCTGGGAGAAGGAACCCCCAGAGCATTTGGCTTTGAAGGCCAGGTGGGCTTAGCCACAGGAGTTTCACAGACTTTACTCTTAAAGGATGCACACAAAAATCTCACAAGCACTGAAACCAAGGGTAAAAGCAGTGATTTCCTGGGAGCCTAGGCCTATGAGAAAGTATCTTGTAGTAACTTATAATGGAAAATGACCTGGAAAAGAAAATACATATATATATGTATGTATGCATAACTGAATCACTTTGGTGTATGCTTGAAACTGAACACTGTAAATCAAACATACTTCAATTTAAAAAATTAAGGAACTAAAAAAAAAGTTGACATGCAAAGTAAAAAATTTAAAAGACAAACAGTGATGCAAATAAATACAGCAAATTGAAAAAATAGCATTTCAAGGACACAACATACTTATGAATAAATTTAATAAGATACAAAGGCTTAAAAAAGATACAAAGACTTGCACAATGAAAATAAAATTTTCTGTGAAAAATTGAAGACGACTTAAATGGAAAAAGTTGTACAGACAATACCGTTTGTACAATATCGTTAAGATAGTGTCAATTTTCCCCATCAATCTATACATTCGATGCAATCCAATCAGAATCCCAGAGGCTTTTGTAGAAAGAAACTGACAAGCTGCGGGTCCATAGGTTTCATTAGATTGTCTAAGGGTCTATCGCACAGAAAGAGGTCTAGAGGCCTATCACTCATCAAACCTTCAGCTGCCATGTATTGTTGTCATTTAGATGCTAAGTTGTGTTCCACTCTTGCAGCTCCATGGACACCATCAGGCTGCTCTGTCCATGGGATTTCCCAGACAAGAACACTGGAGTGGGCTGCCATTTCCTTCTGCAGGGGATCTTTTCAAATCAGTGACTGAAACCCCGCCTCCTGCGCTGGCAGGCAGAGCCACCAGGGAAGACATGTGTATTCTTTCCTAAAATTGATTTGCCTGAGAACAAGTGTGTGTCTTGCAAATTTCCCTTAGCCAATTCTTTTTCACAATTTTCTCCCACTTGACCAAAGTAAAACATTTTTCTCAACCATCCTAGTCTTATTATAGGGCATTTCTCTGGGTATACAAAACCTTAGCAGGCATGCCAAAAGGGAAACTGCAATTTGAGAATACAGTAATCCTGAAAATCTCTTAAGAGTAAAGCAAAAAGAAGTTTGGTAGGAAATTCTGAAGGGGCTTGTGCTTTAGTTCATAATGGCAAAATCCTATGCCTTATCTGTCACAGAATCACAGAATCTTAAGAAACAAGATAGTTATTACAGGAGTGTATGGTGAGTGAGTGAAGTAGCTCAGTCGTGTCCGACTCTGCGAACCCATGGACTGTAGCCCACCAGGCTCCTCCATCCATGGTATTCTCCAGGCAAGAATACTGGAGGGGGATGCCACTTCCTTCTCCAGGGGGTCTTCCCGACCCAGGAATCAAACAGCACTGCAGGCAGACGCTTTAACCGCTGAGCCACCAGAGAAGCCCACAGGAGTGTACAGAACAAGCTTATTTCAATTAGTAAGCAAAAACTCCAAGGTTCTGATAAAAACAAAACAATCTAGAAATTAGACATTCTGTAACCATCTAAACCCTTGACAAAAAAAAAATTCTGATGCTATCAACTTAGAGCACAAAAAGTACAATGTCTTACAAAATTTTTAGAGAATACACAAGCAAAAATATCCAGAAGGCCACTGGATGAAGGTGGCGTTAGTCTGTGTCCTATTTTCTCAGTTAATTAAATTATATTTATTTAGCTGTAACTTACTTTCTTCTGTTAAAGATTTGAACTGCCTGTAAATAGAAATAAAAATTCACTTTCCTTTTTCTATTTAATACTGCATTTCTGAAAGCAGTTGGAAAGTGTTGCTACTGGAATTATGAAAACATTTATTGCCATGCCAAGTTGTTTTCTATGAACATCTGCTACTGATTTTGATGGGAAGGTGGAAGAGACATTAAAATCCTATTTAAAACCTACATATCCTCTCCTCTAACTCTGCCTAAGCTATGTATTACATGCCATGCACTTGTCATGTTGGGAATACAGATGTAAATGGAAACATTTCTGCTATTTAGGGACTCAGTTGAGTAGCACACTCTGACCTGCAAAGACTTACACCAGTTAACTAGAGTATGAATGTAACATGCGTTGGGAACATGGAGATGAGCTCAAAAATGAAGTGTTTGTAAATCAACTACATTCCAATAAAAAATTTAAAAGAAAAAAAGAAGAGAAGTGTTTTTCAAGTAGGAGAAAAGTGAAGGAGTTTCCAGAAAGGACTATGCCAAGACATGAAGGGGAGGAAGACTATATATGATGTGATTTGAAAACTATAAATAGTTGAGTATCAAAACAAAGGATATTTTCAGAGTTAGTATTCAAATTTGAGTTGCCTATCCATTAGCCAAGCAGAGTCAACACTGGTGTACCCAAGGTAGAAACAGACATGAAAATTCATCTGGTGAATTATTTAATATTTATTGAGCACCCACTATGTACCTGACACCACATAAGAAACTGGGGAATAAAGAAATAAAATAAAAATAAGCCATGAAAGAGCTTACCATCAAAGTGGCAAGAGGTAGAGAAGTAAACCAATCACAGAATTTATGAAATACTTTTTTTTTTGGTAGGGGGTGCTTACAGATTACTAAAGTTTTTAAAAAGATAGTGCTTAAAAATATGGTTAAAAACATTCTTTGGCCTATACAGAAACCATGTTTAGTTTTACTCAGGAACAGAAACTATGTTTAGTTTTACTTGAGAAACAAAGATTGTATCAGCTGAACACAATCATTCTCTTTATAACTACAAACAGTATATAATTATTATAAGTTGAGCTAGAACCAACTATTTCAAAAGACATCCCTGATTCAAGAAACAAAAAACTAAGAAGACAGCAATGTACAGTGAAGCACACATCACTCAATAAATTACTGGGTACAGAAGAGGTAAGAAACACCAGACTAGGTACAGTAGGAGAAACAAGAAGTAAAACATCGTTTTCATCATTAAGTGTGTATACAGTAAGATTTTAAAAGCAGAATGTGAGGTTACAAGGCAACATATGCTAACGTATCAAATAACTAATTTGAACAATAAGTAAAATTTGAGGAAAAATTATATCCAACTCTTTAGAAGGCACTTTCAGCCCATGAACTAAGTACAGTTTTTACTCTAGGAAGTCAGCAGACACTTGGAAATCATTATAATTAAAAACCAGGAAACAGAGCAACAGCACCGGGGCTGGCAGTGTCTCACTGCTCAGCAACTCTGTCGCTCAGTCCTCAGTCGTGTCCGACTCTCTGGGACCCCATGGACTGCAGCATGCCAGGCCTCCCTGTCCTTCACCATCTCCCAGAGACTCATGTCCACTGAGTCAATGCCATCCAACCATCTCATCCTCTGTTATCCCCTTCTCCTCCTGCCCTCAATCTCTCCCAGCATCAGGGTCTTTTCCAGTGAGTCGGCTCTTCGCATTAGGTGGCCAAAGTACTGGAGCTTCAGCTTCAGCATCAGTCCCTCCAATGACTATTCAGGGCTGGTTTCCTTTAGGATTGGCTGGTTTGATCTCCTTGCTGTTCATGGGACTCTCAAGAGTCTTATCCAGCACTGCAGTTCAAAAGCATCAATTCTTCAGGACTCAGCTTTCTTTATGGTCCAACTCTGACATCCGTATATGAATACTGGAAAAATCATACCTTTGACCATAAGGACCTCTGTCAGCAAACTGACTTCTCTACTTTTAATTCAGCAACTCTAGCCAGAAGAAAAAGAATAACTGACTAGGAAATTAGATAAAATGATAACTAAGCTTATTTCCTCAGGACTGTGACTATTCCTTAAGAAGACCTAAAATCTGAAATACAGTGCAGTTAAACTGAAATGTGTGAAAACCGAAACCCATACAGCACAGAAGTGTTGTTGAAAAAAATGGTCTTCAAACTTCAAAGCAATGATCTTCAAATTCTGGGGAACGTCGAAACTGTGGTGCTGGAGAAGACTCTTGAAAGTCCCCTGGACTGCAAAGAAATCAAACCAGTCAATCCTAAAGGAAATCAGGCCTGAATATTCATTGGAAGGACTGATGCTGAATCTCCAATACTCTGGCCACCTGATGGGAAGAGCCGACTCATTGGAAAAGACCCTGATGCTGAGAAAGACGGAAGGCAAAAGGAAAGAGGGAGGCAGAGGATTAGACGGTTAGATAGCATCACCGACTCAACAGACATGAATTTCAGCAACCTCCAGGAGATGGTGAAGGACAAGGAAGCCTGGCATGCTGCAGTCCACAGGGTTGCAAAAAGTTGGATATAATACAGTGACTGTACAATCACTACTTAAATATGCAGTCAAGGTATTTATATTTTGAGCAGCTCCCCAGGTGATTATGACACACAGTATGAGAATTACGTGATTAAGTACAGTCTTCAGTGGCAGCAAAACCTGGGTTCAAATGCCAGGTTTCATAAAAGCACTATAACCACCAACTAGCATCCCTAACTCTTATTTCCAGTCTTTAAAAAAGGGAAATTGTCACCCATGCCTCAAGTAACTGTTGTAAGGATTAAAGACAATGACGCACACAAAATTCCTGGAACTTTTCATAAGCAGTTAATGAATTCATACATTTAACAAACATTTATTAAGCACTTATCAAGCAAGCACTTATTAAGCACAGTATCAAGACATGAGGGAAATCTCATTAATTTAATACGTATTAATCAGTATGGCAATTCTGCAATGGCGTCATGAGAACATATAATCAGGGGAATGTACCCCTAATTAGGAAAGTCTTCCCTGATGTAAGTTGAATGAAGAGCAGGCATTAACTGGATGAAAAGGAAAGGAAGAGCATTTCCAGGCAAAGGAAGCATCATAATCAAATGCCATACACCTGAAGCAGAACAGAAAGAACAAAATGACTAGGAGAAGTAAAGGAGGCCAGAAAGCAATGTGGAGATGAGGTTGCAAAGGCAATTAAGAGATGTCCAAACAGCCTGTTAAAGAATTTTAGTTTCTCTTAAAAAAAAGTGAAGGGTTTCAGACATGAAGATTGTGTGATCAGATCTGCATTTTGAAAAATCACTCAGTCTGGTGTGCAAAACTATAGGAGCCAACAGTAAATGCAGGTAGACCCTAATTGTGTGCTCCGTGTGTGCTAAGTCACTTTAGTCCTGCCTGCCCTTTGTGACGCTATGGACTGTAGCCCGCCAGGCTCCTCTGTCCATGGGATTCTCTGGGCAAGAATACTGGAGTGGGTTGCCATTTCCTACTCCAGGGATCTCCCCGATCCAGGGATCGAACCTGCGTCTCTTATGTATCCTGCAGTGGCAGGCAGGTTCTTTACCGCTAGGGCCACCTGCTGCTGCTGCTGTTAAGTCACTTCAGTCATGTCCAACTCCGTGCGGCCCCATAGACAGCAGCCCATCAGGCTCTCCCATCCCTGGGATTCTCCAGGCAAGAATACTGGAGTGGGTTGCCATTTCCTTCTCCAATGCATCAAAGTGAAAAGTGAAAGTGAAGTTGTTCAGTCGTGTCCGATCCTAGCGACCCCATGGACTGCAGCCTACCAGGCTCCTCCATCCACAGGATTTTCCAGGCAAGAGTACTGGGGTGGGGTGCCATTGCCTTATCTGTAGGGCCACCTGGGAAGACCCTAATTAGGAGACCGTTAATAATTCAAATGAGAAACGATGGTGGCTGGAACTAGAATACTAGTGTGAAGACCAGAAGCAGACAGACTCAAGAGATATTCAAATAAGACTCCAGCCCTTCTTCGGCCATCGCTGCAGCTCCAGCGGCCAAAATGAAGTTCAATCCCTTTGTGACTTCTGACCGAAGCAAGAATCGAAAAAGGCATTTCAACGCGCCTTCCCACATTCGCAGGAAAATTATGTCTGCTCCTCTTTCTAAAGAGCTAAGACAGAAGTACAACGTTCGATCCATGCCCATCTGAAAGGATGATGAAGTTCAGGTTGTACGAGGGCACTACAAAGGGCAGCAAACGGCAAAGTAGTCCAGGTTTACAGGAAGAAACACGGCATCTACACTGAACAAGCGCAGCGCGAGAAGGCTGATGGCACAGCTGTCCATGTGGGCATTCACCTCAGCTCGTTGGTTACCACCAGACTAAAACTGGACAAAGACCGCAAAAAGATCCTCCAACGTAAAGCCAAATCTCGCCAAGTAGGAAAAGAAAAGGGCAAATAAAAGGAAGAAACAATTGAGAAGATGCAGGAATAAAGTCATCTTGTCTACAGCTTTCATTAAAAACTGTTAAAATGAAGGGGATAAAAAAAGACTCCAGGAAAGACTGATATGAGACAGGAAGTTGTCAAACTTGAGCTCCTATAGAAAGGATGAATGATGGAAACTAGTCACTTGGGTAAGAGGACCTATTTTCCTTGGGAGATAAGTCATGACTTTCAAAAAAAAAAAAAAAAGTCATCACTTTCAAACATGTATGAGTAGTTATTCCTAATTATGGGATTGTTTTTTATAGAAACATTTCAGTGTACATTGTGCTTATATTTTATTGGGTGTTTTAGGATATCAGAGAGAAGGCAATAGGTCTCTGCATGTGTGTAAAATGATCTGAACAGAATGAAGGTCCTTACTTTCCTTTGGGTTCTTTCCTTTAAACACTCGCTAAAAATTGTCTTTTATGACTACAGTTTAATAGTGTCTCAAGAATTCTACTTATACACTCAGCTGATAGATTATTTTAAAACTTTAAAAAAAATTTTTAAACTTAAAAAAATATATATTTAAATGGAAAAAAAAAAATAAGAAACCAACCAAACAAAAAAATAACCTGTAAAGTCCAAAAGGAAGCTTCAACCACCTGACTTTCAAGCTGTTATCAGAACGTGAAGGGCGTTTTATTGTGGCAAGCTGGTTTGGTGCATTAACCTTAAACCGTATTAATATTCCAGAATGAAGAGCTTTGCGAATGCGATTTAGGAAACTTCTTACTCACAGAATCCAATTTGTAAATTTTTTGACTCCAGACTTTGATCTATAAAAATATTAGTTTGCAACTTAAAACTGTGTCACTACTGACCTGGTGCTTTTAAGTCGCTTAAGACTGGAGCCTCAAGAAGACTGTTACGGGAGCTGACTTGACAACATTGGTTCCCTTAATTACTGACCACAGGTATGTACTCTGTCGGATCCCAAGTTTTTACAAGCTTCATGGGTCTCAACCTTCTTCCATCCTTTCTCTCCCACAAAGAAAAACAGGAGCGCAGGAGCCTCGGAGAGGGTATTTAACAAAACACCTGCCCCACCCACCTCACAAACAATAACCTTCCACTCCAAAACTAAAGCTCCTGTCAGAAAAGGACGCTGGGCCGGAGGGCCTCAGATGGTAACCCAGGTTATCAGAGGCGCACCTCAGCACTGAGGGGAGCTCTTCTCACCCAGTCCCGGAGGAGTGTCCTATTTCCCAAAAGGGAACCAAAGATCTCCACCGCGGAAACCCGAGCTCCTGAGCCCGAGCAGGGGGCTCTCCCTCCAGCAGATGGCTCCAGCCCCGGGTCTCCAGTCGCTTCCAGGCCTCTTCGGGAGACTCGGGCCTCCCAGATCCGCTCCCCGCAGCTTGCCGCTCCCCCAGCCCGGCTTCGCGCCAGGGCGCCTACCGCCCAGTCGGCCCCGCCTGCAGCCAGCAGGCCCGTCACCAGGCAACAGTCGCCAGCCCCGAGGACCTTGGGAGGCCTACCCCGCGCGCGGGCCCTTCCCCATTCCTTTTTCTCTGCCTGGGCAGCCCAGGCGGGTGCGCGACCGGTGAAGGAGGTCGTTCGGTGCCCATGGGCGGTCACTCACCTCTTCCCCTTCTCCCTCAGGTGGGCCGGCGCTGGGTCTCTTTCCCCCCACCCCCCGCCCCCCAAACGCCTCTCGGCTGCTCCTGCTCAGCCTCGGCGCCTGGCCGCTGCCGCCCGCTTACTCCATAGCCTCCTACACTCTCGCGGCCTCAAATGCTGGAACTCGAGGAGGGGAAAGGGGAGGGAAGGGGCGGGATTGGGGAGGAAGAGTAAAGGAGGGGGAAGAAGACCGAAAGACCAGTCGGTCCGGGCATGACGTCACTTCCGGCCTGTTCGGAAGGGGCGGGACCGAGACTTCTTTGGCCCCCGCCCCAAGAGAGCCAAGTTGGGGCGGGGTCACGGGCCGGAGGAGGAGCCCGGTGGACGAGTTTCTGGCAGCTCTTTTGACTCCGCGGTTCCATATCCTTGCCTTGACGGCCAGAACCAGCTTCCCGGCCCTGGGCGGAACGGATCGAGCTTCGTGAGCCCAGAGGCTCCAGGAAAAGGAGGACAGGTAGCCCTTTAGAGCCTAGCCAAGTGTGCCCTGAAGAGGGGGACGGCTGAGGAGAGCGAAGGTTCGGACTTTGAGCTCAGGCCCCTGGGGCCCGCCCCTTCCCCTGGACCCGCCCCTTTCCCCGCCCACCTGTCCTCTCAGTCCGACTGAGGACCGCCTCTCGGTCTTTTCAGAAGCTACTCTTCTTGGGGAATCCTGGAAAGCAGTGCTTCTCAGACTTTAATATGAATACACCATTTGGGGATGTTGTTAAAATGCAGCTTGGATTCAAGAGTACGGTGTGATGGTCTGTATTTCTAAGAAGTTCGCAAGTTGATGCCAATGCTGCAAGTCCTTGAGCTCGAGGACTATTTCTTTAACCTGGCCTACTTGTTTAAGGACGCTTAGCGAGGCAGATGGTCCATGGAAAATAACCCTGTTGTTGGGTTATAGACTCCTAGGCTTATCTACCCCACCCTACCCTAACCTCGACCCTACTTGCCCATCACTGTCCTATTCCTCAAACCTTCCCCTTTTCCACTCTGCCCTCCACCTGTCTACGCACTGTCCACAATATTTCGCGCTGTGATAGTTCAAGGATAGACAGCTTCTGCTACAGAGGGCATTTGAAGGTGACTGTTTCTTTGCTCTTAACATCACACCGTTATGTAAAATTGGCACCCAGTTTCCTATTATTAACTTATTCCTTGGAAGGAAAATTATGACCAACCTAGACAGCATATTAAAAAGCAGAGACATTACTTTGCCAACAAAGGTCCATCTAGTCAAAGCTATGGTTTTTCCAGTAGTCGTGTATGGATGTGAAAGTTGGACTATAAAGAAAGCTGAGCGCGAAGACTTGATGCTTTTAAACTGTGGTGTTGGAGAAGACTCTTGAGAGTCGCTTGGCCTGCCAGGAGATCCAACCAGTCCATCCTAAAAGAAATCAGTCCTGAGTGTTAGTTGGAAGGACTGATGTTGAAGTTGAAACTCCAGTACTTTGGTCACCTGATGCAAAGAGCTGACTCATCTGAAAAGACCCTGATGCTGGGAAAAATTGAAGGCAGGAGGAGAAGGGGATGACAGAGGATGAGATGATTGGATAGCATCACCGACTCAATGAACATGAGTTTGAGTAAACTTCGGGAGTTGGTGATGAACAGGGAGGCCTGGCGTTCCGCGGTCCATGGAGTCGCAAAGAGTCAGACACGACTAAGCGACTGAACTGAACTGAATTGAACTTCCAGTTATTCATAGGCAAAGGAAGAAAGACCTTAAATTCTCAAATTCTAACAACAAAAATCTAGAAACAACATTCTAGATGTTTCAATTTATTCCCTTATCTTACTAAAAAAATTTTATTAAAAATTCACTGAGGTAGGAGGGAATGAAGTGTGACTGCTAACTGTATGGAGTCTTCTTTTTGAAGTGATGAAATGGTCTGGAGTTAGATGAAAGAGATAGCAGGACAGAGTTGTGAATGAAAAGTCATTGAATTGTACACTTTAAAAGAGTGAATTCTGTGAAATGTAAATTATATCTCAATTTTTAAATTTTATTGTCTCCAATTAATTGAAAAAGTTTATATATGTACATTATAAAAATCAGAAATATGTATGCTGAAAAGTGAACATGATTTCATTATGTCTATTTCCCAAAGGTTAGTTTGAATTTTATCCTTCCAGATCTTTCTTTCTGTTTTAGTATATTTGTGTATAGGTTGGGAATTTATTTTTGCATAACTAGGATAGTATACAAATTGTTTACCCAACTCTGTTTTTACTACTTAATGAAATCCTTCATGCTATAAATGTCATTCTTCCTAATGGATTTTTAATATTCTGTAATAAAGCTATGCTGTAATCTATTTAACTAGTCTCCATGTGCTGGACATTTTATTGTCTTCAGGTTTTCATTATTCCTAACTAAGTTTTCTTTTTCAACAAGAACAACTGACAGATAAATCAGTTTTTTTTCAGCTTCTTGCCCTAGATTTCTTTCATGCAAAGGTTGTCATTGCACAAAAAGTCAAAAAGAAGAAATGAAAACAGTCTGATGAAGTCACAGCTCTGTAGTAAACAAGATTTCAGTAAGTGAGTGCATTCCTTTGGAATGTATCTTAAATTAATATTCTTCAAGACTACACATTCACATAATAGTATATGTTTTATCAATAAAGCAAATTCCTAGGTTTACTCTGATTTTATTGGCAGATGAACATGTGCAACCTTAGTAAACCTATTATAGTTTCCATAAGATGTGAGGAGAAGAAACTTAAGAAAGGCATTGGCAGCAGATATGACATAAAAAAGCATAAGGTTGCAAAAAAAAAAAAAAAACATTTTTGTGTAATCTAAACTTGCTAGAAACATATTAAAATTTTTTTTCATGATGCTCTGGTCCTTTTCAAGCCACTCAGCTATGGGATGGTATTATTTACTCCCTTCAGACTCAAGTGGAAATGAAAAGAAGGAGGCATCATTTATGAACATAGAAGACTTGTACTGGTTCCTATGTTGTCGATGCAGTGTTAAGTCATCTTATGCAAAATATGTGCCTAAGTAGTGATGACATCTCTCGTCTTAAAGGAGTTTGTCTTTGGCAAGTTCTAATGAACCATAAAGTAATTGAACCAGTAGGAATGAAGCTATTCAAAAATTAAAAGGAATTGGAATTTGAAGATTCAAACAATAGCCTCTACAGGTTTCTAGGCAATAAATCATCTTACGTTTTTTGCAAAAGAAAAAAGAATTCTGAGACTGGGTTAACTGATGAAATAAAAGCAAAGGAACATTTAAGGTTAGTGTTAACATAGATATTGTAGTATTTTGTGTTTAGATGCTGGCAGAACAGTCTTCACTGAGCGAACCTTAAATATTCAACTTTCATGTTTCTTCAGAAATTAGTAGAAGAAAGAGCCATGTATAAATTAATCTATTTCTGCATTTGCTCTAAAATGGTTATGAGGAAATGATCACATAAATACTTCAGAATTTATACCAGGAAAAACTTTATCTCCTCTGATGAATTGTGTGCTTCCTAGTTTTTGAAAAGTGACTTAACCAAAGTAAATAGAGTCATAGTTATGGAAACTAGAGCAAAAGTTTTCTACTCTGTTATAGAAACCATGATAACCTTAGAATTAACATATGTATTTTTCTGTTTATTTACAATCCTAACATCCTCTTTGGGTGATATTCTATTATCTAATAAATTTATTACTTGTATCTTTTATGGTAAGCTGCCTGACAAGTTTTTGAAAATAGGAAATGGATAAGTAAGTTTTAATAAATTTAAATGCATATTTGAAATATTGGTCCTATATATAATAGAGAAATTCACATATTGTTTCTTTCAACTGACCAGAAAATGAAATGATTTCAAATCCTCTGGCACAAGAGGTTGGTGGGGAAAGAATTGAGGAACTTACTGACTCTGGCTTTACCTATAAGCATCACAGTTGACAAACCTGTTCTCCCACTTTCAAAAGGTAATTTCAGTTTCCATCAGTTCTTTTGAGAACTTTTAAGGAAGAACTGACTTTTTAAAATAGACCTTACTTTTTTAGAACAGTGTTAGGTTCACAGAAAAATTGAACAAAAAGTACAGGGAATTTCCATATATACACAGCCTCCCCCACGATCAACACCCTACACCAGAGTGGCTATTTGCTATAATCCATGCACCTACGCTGATACATCATTATCACTCAAAGCCCATGATTTACATTAGTGTGCATTCTTGGTGGTGTATATTATGTGGGTTTTGACAGATGTCTGATGACTGTCCCGCCATCATAGTATCATACAGAATAGTTCCACAGCTCTGTAAATGCCCTGTATGTTCAGTTGCTCAGTCGTGTCCAACTCTTTGCGACACTATAGACTGTAGCCCCACCAAGCTCCTCCATCCCTGGGATTCTCCAGGCAAGAACACTGGAGTTGGTTGCCATCGTCTCATTTAGGGAACCTTCCCAACCCAGTGATCGAACCCGCGTCTTCTGCACTGCAGGTGGATTTTTTTTTATTAGCCATCGAGGAATTTGTCCTTCCTTCCCCAATACTTCATCTACTTGTGGTTTTGTCCTTATAATGCCACTTAACAGTAGGAAGAAGAGCCCCATGCCCACGGCAGTTGGGAGGGATGCAATCACAATTCATTAATGGTTACATACCATACTGCGTGTGGTCAAACCATGACAGAAGCAAAACAAGCATGATTTGCACACGGGAGGAGCAAAAGTTATCAACAATAACTAGGATAAGTGTGAGAAGAGAAATGCATGGTGCCCGAAGAAAGGGTGCAAATGAGAAGAGAAGGGGAACTAGAAGAAAACTCTGAGAAAGATTAATGTTTAGAGGACAGGCTGAAAAAGAAGAGCCAGCAAAAAATTGATTTTTACCTATTATGAGTGAAAAAGAAAAACTTGTCTCATCCTTTTCCCATGAGGATATAGGATACCTTACCTGTCTCTGGAGAAACCTGTATGCAGGTCAAGAAGCATTAATATCAGTAACCTCAGATATGCACATAACACCACCCTAATGGCAGAAAGCGAAGAGGAGCTAAAGAGCCTCTTGATGAAGGTGAAAGAGGAGTGAAAACGCTGGCTTAAAACTCGACATTCAAAAACCAAAGATTATGGCATCAGGCCCCATCACTTCATGGCAAATAGATGGGGGAAAAGTGGAAACTGACAGATTTCATTTTCTTGGGCTCCAAAATCACTGTGGATGGTAACTCAAGCCATGAAATTAAAGGACACTTGCTTCTTAGAAGAAAATCTATGACAAACCTAAATAATGTATTGAAAAGCAGAGACATCACCTGGCTGACAAAGGTCTGTACTGTCAAACCTATGGTTTTTCCAGTAGTCATGTATGGATGTAAGAGTTGGACCATAAGGAAGGCTGAGTGCTGAAGCCTTGATGCTTTCAAGTTGTGATCCTGGAGAACTCTCAAGAGTCCATTGGACAGCAAGGAGATCAAACCAGTCAATCCTAAAGTACACCAACCTTGAATATTCTTTGGAATTACTGATGCTGAAGCTGAAGCTTCAATCCTTTGGCCACCTGATACAGAGTTGACGCATTTGAAAGACCCTGATGCTGGGAAAGATTGAAGGCAGCTGAAGAAGGGGATGGCAGAGGATGCGATAGTTAGATAGCCTCACCAATTCAGTGGACATGAGTTTGAGCAAACTCCAGGAGATAGTGAAGAACAGGGAAGCCTGACGAGCTACAGTCCATGGGGTCACAAAGAATCAGACACAGCTTAGTGACTAAACAAAAACAAAAAAGAAATTCCTAACTAAAGATGGATATAATTTATCAGGGAAGATGCTTATAAAAGTAATTTTCATTTGTTGGGCCTTTTTCTGGGCCAAGTAACTTGTTAATGCATTTTATATTTGTTATCTATAATTTAACAATAGGCCTGAAATGTGAGGATAGAACTTTCATTTTATAGTTGGGGAAACAGACTCAAAAGGATAAATAAATAAGACATGGTAAGGGAAAGACATTTTTATTTTTATCTTTGTTATACATTTACATAATATAAAACATTAAAGTAGTCCTACAGATTTTCTCACCAAAAAATAATTTCCTACCCTTCTCTCATGCATTTGCCCCTCTCCAAAGACAACCATTTACAATTCTCTACATTGTAACTCATGTATGTTATAAATATCTCATGTCTCTAAATGTCATGCTTGTACTGCTGCTTCATGCTTTTTCAGTTATACAGACATCTATTAATTTTCTAAAAAGGAAAATAGGGTTTATGCCTCTCCTTTTTCTTGCATTTGTCTCCCAAATACTTTAAATGATTCACATGCATTTATATACTCTTCTATGAATAACATATTTAACAAAAAATGTTAGGTGAAAATAGAAATATCTTTAGTTTTAACACTTTTGTGTTTAGCCAGATATTTTAAACATTGTTACAAAACAATAATTATTAAGTTTTGCATTTTAAAAAAGGAGATTTTTTTGGCTGTTCTGTGTATCTTCTGGGATCTTTATTCCCCTACAAAGGATTGAACCTGGGTCAAGGCTTACCTGGTAACTCAGCTGGTAAAGAATCCACCTGCAGTGCGGGAGACCTGGGTTCAATCCCTGGGTTGGGAAGATTTCCCGGAGAAGGGAACGGCTACCTACTCCAGTATTTTGGCCTGGAGAATTCCATGGACTAAAAACCATGCAAAAAGTCGGACACAACTGAGCGACTCTCACTTTCATGGCAGTAAAAGTTCTGAGTTCTGACCACTGAACTGCCAGGGAATCCCCTAAAAAAGACTTCATGTTAAAGCAAAAATCAGCCAAGTCTGGGAGCCTCTACTTTACTTTTGTTTAGACTATTTATTTTACAGACAAGGAAACTGAGACTCAGAAAAGTTAGATAAATTGCAAAGTTTCCACAGTTAACTAATGGCATCAAGACTCAGATCCGGGGACTTCCCTGGTGGTTCAGTGGTTGAGGGATGGGGGTTCTATCCCTTGTCGGGGAACTAGGATCCCACATGCCTTGGAGAAAATAAGCCTGTGGGCTGCATGCTGCGCCAGAAGATCTGGTGTGCTGCAACTAAGACTCGACACAGTGAAATAAATAAGTTTTTAAAAAGGACTCACACCTAGATTTCCATGCTTTTACCCAGTGTCTTATCATTATTGCTGCAACAAAGTATTGTAAACTATTAAATGGGTACAGCTGAAATATGTGTAGTTGGTATGTTTGCTCTTTGTACCAACTGAATGGTGTCAGCCTTCAAAATAGAAAAACAGAACCTATTTTAGTTGTTCTTTCTAATAAAACACAGTTTTGAGAGAGGTACTCTTTCATAAGTTACTAATAACAAGTCTCTTTATCTTTGAAAGTCTTAAATCTACTAAATCCACTAAAGTAGATTTTTTTATTGTTTTTTTTTTGTTTTGTAAAAGAGTTTGCAAAAGAGAACTAACTTTAAAATTGACTGTTCTTATATCTAATGAATGAAAAAAATTCACTTTAAAAAAAAATTCACTTTTAAAAAATTTTCATACCAAAATTTTTGGAAAAATGCATCTGGAAGTTTCTCTAAATTCTAACAAATCAGGCACGGTTGGAGCTTTTGTTGTTGTTATTATCCACTGAAATCTGACTATTCTGTGATCCTCAAGCACAAAAACACCCCCTCAGATGTATTAACACATTAAAACTGTCTGGTTTTATAAAACTAAATAATTAACTGGCCCACAAGAAAATCTAAGCTACTTTCTATTTGGAAAAATATGGTTGGCTAAAGGTATGCAGTTGGCAATATTCCTGTATAAATGTCAGCCAAAAAATAAAAGTATCGAGTTCTTCTTTTCTTTGTTTTTGAAAAACGTCATTCCTTAATTCCCAAAAAACTGAGAAACCTACTTCACTTGAATTGAGTCGAAAATTCTGCTAGCAGTGATAAAGCCAGGACCGCAGGCTTCTTGCAAATTTGCATTTGTGTGACTAATAGAGTCAAGGTGAACCTTTGCTGAGATTTGTTTATTTTTTAGAGGTGAAGTGTGTTTCTTTGCTGAGATTTGTTTTTTACAGGTGTTTCTTTCTGATATCACGTGTAAAATGTATTAGAAATATAAAAATATATAATGACTAACATTTTGAAGCTAATATACTAATATTTTTGAAATATATTTTAGAAATCTTAGGGATTCTAAAGATGTAGGTACTTTCCCTCTGCCTTGAGGGGAATGTCCAGATCGGCTAGAGCAATTCCACTATTCATCAGTTTTACTCGACTTCCAGAAGAACACATGGTACAAAGGTTTCCGCAGCCAAAGCGAAGTGTGATTCCTACTGAACACACTGTGCTTCTCCCACAAAACACTTACACACTGAGTGAAACTGCCTGTTGACTTGTCTTTATTTCCTACTGGAGTGGGAGGTACTTAGGGACAGTCCTCATCTTTGGTCACCGTTGTATCCCCGGTTGAATGGCCCAGTGCTTAGCTGTTGGTATGTAACATTTAGTGAATGAATGGCTCATATACTGCCTCCTCATTTTATAAAAATTTTCTTTTTATTTATGCACATATACACATACACTCATCTGTACATATATGTCTATATATGTGTGTTAGACCATCCTAAATGCTGGATGGATTGTATGCTCTTCAAATGCAAAGTATGTCCCCTTGTATCCCCTTCACCCAGCACAGAAATGATTGGATAAGAAATGCTCCATTAAGAATACGGTGTAAGGCGAGAGTGGGATGTTTTGAGAGAACAGCATCGAAACATGTATATTATCAAGGGTGAAACAGATCACCAGCCCAGGTTGGATGCATGAGACAACTGCTCGGGCCTGGTGCACTGGGAAGACCCAGAGGGATGGGGTGGAGAGGGAGAGGGGGGGGCGGATCGGGATGGGGAATACATGTAAATCCATGGAGAATTCATGTCAATGTATGGCAAAAACCACTACAATATTGTAAAGTAATTAGCCTCCAACTAATAAAAATAAATGGAAAAAAAGAAAAAGAATACGGTGGTGACTGTATGTGTTGCCACATCGTCCTTCTTGAGTCTTAATTTCCTCACATGGCGCTATTCTGTTTATCAGCTCTGCACTTGGCTAGTATATCTAGACATGCACATTTCTATGCTCCCTCTCCTTCAGGTCTTCACTCAAATATCATCTTTCTGATGATAATTCCCACACATCTTATTTAAAATCACAACACTAACCCCATAGTGTAGTCTGATCTCCTTTTTTCCTTCATTTCTCTCCATAGAACTAGCTACAAACTGACACAGACATACTTCACTTTTTGTTATTCATTGTCTGCCTCCCTCTTCCCCGTAGACTATAAGCTCCATTAAGGCAAGACTTTTGCCTGTTTTGGTTACCACTATGTCCCTGGAACCTAGAACAGTGTCTAATACAAAATAGGTCTCAAAATGTTTGTTGAGTAAATGAATTTTCTGTCTTGATGTTATTGCCGAATAATCTTTTTTCTACTTTTGGATTTATTCGTAAGAATCTATTCATGCTTCTTGGTGACTTGATAAAATTTGCCTTCATCCATTTCATGTGTGGCTATCCTTTCCTCCTCACTTATGGATGGCTGCTGAAGGGCCACTATATATATCTTTTTCTAGCACTTGATTCAGTGCTATGCCCAAAGTTTGGTATTAACAGATATGGATTGATTGATTAGAGGCTATTTTTTTCCCTGAGAAACCTGTATGCAGGACAAGAAGCAGCAGTTAGAACTAGACATGGAACATCAGACTGGTTCAAAATTGGGAAAGGAGTACATCAAGGCTGTATATTGTCACCCTGCTTACTTAACTTGTATGCAGAGTACATCATGTGAAATGCTGGGCTGAATGAATCATAAGCTGGACTCAAGATTGCCAGAAGAAATATCAATAACCTGAGATATGCAGATGATACCACTTTAATGGCAAAAAAGTGAAGAGGAACTAAAGAGCCTCTTGATGAAGGGGAAAGAGGAGAGTGAAAAAGCTGGCTTGAAACTCAACATTCAAAAAAACTAAGATCACGGCATCTGGTCCTATCACTTCATGGTAAGTAGATGAGGAAATTGTGGAAACAGTGTCAGCTTTCATTCTTTTGGTCTCCAAAATCAATGCGGACAGTGACTATAGCCACGAAGTTAAAAGATGCTTGCTCCTTGGAAGAATAGCTATGACAAACCCAGACAGTGTATTAAAAAGCAGAGACATCATTTGCTGACAAAGGTCCGTCTAGTCAAAACTATGGTTTTTCCAGTAGTCATGTATGGATGTGAGAGTTGCACCATAAAGAAGGCTGAGCGCTGACAAATTGATACTTTCAAACTGTGGTGCTGGAGAAGACTCTTGAGAGTCTTGAGAGCAAGGAGATCAAACCAGTCCATTCTAAAGGAAATCAAACCTTGAATATTCACTGGAAGGACAGTTGCTGAAGCTGAAGTGCCAATACTTTGGCCACCTGATGCGAAAAGCTGATTCACTGGAAAAGACCCTGACACTGGGAAAGATTGAAGGCAAGAGGAGAAGGTGGCAACAGAAGATGAGATGGTTGGATGGCATCACTGATTCAGTGGACATGAGTTTGAGCAAACTCTGGGAGATAGTGAAGGACAGGGAAGTCTGGCGTGCTACAGTTCATGGGGTCGCAAAGTGTCAGACATGACTTACAGACTGAACAATAACAAATGATCTTAGGTCTTTACTAAAAGATTGTTGATTTATTTTTGGTCAGTAACTCAGCAGTAGCAAGCTCAGATACCTTTAGGAGCCAGACAAATCAGAGAGCGTATGAGTATTTCATTTTCAAACATGTAGGAAAAATATATACTGTCATTTTGCTTGAAATGCATGGCCCATGTTGTTTAGTCTCTAAGTTGTGTCTGACTCTTTTGCAACTCCGCCAGGCTCCTCTGTCCGTGGGATTTGCCAAGCAATGGCCCTGTTGGCTGTTTTTCCTTTTCCTGCTTAAGACAGAGATATAACTCTAGGGAAATTAATTTCTACTGTAGCAAAATCAATAGCATGATACCATGAAAATGGTAGCTGACAGTCAACTTCACTGTTTGGGGTACAGTAGGAAGTGGTGGGGTTTGTGGTGGGCTGGAAATGGCATGTCAGTGCAAAGAGGGTAGCCACTAACTTATATCTGCTAACTTTGGTCAGGCATTAATTCAAGCCCTGTGTTATGAGATCTTATGATACTTTTAAAGAGAAGCTAGAAACCAAGAATTTTATATGAAAAATATAAACATTTTAAAACAAGTTAATTCTATTCAAAATACTGTATTCAAAATTCTATTCAAAATAACCAGACAAATCTTGGCCATGATCCAGATTTAATGCATAGGCTATTGGCAGTACCCCTTTATAGATAACAGCCTTGTCATGGCAAAGGGGCTTAGATAACTCAATGAAGCTATGAGCCATGCCATGCACAGCCACTCAGGATGGACAGGTCATAGTGAAGAGTTCTGACGAAACACGGTCCAGTGGAGGAGGAAATGGCAAACCACCCCAGTATTCTTGCACAAGAACCCCATGAACAGTATGAAAAGGCAAAAAGATATGGCACTGGAAGATGAATCCCCCAGGTTGGGAGATGTCCAGTATGCTGCTGGGAAGAACAGAGGGCAACCATGGGGTCGCAGAGTCAGACACGACTTAGTGACTGAACAACGATGATTGGCAGTAAAGCTCTGCAAGAGATTTACTGTAGCTTTAGCTTCTGTAATTTTCTTTCATTTAAAGGAAAACATAAATGATGATCCAATGCTTAGAATAAAAAAAATTTTATTAACTCTTAACATAAATGACCAGAAACTCAAGTTAAAATTAACCTAACACTATATTTGAATTTGAAAACAATTTAACTACAACAATCCCTGCTTTGAATAAAATTGTAAATAATTAGTAATCTCATTCTCTCAGATGTGCAAAATAATTTATAAGCAGGACCAATAGCTTTTTATATCTGGAATTAACCTATTGATAATACCCCTTAAAAGCTAGATAATATAACTTTATAATTAACATAGCCAGAAAATAAAAGTAATATGACTCATAACCCTGATGTCTATTTAAAGGTCAGTCTTGAAAAGAAAAACTGTAATTTAGCCAATTTAATTATCCAGCATTAAATTCATCAATTATATTATGTTAATACTTTTGTATTATAGAATTTTATAATACTAGTTGAATGTGTGTATCTTATTTATTAGTTCGATAGTTGTATTATTTTTCTTTCTAAGCTGTGGAAGATGTTGGAAACAACAAATATTGTCATGTATTCTTCAATTGATTCACCTTCCATTCTTGGAAAGTATTTTGGAACCTCTAGTTAAAACACAAATTCTTCAATTTGAGAGGAAGATCTTGTTATCGCTAACACTTGCCTAGACAGAGAGGTGATTCCAAATTTACATCTACATGAGTCAGTTCAGTCGCTCAGTCATGTCTGACTCTTTGCGACCCCATGAACCACAGCACGCCAGGCCTCCCTGTCCATCACCAACTCCTGGAGTACACCCAAACCCATGTCCATCGAATCGGTGATGCCATCCAACCATCTCATCCTCTATCATCCCCTTCTCTTCCTGCTCTCAATCTTTCCCAGCATCAGGGTCTTTTCAAATGAGTCAGCTCTTTGCATCAGGTGGCCAAACTACTGGAGTTTCAGCTTCAGCATCAGTCCTTCCAATGAACACCGACTGATCTCTTTTAGGATGGACTGGTTGGATCACCTTGCAGTCCAAGAGACTCTCAAGAGTCTTCTCCAACACCACAGTTCAAAAGCATCAATTCCTCAGCGCTCAGCTTTCTTTATAGTCCAACTCTCACATCCATACATGACCACTGGAAAAGCCATAGCCTTGACTAGACGGACCTTTGTTGACAAACTGATGTCTCTGCTTTTTAATATGCTGTCTAGGTTGGTCAAAACTTTCCTTCCAAGGAGTAAGCGTCTTTTAATTTCATGGTTGCAATCACCATCTGCAGTGATTTTGGAGCCCAGAAAAATAAAGTCAGCCACTGTTTCCACTGTTTCCCCATCTATTTGCCATGAAGTGATGGGACCGGATGCCATGATCTTAGTTTTAAGTGACCATTTTTATTGTCAATTTATAAGTAAAATGTTCTTTCACATCTTTTGCCCTTGTTTCTTTAAATGTATGAGAACATATTTGTATATATAAGCAAACACCATCTTTGATTTAGAAATTAATCACTGAATTCTCCTTTGATCTAAAATAGAAAGTCCCTGGTTATGACCTGTAAGAAGATGACTGGATATCTTAGTGGTTTCATTCATTTCAGCTCAGTCATGATTTGTCAGTCTTCTTTGCCTGCACCAACCCTGAGTGTTTTTCCACAGTTCTATTATTTTCATTTATAACCATAAAATAACAACCATGATAGTTTTTACTGGTTTATTCATCCCTGCTTTAAAAGAAGCCACAATCTAGTAGGGGAGATGTTCATGAAACAAAGCATTACAGTACAATGAAATAAGACCTATCATAAAAGCAGCCTCATTTGTGGAGATGTTCGAGGACCCCTGTAACCTGAATGAGGTCCCTTCTCTTTCACTCCCAACTCCAAGGTATTTGTCACTCCTGGTAAATCAGTTGCTAGGAACCATAGGTATATGACCTTGGGTACTTCAGGCAGAGAGAACTGATATGATGCTTTCTCCCAAGTGGGCTAAACAAGAAAAGAACATCAGACTTCAGACCTGGGAACCAGGAAGCTTCAGATCCTAGGAAGAGCTTGGTGATCAGAGACCTGTGAACCATCTTAATCAACCATGGTCCTGTTTGCACATAACATGCATGCGTATGTGTGTGTGCTAAGTCACTTCAGTTGTGTCCGGCTCTTTGTGACCCTATGGACCATGGGCCACCAGTCTTCTCTGTCCAAGGGATTCTCCTGGCAAGAATATTGGAGTGGGTTGCCGTGCCCTCCTCCAGGGGATCTTCCTGACCCAGGGATCAAACTTGTGTCTCTTATGTCTCCTCCACAGGCAGGCAGGCTCTTTACCACTAGTGCTACCGAGGAAGCCCCTTGCACATGACATGCTTGCTCCTAATTTACAATAGGCCAAGAACGACCCAACAAGTGGCTGAGACTTCCCCAGCCCCTGAGTCAGAGAGAGTATGGGGACACCAACAAAGAAACATGATTTCTTTAGAAGCCTCTGCAGGAACCAGACAGCAGCCAGTCAGCCTTTATGAACTTCTAGGCAGAAAGGGTAGGTTACCTGCAAGAAAAATGCAATCCACTGCCCTTAATCTTTTCACCTGCAACACTAGGAGCCAAAAAATAATGAGCTACACATTTAAGCAATATGTTCCATTTACCTGGGGGGTAGAGGGGAGGGAAGAGAAGGAAGGAAGGAAAAGAAAGTGAAGAGAAGAAGGAAAGATATTTCAGGATCATCCAGAATTCATAGCAAGAATCACTTAAGAACCCCATCCTAAGAAAATATTCGAAGATATATTTTAATGCATTTACAAAGAAATAGCCAGAACCCCAAGATGACTGGTGAAGAGACAGGTGAAGAGGAAGGAAATATTGGTAAGCAATGAACTTTGGTCTGTGTATTCTGTTTTCTCTTCTCCCTAATTTTGTCCCCACATATGTGCATGCATAGAAACATACATGCATGGGTACAAACATACATGAATGCATATAGACACACATACACACATAAATTCCAAGTTGATAAGGTAAAACTGTGTGAGAATGTACAAAGTGTGAGTACTAAATATGATGTCAACAAAGAAGGTACATAGTGTTAAGGGAAATTATAATAAATACTAAACTATCTCAGCAAAATCTGGGGTTGGGAAGGTGGCAGATGAGGAGAAGGGGGAATTATAGGCCTTCCAAAATCATCACTGAAGGGAGGGAGGAGTGAAAGAATCTTAAATTTCTTTTATTTTATAAAGAAATATTGAATTCAGAGGCTTTTAAATATGGCTGTGCAGGATCTTAGTTGCAGCACAAGGGATGTTTGATATTGCTTGCAGCATGCAGGATCTTTAGTTGCAGCATGTGGGATCTAGCTCCCTGACCAGGGATCAAAAGCAGTCCCCCCTGCATTGCAAGCGAAGAATCTTAGCCACTGGACCATCACTGAAGTCCTCTAAATTTCTTATCTATTGGAGTTGGGAGATAAAAAGGGGAAAAGAGTGTGCAGTGGGATTTAAACAGTGCATCTTGATGGGAAAGCATTTAGTATCTTATTTTCAAATAATAATACAACCCTATGCACCTAATGATCAAAGCGGGAAATGAGAGAGGACCCACCAATGGAATAGAACAGTACAGATGAACTCTTCTCCACAAAATCTAACACAGGTAGAACAAATAATGAAACACTGGCCCCAGATATTATAATTCCCTGAAAGTCAAGGTAGAAAAAAGTATGGTGGTATCTAGTAAGGAAAAATCTATTCCTTCTCATTTACTCAGTCATCCAGCAAAAATTACTGAAAAGATTTTCTAGTTGTTTTTTCTTAGATTGTTAATTATAAGCTAGATTTCATTATGCTTTATCAAACAATGTTTTAGGTAATTAAATGGAAATGTCAACCATTGATTTATTTTGTTTTTTACCTCCAGGATTGATAACTGGCTTAATGCAGCAATTGAATGCTTGGAATATTTCCCTGGTCAGTTAATAGTTACTGTTGGCCAGGACTTAGTACAACACAGAAATAAAGAGACAAAACTGAATACACAGAAGAAGTTACTCTTTGATGTCCTAATAAAATATTATAATCAGGAGTTCAGTTCAGTTCATTTCAGTTGATCAGTCGTGACCGATTCTTTGCAACCCCGTGAACCACAGCACGCCAGGCTGTGTGAACATCTGGTAGTTCACGGTTCACGTATTGCTGAAGCCTGGCTTAGAGGAGTTTGAGCATTACTTTTCTAGCATGTGATTGCAATTGTGCAGTAATTTGAGCATTCTTTGGCATTGCCTTTCTTTGGCATTGGAATGAAAACTGACCTTTTCCAGTCCTGTGGCCACTGCTGCGTTTTCCAGATTAGGAGAGAGGCTGCTTATTAACTGATGAGTATATTGGTATTTTTTCAGGAAGTATTGAACTTTTAGTGAAGAGACGTTTAAGCTTCCGTTGTCTTGCATGATGATAAACCCGAGGGTTGAGTTTTGGAAGGTTACATGCGTTATGTGAGCATTGCTGTTTGGCTGTGCTCTGTAGCAGGGAGTTCCCCAAGAAGGGACTGAACCCATGCCCCCTGCAGCGGAAGCAAGGATTGCTAACCACTGGACCACCATGGGATTCCCTGAATGTTGCATTTTAATATTTTTTCTATGGTGTCAAATTACCTCATAGAGTCTTTTTTTGTTTTTTGGCCAAAGACCATGGCGAATGGAATCTTAGTTCCCCCACCACAGATGACACCAAGGGACCTGTCAGTGAAAGCACCGAGTCCTAACAACTAGATCACCAGCAAACTCCCTCATACAGTTCTTTTTTCACTTTTTTTTCACTACTTTTTCCTGTCATGTACATTGTAATGTCAAGTGTAATAATGTAGTATAGGAATTAGATCTAAGGTAATTCTATCATAGGGACACTCTAAGAAATATTTTGATACACTACAGGACTAGAGAGGGAATTTCTGGGGTTGGGAAGATCCCCTGGAGAAGGGAAAGGCTACCCACTCCAGTATTCTGGCCTGGAGACTTCCATGGACTATACAGTTGCAAAGAGTTGGACATGACTGAGCCACTTTCACTTTTCACTTTCACAGGACTAGAGAATTGAGGTGTCTGTAAATATTAATTTCTGATATACTAGTTTGGTGACCTTTTAGTAAAATAAAAATTGAGTGACACATTATGTCTTTTTTTAGCTATGTAGGTGGCCATATAATTTCACATTAAAAACAAATTAAGGGGACTTCTCTGGTGGTCCAGTGCAGAGGGTGCGGGTTTGATTCCTAGTCAGGGAACTAAGATCCCACAGGCTGTGGCATGCAGCCAAAAAAAAAAAGAAATTAATGTTTGACAGTGCTGGATATAATTATGCATGTATTTGGCATATTATATAGATAATTTCCTATATGTTTGAAATATTTTACAATAAAAGTTTTTCAAATGTAAAAATGAATCTTCAAACCAAATACAGCATCACAGCATTTTAATAGACTGCTAAGTACTATAATCTGCATTTATTTTTTCCCCTTGCTTTGTCTTCTTTGTAAACCCATGTAACAGAAAATGATAAAAGAACAGCAGCACTTGAAGCCACACAGCTATATCTAAGATTGTTAGATTGTTAGAGAAGAATCATGGTGGCTACTTACTTTCATGGCAACTGCATCAGAAGCTAATGCCAACAAGTTACAAAAAAAGGTGAAAAAAATTGCAACAACAGTTTTAAAACCTTCTATTTATTTCATTTAAAACCAATTCAAGCTAATGAATCTTCCTGTTTACAGTTTGATAACAAAATGGTGGTCCTGAAAACTCTTGCCCAAGCAGTTCTGCAATCCAAGTCATTATTAAAAGTACAGGCAGGACAACGAGTCTTGTTCCTACTGGAGCTCCACTATGAGCTCTTCAAGGTATGTCTGGCATTTTTCCTGGACACAGTTATTACTAAGCTATTTGTGTCAGATGAAAAAGCAAAGCATTCACTTAATAAATGATTTACTGAGTACCTATAATGGACAAAGATTGAAGGAATGCTCTCTTCCCACACCCACTAAAGAGAAGGAAGCAGATTCAAAACAACCTTGGTAGTTAGTTGATATTTACAAGTATATTGATTAATTTCTTCAACCTATTTTTGGTGCATTACTATGTGCCAGACATTGTCTTAGGTACTTGGAATACATTAGCAAAGATGCAGGCCCTTTTTCACTTTTGCTTCAGGGACCCAGGTTTGATCCCTGGTTGGGGAAACAGGATTCCACAGGCTGCGTGGCACAGACAAAAATAAAAAACACACACAGTAAGTTATCATCATATAGTTTGATCGAAAGCAACAAATGCAATAGGAAAAAAAAATAGAGCAGTTTAAGGGAATTTTGAGGTGCTAGGGTGGGGGTTAGTAGGAGCTTATGGTATTAAATAGTGTGGCCAAGGCTGGGCTCACTGAGAAAGTGAGATTTGAGCAGAGAGTGGAACGAGGAGCATCAACTAAATGGCCGTGAGGGTTGAGGGGGTTGGTTTGGGGCAGAAAGGATGGTTCCTAGAGCAGAGGCCTTGGAGGTGATGCTTGCCTGGGTGCTGAGGAACAAGAGCAAGGAAGTGGTGAGCAGAGGGGAGAGTGGTGTGAGATGAGGTCAGAGAGGAGGTGGCCCGCGTAGACCCTTGGAGAGGCCTTGCCTGTGCTTGGAATAAAGTGGGGAATCATGAGAGGTTTTGAGCACAACAGTGCTGACAGACACAACACATCTGACTGACATTTATGAAGATAACTGGCTTCTGTGTTGCGGACAGATTATAAAGGGGGGAGGAAAGAAGCAGAAAAATCTTTTAGGAGGCTAATGTCACAATCTGGGCAAGAAATGTGGCGACTTGAAACAAAGGAGTAGCAAGAGTTAGTGAGACATTGTCAAATTCCTGATACATTTTGAAAAAGATCTTAGAAAAAGATTTTTTTCCTAACATAAGAAAAAAGATTACCTTTTTCTAAGGTAATCTTAGAAAAAGATTACCTTTTAGCCTCACTACTATATTTTAGTTCCAGGCACTGGTACTTTTAGTGGCATTATTTCTCCAAAGTCTTTATAAAGAAATATTTCCTTCTCAACTGGATGGGAGGGGAGTTTGGGGGAGTGTGGATATATTAAAAAAAAAAATTGTTCCCTTCTCAATTTTTTGTGTGTAAAAAACTTATCTCATGTCATTAGAAACACATTGGTTTGAATTTTGTAGCAGTTCTCTCACCCTTAACTGAAGTTTCTTTTCCATTATTTCAGAGAAAAAGGTGGTACTAAGTATATACAATAGAAGCAGTCCCTCTTTTATGACTTTTGAATGAAATATATTCTAAAGCTCATTTAAAAATCAGTTGTTACTCTGCTCCTCATTTTTCATCATAAAATATAATAAATAGAGATTAGGGCAGTGGTTACATAAATGTTTAATTCTACAGTCACTAAGCCAAAAGTCATGTTTATTCCTTACTTATAAAAAGATCCAACCAGGAATTTAGAAAGAATGTTTTCTCTCCTCCTCTTCCTTACCACTTAGCATCTCCACTTTCTTCTTTCTCACTCTGCCTCCTCCTCTAGGTAAATGAATTCTCCTCTTTCCTACATATGATTCAGAAGTTAGAAAGCATTTTTTGCCTCCCCCTCATGTCAGAACTAGCAATGTCATAAAGAAAGATACTAGTTCAAACTTTGTAGCAGGACTGAAAGGGAGAAGGAACTTGACCTGGGCTGGAGGATGTGCTGGTGTGGAATTCAGGAAGCAGGAAGTGACTCCAAGGACTGGTTTCTGGAGATTAGGGGATGAAGTATTTCAGGGAAATTGAGATGGGGGTATTTGTATTTATACGGGATCTCAAGCAAGCCAAGCTTTTCCCTGTTACAGGGTTTTACCTGTGCTGTCTTGGGTATGTCTGGGACATTTTCTCTCCAGTCTTTTTATGGCCTCACTCTTTCACATCACTTCAGGCCTCTGCTCAAAATGATAGCCTCTCAGTAACTAAGAGGGTTATCTTTCTATCTTTGCTAACTAAGATAGCTACCCATCTTCTTCACTCTAGCTTTGTATCCTGCTTTATGCTTTCTTAATGGCACTTATCACTAACTGGAATCATATATTTGCTGATTTTTGAAATTGTCCTTATCTCATATGCTGTCACATCTGAGAATGCAAATTCCATGAGTTCAGACTTGATGTGCTTATTTATCACCTAGAGCTGTCCTGGCACATAGAAATCACTAAATTTTTGTTGCATGACAGAATGAATTGATGGGGATGGCTTCATGTTTGTAAATTTTCAGGACAATAGAAGCTAATGGAAAGGTACCTACCTTGTGGCTCAAACTGAAGGAGCTTATGTGAATATGAGGCTCAACGTTGGTAGGTCTACCCTCTGTAACAATGTTAGCTGAGGAATTATTTTCCCAATACATGTTGTAATCTGGGATTTCCTTTGTGTAACAACTAAGACTGGAAAAGGAGTATATATCTATTTTAAGAGAATGATGTTATTATGTATTTTAGAGCTACTATTTACATATAGATCATATGATAACAGTGCAAGATTATCTAGACCAGTGCTGTTATGGAAGTACAAATAATTTTTATTATTGTAGAACACTGTACTAATGATTGGTTAACCTAGTTTCAGATATACCACATATGTGGAAGTAGAAAATAGAATTTTAAGAATTCTAAAAAAATTTCAAGTATTTATATACCCTTTATAATTCAGAGGCCTTCTGCTATCCGCCCCCTTTCCCCATCTGTAATCCTCTTCCCCTATGCATTGGTCAAAAAAACTGAGATTTTTTTGCCATTCCCTTCTCCAGGGGATCTTCCCGGCTCAAGGAACAAACCCGGGTCTCTTGCATTGCAGGCTGATTCTTTATCATCTGAGGCACCAGGGAAGCCCCCTATATTAGATTACTGGCTAGAAAAATTCATATTAAAAACTTGAAAATATCTGTTTTTATGTAGACACCAGTTACTTTATTGGATCTGGTTAGTAGGAAACTTAAGAAGCTTCTGCATGGAGAAGATCCAGATGCCATATCAGGCATTGACTCAGACTTATTCTTTCTATATCATTGAGTGACTGTTACAGTCACATAAGTTGGAAGGGAACCAAGGGTGAATATGTAATGAATGTATAATGCTAAAAAAGGTGGATTTACATTAAGGTTATTTTTTAATATCTCTAGAGTAAGTTCTTCTCTAGTTCTTTTTGGCAGCCCTGTTTGATTACCTTTCTTCTAAAAAGGTAAATACTTTCTGTATCTCATTGCTGCTTCCAGATGGGGGTATTTATAATAGGAAATCTCAAATAAGCCAAGTTTTTTCCTATTATAGGGCTTTACCTGTGCTGTCTTGATTATAAAGACAAGGATAAATATTTGATATCAGAAACATTTAAAATCAACCGACTGAGAAGGTGGTTCAGATGATCAGATACGTGTCTGACTAAGGATGGAAAACAGATGATGAACAAAGAAAAACGGCATGGCAGGTCTTCGTGTTCTGAGATTGATGTGAGTTGTGACAGGACTAAAGGCAGTATGGTATGGTATAGAGGCTTCAAGCCCTGGGAGCGGGGCAATCCCAGGTTCAGACCCTAGCTCAGCCATGTGGCCCAAGTTTGTTTCTTAATTGGTAAGGCAGGGCTGATAATGCCAACAACTCTACACCTTAGAACACTGAAGATTTAGTGAGAAAAAGTACAAAAGATTTGATATATGTAACATTCACTGCAAGCTGTTATTATATTATTATTTGAAGGGCAGTAGATTGTGAAAAGTTAGGTGTAGGATTTTAAGTTTTCAGAGGCAATGTTATTCCAGGGTGTCACCACGTGTGTTTAAGCAAAGACCATTATAGTGAAAATAGAAAAAACAAAACAAAACAAAAACATCCCACAAAACCTAATATTAATGGACTATAGGGTTTCAGAAGTTACCATGATTGAGCATTGCTTTGCTGTGTCTGGAGACTCAGGTGTCCCCATCTGTAGATCAGCTTAGATGACTGTACATGCTAAGACAGCTCACAGGGCCATGAAAGACTGCTCATGTTCATGAAACTCTTTGTTCATGTTTTGTACATGCTTCTGATGGGGGTTCAGGACACACTGCCCCAAAACATGGCACATGACATGGAATATTTTAAGCTGAAAGCGTTTGAGAAACTGGCAGAAGCAGGAGGGTTGCTCTGATATAGTCCCCTCTTGCCATGTCTCCCTGAAATAGGCTGTAACACCTTCATATGAAAGATGCCCTCTCTACACTGGGAGCAAAGGACTAGCCTTATCTCCCAAAGCAAAGCGAAGTCAAGAAGAATCTGAACAAACAGGATTTGCTAACTTTTCCCAGTTTATTACAATTACCTCATACCTTAACTTGTCACATTCTTCCAGGACTGTGTGTTCTTCATCAAAGAAAGGAAAGTGAAGTCGCTCAGTCGTGTCTGACTCTTTGCGACCCCATGGACTGTGGCCATGGGATTTTCCAGGGCAAGAGTATAGGAGTGGGTTGCCATTTCCTTCTCCAGTTCTTCATCAAACCTAGAATAAAGTATATAGATCTGTTTCTTTGAGTCTTCATCTCCTTATGAAGGCTCCTATGTCACATAAAACTTATTAAATACATTTGTATGCTTTTCCTCCTGTCTTTGCATTTATCAGTTTACTTCTCAGACCTAGCCAGGGACCCTAAGAAAGTCAAGGAAAACTTTTTCCTCCCCTTCACCTTCAATTTGCGAGTCATGTCACTTAAATTCCACTGTATTCCACTTGAAGCTAGAATAGTAGTACATTGGTTCTCCTACATCATGGACTTATTTTGGAAATAAAATCAAATAATGTATGTAAAATGAGACAAGGTATGTTTTGTTAAAGTATAGAGCACATGTAAAGAAACAGTATTACTCTGAAGCAAAGAAAGTATAAGTAATGTCATCTACCATATTTGAGGGAAAAAAAGTCCAGCATAACACCAGTTTGAATGGGTACATTTTCATGATTTTCTTTTTTGAACTTGCTTTTCCAACTGTACTTTTTTTTTTTAGGTTGCATATCTTGCCAATCCTTGACATACAAGGTGTTTGCAAAACAAAAGCAAAGGACAAGCCAATATCTTCACCAGTTGGCTCTTGAGGTTAACAGTAACTCTAGTATCTCTTTGAAATAAAAAAATAAATTAAAGAATTCCCAAAACACCATCCAGAAGTTTTGCACTAATGTTTCTGGGAGAAGAAACTATAATTTGTTAATATGAAGAACTCCTCTGGTAGTTTTTGCAAACTGCCAATACCCATACTACAGAGAAAGGATAGCCTATAAGCATTTTAAGTGTAACAATGCTTAAAATACATGTTAAGGAAGAGTCAAAAGGTACACGTGTCCAGTCATAAAATACATTAGTCCTGGGATGTCATGTATAGCATAGCAACTATAGTTAACAATACTCTATTTAGTATTTGGAAGTTGCTAAGAGAGTAGATCTTTAAAAAACTGTAAAGGATGTTTTTTATCTTTAAGAGAGAATGTAAGTTAAATTCTTGTATGCTGATTCATTCAATTACTATGCTGCTTATTAAATGTGGTGCTATTATCAGGGATCTGATACAGTTAATTTCCTTACAATTTTTTTTCCACAGAAAAAGAACATTTCATATGTGAGTTCTCCAAAGCAAGCATGTATTTTCCTTAGTACATACTACTTTTAAGCTACCCCTTTAGGCTACTGTAACTTAAATGCTGTGAATCATCTAAGAAGGAAAAGACTTATCAAGCAGAAGACTAAAACCCACAAATTTAAAATTCATGAATGTCTAAAACCATGATTTTGCCTTCTGATTCCTTTCTAGTCCATCAAGTTTGGTTTTCTTTTCTCCCTCTGTTTTTAAATTGATTAGTTTACTTTATGGGATCATTCTCTCAATGTGACACAGGTTGAAGATTCAGTCTCTGTTGCAGATTAAAGTACATTCTTCTGTGGTCTTAATTTATGCCTTGATCACAGGGAAGAGAAGTGTGTATCGTTAAGTACTTGAAACATATATAACTAATGTCATCAGTTTTATCTTTTTGTGTAAAAACTGTACCCGTTGGGTTGAATTTGAATGCTTGGTCAATGTTCTCAACTAAGAGTCTATGAACAGGTTTCAGGGTGCTGAAGCACAGTGTACTTTCTGGGACTGTATGCAATTTTGTGTGTGTATATGCTTATTTTTCTAGGAAGAAGATTCATAGCTTTCCACCAGATTCTCCAAGGGAATTGTAAGTGAAGAACATTAAGAACCACTGGGTTAGAGAATCATTTTTTATTTTGTCTTCAGAGAATACACTTAAGGCCCTTAATGACCTATATTTATATATTTTCCAAATTTTGCTTTTACTTTGTGGATAAACTGTTGATGGAAATGTTAAAGTGGTACGTTAAAATAAGAGCATTAGCTAGATGAATTCTAAATTCCTGTGGCTTGAAAAGAAAAACAAAAACAAAGTAGGATGATTCTGCCATTAGAAGATGTTAACTGTCCTCATGTATGTGGTTATTTTGAATTGGGGAGGAAATTAGTATACCTCCAGTGGAAGAGCTGAGAGGGTGATTCTAGACAGGAAAGAAGTGGAAACACGAAGCCCAACCCTCATCCTTAGTCTGGGTGCAGGGGATCATCTCCTTATGAGGAGTCTCCATTTTAATGTTGCGTGTGAATCAAGTAGAGAATTGCTAGCCATCACTAAGAATGGATGGCACTTTGAGAAATGTGTTAAAGATACTACTGTGTCCTTGGATCTGCTGCTCAGATTATTTATAACCTTGAACAGATATCTTCCTTCTGAGCCTCGTTTTGTTTTTAATCTCTAGAATAAAAATATACATGCATAAATTGTGTTTATACGACTGGACCAGAAATATCAAAGGTCTGAGAGACAGTGTGGTAGGGAACAAGGGTCTGAGCTCTGGGGTCAGAGATCTGGATCTAGTAACCTGACCTACTTGGGCTCCTAAGGGGAAATGTTAGCAAGTGAGAACCCTGGGTTGAGATAAAACCCAATTTAGAAAGAGCAGAATCGCTAGTGCTTGAAATGTTTAATGAATGACGTATCCTACAGCATTCCCTAATGGAGGCTATTTTGAATATGCTACTGTTCAATTAAACTTGTTTACAAAGTAAAATGGTTTTTACTGAAAGGTTTTGAAGGTTCTGGGGCATTGATTTCTAAAGAGAAATTCCTATCCCAGCAGAGCTACTCCACCTCGTGTCAGCTCCATACAGTTTATCAGGCTTAAAGCAAATTCCCAAGGGTCAGTTCAGCTCAGTTCAGTTGCTCAGTCATGTCCGACTCTTTGCGACCCCATGAATCACAGCACGCCAGGCCTCCCTGTCCGTCACCAAATCCCGGAGCTTACTCAAACTCATTCCCAAGGGTGCTGTCATTCAATTTTAGGCTAAACATTTTTGAACAATGTAGGGACAAAGTTTTTCTTCCCTGTGTAAATAAAATCCATTTCCAATCACTGAAAAGCTTATCTCCTATTCAAATATTCAGTAAATTATGTTCATGACAATTAGCATCATGATTCATCCTGCTTAACACTTCTTAGACTTAATCACATTTTTAGGTCCTATTCAGGTAAATATTATTTAACTTGGAGAAATAAATGTTGAGCTAAAAATTCTATCTCATATAATTTACATACATAAAGAATGTTCAGTGGACTTCCCTGGCAGTCCAGCAGTCAAGAATCTGCCTGCCAATGTAGGGGACATGGTTCTGATCCCTGGTCTCCGAAGATCCCACATGTGGTGAGGCAGTTAAGCCTGTGAACCACAACTACTGAAGCCCATGCACCATACAGCTCGTGTCCTGCAGCAAGAGAAGCTTTGTAAAGCAGTTATCTACCAATTTAAAATAAATTAGAAAAAGAAAAGAGAAGCCACCACCATGAGAAGTTCACACTGCAACGAGAGAGTAGCCCCCGCTTGCCACAACTAGAGAAAGCCCACGCGCAGCAATAAAGACCCAGCACAGTCAAAAATAAAACAGTAATTAATTAATTAAAAAGAATGTTCAAGACTGAAAACCACTCTTTTCTAAATTTTTTTTTACTTTTGATTTTGTATTAGTGTATAGCTGATTAGCAATGTTATGACAGTTTCAGGTGAACAGCGAAGGGACTCGGCCATGTATGTCCATGTATCCCCTCTCCCCCAAACTCCCCTCCCATCCAGGCCGCCACGTACCACTGAGAAGAGCTCCCTGCGCTAGACAGTAGGTCTCTGCTGGTTATCCATTGTATATATAGCAGCGTGTACATGTCCATCCCAGACTCTCGAACCATCCCTTCCCCCAACTCCGCAACTCTAAGTTCCTTCTCTGAGTCCGCTTGCTTTGTGAATTCATTTGTATCATTTCTTTTTATATTCCACATATAAAGAATGTCACACTGTATTTCTCCTTCTCTGTCCAACTTAGTTCAACTCAGTATGACAATCTCTAGGTTCATACATGTTGCTGCAAATGGCATTTCATTCTTTTTTAATGTGAAAGCCACTCCTGAGACCTCTTTTCTGTGTAACTGGTTATGTGCTAAAAAGGTTTTTGAACATAAAAACCAAAAGGTTGCTGTTGCAGATGAACTCTCACTTAACTCTGTGACCAGTGACACTTTATTTATGGGTGTGATAGTTCAACTTTTAATCTTCGCCAGCATTCCACTTCTGGTTACTGCCAGCCATGTCATGCAGAATCCACTCATAAACTAGGCCTGAATGCTTTCCCTTTGGTCAGATGTGGGTTGAGAGAAAGGCAAACAGTGTGGTAAGAATAAACGTCCTAAGTGTGAGCTCTTGTGATTAACTTGCCATCCTGAGTCCAGTCTTGCATAGACCACTTCCCCTTGACACGGCATGCCACTGAACAAGTCTAACCTGCGCTGGGGGAGGGAAATGATGCCAGGGCAGAACTAACAGCGGCATTTCTGGTTGTTCAATTTGCATGAAGATATGGCTGGCAATGACGGCTCAAGTTTGAACTAGTGGATCAGAGACTTGAAAACTATGAGATAAAGATTCTAATATAATGAATACCCATGTGCCCAAATGCGGCCCAGCATCACAAGAAAGTAACATACCACACATCACTAGGTTGGGAAAAGATCAAAATTCAAAATTCCAAGAACAGGGCTTCCCTGGTGGTCCAGTGGTTAAGAACCCATCTGTTAACACAGAGGGCACAGCTTCAATCCCTGGCCCAGCGAGATCCCACATGTGCAGAGCAACTGAAGCTGAGTGCCACAACCACTGAGTCCAAGCGTCACACTTCTGTAGCCCGTGCACCTAGAGCCTGTGCTCTGCAACAAGGGAAGCCACGGCAATCAGAAGTCCATGCACCGCAACGAAGAGGAGCCCCTGCTCGCCACAGTCAGGGAAAGCCCACACAAAGCAACAAAGAGCCAGTACAGCCAAAAATAAATAAATCAATCTTCAAAATCTGAAGAACAGTCTCTACTAAATGCATACTGCTTTTGCACCACTGAAGAGTCAAACAATCACTAAGAGGAACCACTGTTGAGTCAGGGACCATCCATATAATCCAAATGTAACTGTAGTGGGCAGTTCTTTCACCCTGCCCAGCATCTGTCTCTTTATCTTAATTTTCCTTTGGAAAACTACCTTCTTTCACTCTAGGCTGTTAAAATCCCCGAAGCCATGGGGTAGGCGCAAGATTCTAGCTATGGTGAAGAGACTGGTAGGAATTTGATTCATGAGCCCAATGATGTAAGAATTTCATCGTAAAAAATGGTGTATAAGAAAAATAAACAAAAAATGGTATAGTGTTTTTATGAGTGAAATAATACACTTCTGAAACACGGTAGTGATCAAAAACACTCATCTAAATCAGTTTAGATTGTCATCTTTTCACACTTACGCCAAGTAAAAAATAAACATGATACAAACATAGATTAGTTTTTCCAATTTTAGTATATATAAATAAAAATGGCAATTTAAAAATAAAATACTTAGTTCTAAAAGAGAGAAATTGTATCTCCACTGGGGAAGGGAATGATGAACACACACTAGTCAATTCTGAGTCAGTCACACAAAACTACCTTCTAAGGAAACCTGACCAGTGAGACAGTTAAGTTTGTGTTTTTGGCTATAAAGAATTAAACTTAAATTACACTCACTCTTTCATATTTTAATGAAAGAAAACTTACTCTCAGAAACAGATAAGCATTGTTAGAATAAGTCTAGCTCCTAAATGAAAATATGGGGTGAGTTACAGTTTACTTACTCCCTAGCTAAGAAACCTTTGAAAATTAGCCATGAAGCAGAGTATTTACATAAGTTCAAGATGTTATCTTGGGATGAAAGCTAACACAGGTCCTTAACTTCCTTTAAAAAGAACACTGAAAAATTAAACCTTTGTCATAGTAAATCAGAACTTTCAGAAATGTTTCTTAAATATCAAATTTCTCTTCACAGATGCTATGTCCATTTTCTTCATAATCTTCTCTTGTTACCACCATATCTTCAAAATCGTCATTCTCTGATATCAATTTTCCGCCTTCCCAGGCGTAAGTAATAGGGCTAAAAATAAAGGTAAAATAAATGAACCCAGATGATTTTACAGAACTGAAATGCCAGAAACATTAATTAATAACTAAAATGTGGCAATCTCTACCCAACTTCATTTAACAGAAAATCATTTCAAGGGTGAAAATAAGTATAAACTTCAGAGGAGGGGCTTCCCTGGTGGCTCAAATGGTAAAGAATCTGCCTGCAATGCAGGAGACTGGGTTCAGTTCAATCTCTTGGAGAAGAAAATCCCCTGGAGAAGGAAACAGCAACCCACTCCAGTACTCTTGCCTGGAAAATTCCGTGAACAGGGGAGCCTGGAGGCCTATAGTCCACCGGGTTTCTAACAGTGATTAACTTTCACTTTTCACTTTCACAGAAGAAACTCATAAAAGAAACTTGGTTACCACTGCAAATAGATCTTCTTTACTTTTTCTCTGTGCTCTGAATTTATGGATCTTCTAAGAAAAATCAAGAATACAAACTAAAGATCAAAAATGCATAAAGAGAAAAACTGGAATATATCTGAGTCTAACTTTTGTATGCAGCAAAGACACATCATCTCATCAATTCACCCTGCAACCGACAAAACAGCTCTTATAAACTCACTTTTATATCTGGAAAATGAGGTTCAAAGAGCTTAGGACTGAAACTGGGCTTCAACCTGGAGTAGTTTTCACAGTCTGCGCTTTTGCTCCTACACTCTGTTCCCTCTGATAAATGAGACACGTAGGAAGCACAGTGCAGGGAGGGGAGGGGTCATGAAAGGAAGGAGAAAGAACGCACAAGGCATGACAGACCTGTCACACGGCAGGAAAGGGCCCCAGGTAACCTGGGCACATCAGACGCTAGTTTATGCACAACCGAGGTTACACTGGTTACACTGGGTGATTCTATTCCTCTCCCCCAGTTCAATTGTAAATCTGAGAAATGATACACAAAATTTCCCTATTGTATTTATTGCATTTCTAACCTTAAAAAAACTAAACCTGTATCTAGATCTATCTGTAAAGATGTGCAAAAGAGATCTGATGGGTAAAAGAATAAAAACTATTTCTCTTTTCATACCCATGTGTCTTTATGATTTGCATTTTAAAATTCAGGATAAAAATTCAATATACTTCATATTCAAAAGAGTATATGAACATTAATGCTGATAAAAATCATTCCAACATCTAATGGTTGTTTACTTTTTTACCTGATGGCTATCAAATTAAGTGACCAGATGAGGGCCTTCTATTAACTGATATTGATTTAAAAAAACTCCACTTTAGCTTTAAAATAAAATTCTAAAATTAAAAATCAGGTATGTGGTGGACTTCCCTGGTGGTCCAGAGGTTAAGATTCTCTGCGTTTCCAATGCAGGGATGTGGATTCAATCCCTGGTTGGAGAACTGAGACCCCACATACCTTGCGGCCAGCATCAGGTGTGTGGGGTCTTGTTTTCAACTCTGCTACAGTGGAGCAGTGATGGGGGATTACCGGAATTTGGTGAGAACTCCTGCCTCCAACTAAAGACAGCTAAACTTTAGTCTGGTTACTGCAATTAACTTACCAAAAGGCCTCTGTTAACTAACCAGCCTTTGCCTATTTAGAAAGTAAATACAAAGGACTAGACAGATCTGTAAGCCTTTCTGACAGCTCTAAAATTCTACCTTAATTATCTGCTTTTTCTCATAAAACAGGATAGAGGGTACATGTGAAATAGCTTTGAAGTTTTTTTTTAAAAAAGACTACTTAAACATAAAAGTTTATGTTAAATATTTTATTTTTTTTTTTATGTTAAATATTTTAAACTATTTTAAAACTTATCAGTTGACATAATTTATCTTATTGGTTAAATCCTCATATTTGTATTCTTGATAGGAACTCTCAAAAAATGACAGCTCAGAGAAATCAAACAGATAATAACCTAACTGCTTTGTCTGTAAAAATTTCTTAGGAACGAGGACTGATTTACCAAGGGAAGTGATCTTATATTAACTGAGCACCTGTTACTTACTAAACATGATGGTCAGTACTTTACATATTTCACCCCATTTTAATCCACTTAAATGTAAGGTTTGTCATTTCAATTTTCGAGAAAAGAAAAATGAGCATCCCAAAGGTGAAATAAACCTGCCAACACGGCAAAACTAGGCTTTAAACTCAAGTCCCCCTATAGACCTCTTTTATCTACAAACTAACTTCCATGATCTGTTTCTATGGAAGCCAAGACTTACTTTTCAGGCAGCACAACAGAAACATCGTAATCTGTTGGAGTGAGACATCGAACTTCCGAGTAAACTCGATCCCTAAATCCTGGGAAAAGGGAATTTCCTCCTGTCAAAACGATGTTCTTAAAAAAATGTGGCTGCATTTCTTTTAAAAGAGATAAAAAAGAGAGAGAAAAGAGACATTAGAAAATCTGTTTACTTATCTTTCTGGAGAAATAGGGAGGTGGGCTTAGGTAAAAGCAATTAGGAATTCAAGCTACTAGTTGGGAAACCATTTATCTTTTTTAACAACCATATAAATTATAAGATGTTGTAATGAGATTATCATTTATACAAATAAATACATTAAATAGAAATATGACCTCGTAAATCTTTAAAAGAAAGGCAAAAGTGAAGGGGTTGAACTACTAGCAATTTATTACATATACACATAAGCTATATGTAAATGAGCAAAATTCTAGTACCAGACATATGAAAATTACAACTGTTCTTCCATAAAATGGAAGAGGTCTTTATGTAGGCTGAGATGGTCAGCTGGTGTAAAGATAAAAAGGAGGTCCATTTTATTTGTTTCTTTTTTTTTTTTAGTCTTTATTGAATTTGTTACAATACTGTTTCCGTTTCATGTTTTGGTTTTTGGCCGCCAGGCATGTGGGTTTTTAGCTCTCCGACCAGGGATTGAACCTGCGCCCCCTGCACTGGGGAGCAAAGTCTTAACCACTGGACCGCCAGGGATGTCCCCAGGAGGTCCATTTTAAACTTGAGAATTCAAGTTTCCATGTTATCTCACTGAGACACACATACTAACTGTGTAATACTTACAAATGATAGTGAAAAATACTGGCTATATAAAATGAGAAAACAACATGAAATATTAATATGAAAATAGCTGTAAAACAGCTGTATTAAAACAACTGGTTATGGCTCAGATGGTAAAAAATCTGCTGCAATGTGGGGGACCTGGGTTTGATCCCTGGGTTGGAAAGATATCCAGGAGAAGCTATATTAAGGTGATGGTATTATCTTTCTTTTTCTTCTTTTTTTTAGTGAGAGGAAAGGGCATTGCATGTGCAAGATTTTCTACAATGCCTAAATTGTTCCTTAAGAAGAGGGAGACATTTTCAAGGAAAAGTACTCCAAAACTCTAGAACATCATCTCATTAAATCATGCTTCAAGAGAACCCAGACAACACTGTGAAGCACTGTACTTTAATTTTAATAAAACTAACTTCCGAAAAGAAAAAAAAAAACCCTAACTTCCAGTATATTAATCTAAATATAACAGAAGGAATAAACCACTCTCATCAACAACTCAAAACCATTAAATTGTTAAATTATAAATTTCTATTCTGTGCAAATTTGGCTTAAAACTTTTCTAAAAAGGATATAGCAATTTAATACTCATAAAGAGATGAATTACTTTAAGTTTAAATAGACCATAATTACTTATATCAAGTTTATAATCTGGGACCAATAAAGAATCATTCAAGTGCATACTGGATCTGAAAGTCTCTGCAAATAAAGTAGCCATTTGTTTGAATTATTCAGAAGAAACAGTTGACTTCTTAAGATTCAGAGAGCTTACAATTTTTAAAAAATATCATTGTGTGAAAGTCGCTCAGTTGTGTCCTACTCTCTGCAACCCCATGGACTACACAGTCCGTGGAATTCTCTAGGCCACAATACTGGAGTGGGTAGCCCTTCCCTCCTCCAGGGGATCTTCCCAACTCAGGGATCGAACCCAGGTCTCCTGCACTGCAGGCGGATTCTTTACCAGCTGAGCAACAAGGATATCATTATTCCTCATTAATTTATTAATGTACCTTCAGGTAAGTTCTGAATTGAATAGACAATAGCTTCTGGAATCCCCATTTCTTGAATGCCTATATCAGAAGGATTGAAGAGTATTTCTGGAACAGCAAATCTCTCATTGGCCAAACGAAGAATTTGTTCCCCAGATTTGTATTTTCCACTTAACACCATCTCTTCTCTTGGCTTAAAGAAAAATAAGATGAAAAGTATGCTACATTATCTAGCTCATATAACAAATAACATTTAGTAATCTTAATACTGTGAAATACCAATATATTAACCATGTTCTTGGAGTTTCAGGATTCTCAAAAGTTAGAAAAACGTGGTCTTCTCTCCTGTTACCTAAACCACACAATTAAGTGATTATTTACTCTTAATGCAGCTATTCCCCCAAAGATGAGCTGGCTTTATTCCACACATTTTAAAACAAAAAAAAGAAAAGGATAATAGAGCAGAAGGAATTTCATAATCTATAATAGCAGAGTGAATCCACTTTCTAAAGAACAAAGATCATACTCTAAAATTTTTTTATTATGCATTCAATCTCTATTCAAAAATCAGTTACCAAGTGATTTAGGCAAATAAATGGACTTTATCACTGAAAATTTTCTGTTATTTATTTTCTGCTAACCCATTCAACTCTGTGAGCTGTAATTTCTGAAGGGCCCAGGAAAAAAATAATTTCCTTATATAACATTCTACATCATTAAAATAATGGTTCCTCTCAACTGTACTAAGAATCATCAGCTCTTCGAGACGGTCTTTAAAGACATAAACTTCATTTGACTCATACATGCATTTTTACCTGTAACCGACTATATCCAAATCCTTTATAAAAATATAAAATTATTTAAAATGTATGAAAGGAAATACTAATTTGTTGTTAGACAGTAAAGTATATAAAGACTATAACAGATTCCTCAATGTAATCAGTCATCCATTCTCTGTTCAGGTTTCAGCTTCCTCAGAGAGGCTTTTTCTGACTCCCAAACAAAAGGTCTCTCCAGTAATCATCCTGTTATCCTTTGTTGTCCATATTATTCACCATCACAAATCCGAGACCCAGTACAGCATGCAAGACAACAATGTGGAATTTTCTTTAGGCGGATTACATACATTATCACTCTGAATTCTCATATAACCCACTAAAGCAGGCGTATTTTCCTTTTATTAATGATCCAATGGACTAGGCAAGGTTATGTGACTTGCTCGAGATCATTCAGCTAATAAACCAAAACACACAGTATTTCCTCCTACTACATTCCACAGGAGACACAGGTTCGATCCCTGGGTCAGGAAGATCTCCTGGAGGAGGGCGTGGCAACCCACTCCAGAATTCTTGCCTGAAGAACCCCATGGACAGAGGGGCCTGGCGGGCTACAGTTCATGGGGTTGCAAAGAGTCGGACACGACTGAAGCACCTTAGCATGCATGTACTACATTGCTACTCCTAACCTGGATGTGAACGATTCTGATTGCTATTATTTGGAAATTTCTCACTTGAAACATTGTTTCTAAATAAAAATATCCTAAAAACTACAATAAATTCACAATACTCTAGGAAGAACAAGGAAAACTACATGTCACTTTTTACCCAGTTAAACTACTGCTGCGCTGGCAAAGAGAAGAATATCATTTCTTCACAGATAAAGTATTCTTCCTTCTCAAGAAGAATGGAAAATACTTCCTATAAATTTACAAATTCATTTAAAAATGATATTGCTTTGAGGGTACAGGATATAACTCATCTTGTCAACACTCAAAATAACTTGAGACAGATAGAGATATGGAGAATTTCATTTGACAAAAAAGAAGTTTTCTAGTCCACACCCCTAATTTTACAGAAGATCAAGTGACTGACCCAGGGTCTAATATCTAACTAGGGGAAAGAGCCATTCGTAGAAATCATAGCTGAATATTAGTTCTGAAGTCATTGTTAATATGTAATCTGGAACTACAAGCAGTTTCTAAGAGTACAATTCCAAAATGATTTTTGTTTTAGACATAGATGAAGAAATTTAAAAGGGCTGCTGGGAGTTGCTATTTTAGTTAATGCAGGCCATAATTGACTGTACAGTCCTCATAAATTTCATTCTGGTAGCATGAAAAAAATGTTTAAAAATGACAACTGGTAACTATTAAATAATTGTTAACTTAATTTTCTCAATTAAGGTCAGTAAAGCATTCATTACACTTTAGTAGGCATTCTCTTTCTGTTAAAGAATAAAACTGGAATTTCTATCAGCTGTAGTCAGTAACAATATTACAGACCTCATCATTATTGCTGTCATCAATACTAGAAAATCAAGGTTATAACTTTTTCCTGAGTATTTAAAAATATTCCTGAATAAACAATCAAGGTCCAAGTTTTAGCAATATTCTAAGTATAAAGACTCTGAAACAAATTCTCTTTCATTTTATGCAGTATGATTTTTCTAATTTCAAAACATATTTTATTAGCTCTCATCAAAGATTTTGATTATCAGGCAACAATGAAAATAAGTTAATCAAGTATTAAATTTAAAAAGATACATTTTAGGAGTAATCCTAACATATATAAAATATAGTCATTTCTAAACCTTAAAAAAATTATTACGATGTACACAATTTAACATGCACTGAAATATAAATTTTAATATTAACTGGCAAAGTAGAAATTAAACCGTTATTTTTTAAACAGACATTTGAGGTAACATTCCATCATCTGGTAAAAGTCCAGTCCAACTATGTCTACTCAATTGATATTGAAGAGTACACATAACAAGGAGTCCATAGAAGTGCAGTCACACCAAGATTCTGATTACAAGGCCAAAGTCAATGAAAGAGCTGCAAACAATACGATGTGGCTTTTGCCTTTCTTCTCTGATGAGAAACAATATAATAGGAATTCATGGAACAACCACACCTCTACCAGCTCACTATGTACGGTGCAGGGCAGAGAAATCAGGCTTATGATTTGGGAAGGAAACTGGCAGAGTTCAGCAGATAATGTCCAATAAACTGATAAGTTGTCATTTGCAGGGCAGGAGAGAACTACATTTTACAAAAAGAGGAAGACTTCCAAATTTAGCTAATAGTCCAATCACCTGGAAGAGATTTTCTTCTCTTTTAGAGATTTAAGTTTCCAAACTTAGGTACTAAATCTTTCCAGGGACAGGAACAAAGAACACGGACATCAATTGTTCTTCAAGTGGCCCAGGTGATTTTCAGTCAGGTTTAGAGACACAGGGCCCATCATTCAGGGTCCATCCTGGTAGAAATACAGATTACCTTATCACCATAAGTTCACAGTGCTGTAGATTCTCTATAAGGTGTTTATATCACTGGGCTGCTATAACTGTATGAGGATGATCAAAGGTGCCTGATAAGAAAGAGGCCTAGTATCTATATGTTTGGGGCAGTTTTCCTTGTCTTGTAAAGAAAAAAATACATCTTCCATATTCTATATGGGATTCCGGCTTCCAGTTCCTCTCCCCAGTTCATGTCCAGACAACCTGATTCCATAATCTGTCATAATTCTCACTTCTTAAAGTTAGCCTCGGTCCTTCCACAAGGATCTATTTCTAAGGATATCATAGGACCATACTGATTTTATAAGGACTTGGGTAGCCTTCTCTGAATTCTGATTTGTATTTCACCTTAAAAATATGGTCCCCAAATTTTTTTTAATTTCAGGCATAAAAACAAGTATAAATAATTATATAAAACCCATGTATCCATCAGTCAGTTTAATGTAACTTCACAGAGAACACTCTCATTTTAAATATGGTTTATATACAGTTTTTATACTTTATACATATAGTCTTCTAAACAGAAATACATTTCTGAGATTTATCCATGATGATCACATATCTCTACTATACTTTAACTGCTTACTTTATAACATGAATAAATCAAAATTTATTCTTCTTCCATTAGTGAGTATTTAGGCTCTTCCCAATTTTTCACTCAATGTACACTGCAGTGAATATCACCATAAATGTCTCCTTGTGAAACTCTCTGTGTGCTTAGGTTTCTGACCAAAGACTTTTAACTTCTAGAAGTCCTCACCAAGCCAGTAACTGTAAGGGCAAACTTCACATTTACCCAAACATAAAACTGAGCTGATCAAAGATAAGGAGGAATTATATTGGTCTGACATCCAAGATAAACTCTTCTCAACATTTTCAAAGTACACTGGATTTTGCCCTTTTCAACTACAATCTGATACCACAGCCCTGGGTCTGCTGTGTCAATAACATTCACAACAGGCAAATAATCTACTTCTAACTGGACTTACACTAATTCTTAAGAAAACAAAAATGGGTAAACCATAATATAGGTAAAGTTACTGTTTATCTCCAGATTTTGGAGAAGGCAATGGCACCCCACTCCAGTACTCTTGCCTGGAAAATCCCATGGACGGAGGAGCCTGGTAGGCTGCAGTCCATGGGGTCGCTAAGAGTCGCATACGACTGAGCGACTTCCCTTTCACTTTTCACTTTCATGCATTGGAGAAGGAACTGGCAACCCACTCCAGTGTTCTTGCCTGGAGAATCCCAGGGACAGGGGAGCCTGGTGGGCTGCTGTCTATGGGGTCGCACAGAGTTGGACACGACTGAAGTGACTTAGCAGCAGCAGCAGCATCTCCAGATTTGTCCCATAAACTATCACAATGGATAGTTCTTTTTCTAAATAATTTTAATACAGATATTAGTTAATCATTCATACTCTGGTGTCTATAGAAATGGCATACAGGTAAGAAGGCTATCATCAACAACTCTGACATTCCATCAATCCCAGCTAGATGCTTTTCAAACCTGAGTAGTCGCTTGAAGAAAAACTTAAAATTACATCACAGACTTAGAAAACAAACTTATGGCTGTCAGAAGAGAAAGGTGGGGAGAAGAATAAATTAGGACATTGGGATTAACATACACTTCTATATAGATGGCTCAGATGGTCAACAATCCGCCTGCAATGCAAGATTCAGGTTCAATCCCTGGGTCAGGAAGATCCCCTGGAGAAGGGAATGGCTACCCACTCCAATATTCTTGCCTAGAAAATTTCATGAACAGAGGAGCCTGGTGGACTACAGACTATGGAGTTATTACGGGATTCCCTGGTGGCTTAGATAGTATAGAATCTATCTGCAATGCAGGAGACTCGGGTTCAATCACTGGGTCGGGAAAATCCCTTGGAAAAGATAATGGTTACCCATCCGAGTATTCTTGCCTGGAGAATCCCAAGGACAGAGCAACCTGGCAGGCTACAGTCCTGGGGCCACAACGAGTTGGACACAACTGAAGCAACTTAGCATGCATCCATGCACAATATATATAAAATAAATAATCAATAAGAATCTACTGTATAGCACAGGGAACTCTACTTAATATTCTGTAATAACAGAGAGAAAACACTTGAAAAAGAATAATGAAAAACTGGATCACTTATTATGCACCTGAAATTAATACATTATAAATTAACTTCATGCTAATACAAAATAAAATTTTTTAAAAAATTACCTTACAAAAGCCCTTTTTAATTGTACTAAAGTCAGGCAAAACATAGTCTACCATTACCGTATTTTCTTCTCCTTTCAACCTGGAAAACAAAATAGAGACTTATGAAGTATTTTAACTATGTTTAACATTAGCCAAGAATCAACTTTCCAATTCTTAGGCTATCATTATACATACTTGGCAATATCCATGTCTCTGTAAAAATCCTGAGACACATAGCATACATCTTCTTTCACTTGGTTAATCACATGTGTTTCATCCATAACGTGTAACTGCCTAAACAGAAATAAAAATGGTAATGTGAAATGAAAAAAATTTAAATGCAACTTACCATTGAAAGTATTTTTTCTGGAATTAAATCTCCAGGTAACTGATCTTTAAAAAATACTAAATTTTTGAATGTGTAAAATATTTTTAACTTTATGGAATACCCATTCCATTATCTTATTGAAGTTGTGCTTAGTCACTCAGTCATGTCTAACTCTTTGCAAGTCCATGGACGGTAGCCTGCCAAGCTCCTCTGTCCATGGGGATTCTCCAGGCAAGAATACTAGGGTGGGTTGCTATGCCCTCCTTGGGAGGTATTAAGTACACTAATTCCTAACCTTTTAATAGTGGACAGTCAACTAATACTGGCTAATCCAGAAACATACCTATTTATGTATTTTTTGGGGGGGAATATAGTTGCTTGACACTGTTGTGTTAGCTTCTGTTATATAACAAAGTGAACCAGCTGTATGTATACACACATACCCGCCCTCTTGGACCTCCCTCTCACGCCCACCCCAACATCCCATCCCTCTGGGTCATTACAGAGGCCTGAGCTGAGCTTCCCGTGCTAAAAAGTAGTTCCTACTAGCTACTGTTTTATACATGGCAGTGCACATTATTAAGGCTTTTAGAGATTAAAAAAGGATAAAAGATAAATAAAGCTCAAGTACTGTACTGTGTATGGAGAACTGACAAGAGAAATGGAAAAGGGAAGTAGAGATTTATTTTCTTTTTAGACCCTTATTTCCTTATATGCATTGTAAAATGTTTTACAAGGTATATGCACATTTGTAATTTTAAAATATTATTAATGTATTAAACTCCCGAGAAATTGGAAATGTCTTTTTGGTGGACACTACCATTTCATATGTCAGAAAGCTTTTTAATTTGAACATCATTGGTATTTACTGAGTAGGTCAAAAAGTTCATTTAAGTTCTTTCATAAGGTTACAGAAAAACCCAAATGAACTTTTTGGGCAACCCAGTATCTATGTGATACAGTCTTTAAAGCAATAATTCAGAATTGTCACCTGAAATTAGAACTAAAGGCAAAGAATAATTTCAAATTACTTTAAAAATTTCACCCCCAGCATCTCATCTTCCCATAGAATCAAAGCTAAGTATTACCTATAAGATATGATTTCTTTTAGATGATTGGTTAGGAGTTTTCCTCCCACATTTATCCTAAAAAGGAAGAATTCAAATTTAGTTCAGTTTATCACACATTTCATCCAGTTTTATTATAAGAAATAAGATGAAAATTGAGTGCAACTCACCGAATAATTGCTTCTTTCTTCTTCTTACTCCGACAGTAAGGAACTATGTGTGTGAAGGAATACCCACTATCTACAATGATACAGCATAACTCAGAAGGATTATCCCGGAAATACCTATGTGCGCTGAGAGCCCCAGCTATTAAGAAAACAAAAGGTAAAGAAAAAAATAAACACAATGAATAAAAGTACAACTAATTTAAAACAATAAGTAAAGAAAAGCAGCAAACTAAAGCAAACAGAAAGACAGAAATTTTCCTTTGTAAAAAAAAAAGTTAATCTAAAATAACATTCCTAATTCTGTCAGATATTTGAACACTGAAACACACTATTTTTTTGGAAAATGATAAAAAATGTGTGATCAACTTTGAAGGTAAATATTCACTTCACAACTTATAATAGCCATTTTAATATTTTAATAGCAAATAATTTTGCTGAGCATTTATTACATGCTGGGCACTATTCTAAACTCCATTTAAGTGTGTGTGTTATAATCCTCACAACAATCCCATTTTTACAGATGTAGAAACTGAAACAGAGATGTTAATAACATGCCCAAGGTCACATGATTAGAAAGTAACAGAGTCAGGATTCAAACGTAAGCAGCATGACTCTACTGCAGATTTTCTCAACTTCAGAACTACCGACATTGTGGGTCAGATGCTTCCCCAGCGTTGCGGGCTTTACTGTGCATTGTTTTAGCAGGATCTTGGTCCTCTACATATTAGATGCAAGAAGCACCGTCCCAGTTGTGACAATGAAAAATGTCTCCAGAAAAAAAAAAAAAAAGAAAAATGTCTCCAGACACTGTTAAATGTCCCCAGGTGCAATGTCACTCTTGGTTGAGAACACTGTTCTAGAGATTAGGTTCCTAACCATTACAGTATATTGTTGTTTATACAGACTTAAATGCTACATGCTAAATAGGTGAATACTTCTTTTGTTCAGTCATGTAATTATAGCGTTTAAAAAACTAACTTCTAGATGATATTTATAGATTGTTTTTCCTCATATTGGCAGGGTAAGTTATTAACATTATTTCAAACAATAATAAGAATAGCAAACACATCAGTGATAGAAAAGACAACTATCTCAGAAAAAATAAACTTTCAGAGATTAGAAATACATTGCTAGTTAATTAGGGAGAAATACCATATTAAAAAGATATAGCGAGAGAAGTTTGACTAATAAGCTCGAGGGCTTCATCTAGTTTTAAACTTCATCAAATCTAAAAGAATGTCACTCAATATTCTTGGATTTTAAGTGTTTATTCATATTCACATAACTCAATTTCAATAAGAACTTTAACTCACCATTTACTCTTAATACTGCTTGAAACTGGTATTCTTCAAATAAGATTTCATTCATTGATTCCTGAATTGAAGTGAAGTTAAAATATGGTTCTGTGATAATAATATTAGTGTCTAAAAAGTCAACCTATAAGAGGAAAGAAATTCCCAGTTTTGTAGCTTTGTAGTTATAATGATAAACATCTGCTTTATGCATATACATCTATTTAATTCTCACAATAACCCTAGAAGACAGGTCTTACTATTATCCCCTTTTGAAAGCTGAGCAAACTGAGACACAAAGAGCTGAATGAGCTCCCGAGGTCCACACCACTAGTTAACGACAAACTTAGCACTGAACTTGGGAAGTCAGGTCACAGCAACAACAGTCTTCAATTATTATTTAACTCTTTTAATGGTAGCATTGATAAAACGTTACCATCAAATTGTTTAAAGATAATTATGCAAAAATAATGAGTGATACAACTACAAGCACTGGAACTGGTATTTTGTTTTTAAAAGTTAAAAGGTAAAAAATAAAAGGTAAAAGGTGACAAGCTTTGGGATATTCAATGTTTACACAATTCTCTCCCACATACTCCTAAAGAAGCACTAAGATCTGAACATTCTCTCAGGATACCTAAAGTCATACTAAAGATATTAAGAGCACAAAATTCTAACATTGTATCATTCACACATTCAGATATATGAGCAAAAAAATTTTATTGTGAAAATGAGATGATAAAGTGGTCTAAGAATAGTCGATATCTGAAGTAAAATTTTAATCTTAAGTTTTATATAGATTAACTCTTCTCAACCTCAAATTCCACTTCACAATAGAAATTCTATGCACTTGCACTTATTTAGAAAATCAAAACTAAGCACAGTAGATTAAGTGACTTAAATATTGTAAGAAATATTCAAAAATTTATAAATCTTAAAATATAACTTCTAATTTTTCACTTGAATGAGACATGGAAATAGATATCTGAATACATACTCCAACTTGTTACCTGATACATTTCTTTTCCAAAAAGGTAATCCCAAACTTGTCTTTGAACATCCCAATTCACCAAGTAGCCCTAAAAAATTTGTTTTATGAATTAACTATCAAAAATATTTGTAGAATTTAAAAAAATCAGATCAATACATTGTAAATCATGGATTACTATCTCTTAATTACTCTCTCTTTACCACTCTAATACTAGTTGACTCTCAAAGCTTTTACATTGATATGTTTTTCTCCTTTTAAAAATTCAAAACATTACAAATTAACAATAACGAAAACATCAAAGGGCTCAAAAGACACACCAATATGTAGAGATGCCCCTCTGTGTTTATTTTCTTTAATGTTTGTATTTCATTTAGCTTTAACACAAGTAAATTCAGTGCCCACAATCAGTAGCTAAATTATGGTCATTTATTTTTCTTTATTGAAGTATAGTTGATTCTTTTTCATAGAGGTATAATTATTCATGGCTATTTTTTAACATAACAATTTTAATTCAATTTTTGGTTTTAATAAGCTCTTAATTCAAATTTAAATAACGCTTTCTCAGAGATCTAGAAATATTTTCAAACACACAAAATCTTATAATACATTTCAAATTATCTTTAAATGTAGGTCCTTAATGCTAGAAATGTCATAGAGTTGGATTACCTTTTGAAAAGGAAGAATATAAAAGAGTCCAGAAGGGTCCTTTATTTCATCTATCTGGTTAGCAGTAAAAGTTTTAAGACGTGCTGTTTTTGATCTGAACTGACAATTTGGAATAACTCTACAAAGAAACAAATAATGTAATTATGTCCTAAATACTTAGTTCTCAAAAATACAATTACCTAACAACCACTTTTACTTTCTAAAAGAAAGAACATGAAAATTTCCAGAACCAATGTTTCTCATTCTGTCTTCAAAATATTTTAAAATGATTAAAAAAAAAAAAAGTTCTACCATATACCAGGGCTTCCCTAATAGCTCAGTTGATAAAGAATCTGCCTGGAATGCAGGAGACTCCGGTTCCGATTCCTTGCTAGGGAAGATCTGCTGGAGAAGGGATAGGCCACCCACTCCAGTATTCTTGGGCTTCCCTTGTGGCTCAGCTGGTAAAGAATTCACCAGCAATGCAGGAGACCTGGGTTTGACCCCTGGGTTGGGAAGATCCTCTAGAGAAGGAAACAGCTACCCACTCCAGTATTCTGGCCTGGAGAACTCCATGGACTGTATAGTTCATGAGGACGCAAAGAGTCGGACAGGACTGAGGGACTTTCACTTTCACCATATACCAAGTTCTGCACTGCATTATTTTCCTCAAGTAATCCTCAAGATATTACTACAGGTGGGCATTGATTCTGCCACTGCACACAGGTGAAGAGGGGCTGAGGTAAAGTTCCTGAAAAAAACTCTTAATATCATCCTAATTTTAAAAAAAAGCAAGTTCAAAATTCTGACCATAAAATTAAGTTTTCATGGAGTCAAAGATCTTCAGTTGCAAGATACTATAGGGTACAGAAGTAGGAGGTAGTTTTAAATATAGTTGCTACTCACCATGAGCTTACAATCTGGTTAGGAAGACTAACTAGAACCATTATCCATCATACATGTCTACACATATATGTATTGTATGCGTCTGTGTGCACATATATATACATATATATATAGAGAGAAAGAGGGATAGCGAGAAAGTGAGGGGGAGCAGAATTTGCCACCCTCAAATATGCTACTATGGCCTGAGGATTACTTTGCACTAAAGGCAATCAAAACCTTTGCATTAATTGAGATAATACAGTGAAAGTGCATAATCTCTCAGGACATGATTTTTAAACCCTGCATTCTAGTTAATCTTATGGCTATATTATTATTCTTTATTATTATTCTAGTCAATGTACTATCCTTAATTAATGAGCTTGCTTCTTCCCCCACCCCTTTTGTCACTATACCGAGGCTCCTTGGTCCATGGGATTTTCCAGGCAAGAGTACTGCAGTGGGTTGCCATTTCCTTCACCAGGGGATCTTCCTGACTCAGGGATCCAACCCAGGTCTCCCTCATTGCAGGTGGATGCTTTACCGTCTGAGCCATCAGGGAAGCCTGAGTATTCTGCACCTACTCTTATCAAGACTTTTAAATTAGTCCTTAAGTAAATGATAAGAGACTTGCTGTTAAAAGATAAGAACAATAATACACACTGCCAAAATAAGACTGCAACAATTTACAGTTTTACTCAGTTTGACTGTTCTCTTAAAAAAAAAAGGAAAGGAGGAAGTAAAAAAAAGTCCCCAGGTCCCCTGTGAATACGCTCCAGGAAAAGCGAGTCTTTAAATTTGCTTAGTCTTTACTCATGGACTGTACACATGGACATCATCAGATGGTCAACACCGAAATCAGATTAATTATATTCTTTGCAGCCAAAGATGGAAAAGCTCTATACAGTCAGCAAAAACAAGACCAGGAGTTGACTGTGGCTCAGATCATGAACTTCTTATTGCTAAATTCAGACTGAAACTGAAGCAAGTGAAGAACACCACTAGATCATTCAGGTATGACCTAAATCAAATCCCTTATGACTATACAGTAGAAGTGAGAAATAGATTTAGGGGACTAGATCTTATAGACAGAGTGCCTGATGAACTATGGATGGAGGTTCGTGACACTGTACAGGAGACAGGAATCAAGACCATCCCTGAGAAAAAGAAATGCAAAAAAGCAAAATGGCTGTCTGAGGAGGCCTTACAAATAGCTGTTGAAAGAAGAGAAGCGAAAAGCAAAGGAGAAAAGGAAAGATACACCCATTTGAATGCAGAGTTCCAAAGAATAGCAAAGAGAGATAAAAAAACCCTCCTCAGTGATCAATGCAAAGAAATAGAGGAAAACAATAGAATGCGAAAGACTAGAGATACCAAGGGAACATTTCATGCAAAGATGGGCTCAAAAAAGGACAGAAATGGTATGGACCTAACAGAAGCAGAAGATAGTAAGAAGAGGTGGCAAGAATTCACAGAACAGTACAAAAAAGATCCTCACAACCCAGATCATCACAATGGTGTGATCACTCACCCAGAGCCAGACATCCTGGAATGGGAAGTCAAGTGGTCCTTAGGAAGCATCAGTACGAGCAAAGGTAGTGGAGGTGATGGAATTCCAGTTGAGCTATTTCAAATCCTGAAAGATGATGCTGTGAAAGTGCTGCACTCAATATGCCAGCAAATTTGGAAAACTCAGCAATGGCCACAGGACTGGAAAAGGTCAGTTTTTATTCCAATTCCAAAGAAAGGCAATGCCAAAGAATGCTCGAACTACCGCACAATTGCCCTCATCTCACATGCTACTCAAGTGATGTTTAAAATTCTCCAAGCCAGGCTTTAGTAAAAAGTGAATCGTGAACTTCCAGATGTTCAAGCTGGTTTTAGAAAAGGCAGAGGAACCAGAGATCAAATTGCCAACATTTGCTAGATCATTGAAAAAGCAAGAGAGTTCCAGAAAAACATCTACTTTTGCTTTATTGACTATGCCAAAGCCTTTGACTGTGTGGCTCACAATAAACTGTGGAAAATTCCGAAAGAGATGGGAATACCAGACCACCTGACTTGCCTCCTGAGAAACCTGTATGCAGGTCAGGAAGCAACAGTTAGAACTGGACATGGAACAACAGACTGGTTCCAAATAGGAAAAGGAGGACATCACGGCTGTATATTGTCACCCTGCTTACTTAGCTTATATGCAGAGTACATCATGAGAAATGCTGGGTTGGAGGAAGCACAAGCTGGAATCAAGATTGCAGGGAGAAATTAATAACCTCAGATATGCAGATGACACCATCCTTATGGCAGAAAGTGAAGAAGAATGAAACAGCCTCTTGATGAAAGTGAAAGAGGAGAGTGAAAAAGTTGGCTTAAAACTCAACATTCAGAAAACTAAGATCTTGGCATCCGGTCTCATCACTTCATGGCAAATAGATGGGGAAACAATGGAAACAGTGGCTGACTTTATTTTTCTGGGCTCCAAAATCAGTGTAGATGGTGATTGCAGCCATGAAATTAAAAGACACTTACTCCTTGGAAGGAAAGTTATGACCAACCTAGTCAGCATATTAAAAAGCAGAGACATCACTTTGACCATAAAGGTCCGTCCAGTCAAAGTTATGGTTTTTCCTGTGGTCATGTATGGATGTGAGAGTTGGACTATAAAGAAATCTGAGCGCTGAAGAATTGATGCTTTTGAACTGTGGTGTTGGAGAAGACTCCTGAGAGTCTCCTGGACTGCAAGGACATCCGACCAGTCCATCCTAAAGGGGATCAGTCCTGGGTGTTCATTGGAAGGACTGATGTTGAAGTTGAAACTCCAGTACTTTGGCCACCTGATGCAAAGAGCTGACTCATTTGAAAAGACCCTGATGCTGGGAAAGATTGAGAGCAGGAGGAGAAGAGTTCGACAGAGGATGAGATGGTTGGATGGCATCACCAACTCAGTGGTCATGGGTGTGAGTGGACTCAGGGATTTGGTGATGGACAGGGAGGCCTGGCGTGCTGTGGTTCACCGGGTCGCAAAGAGTCGGACAGGACTGAGCGACGGAACTGATCTGAGTCTTTACTCAAAGGTAAATAGTTAATTAATGCCAGTGCATTATTTGTTTCATTTCAGTTCAGTTCAGTCGCTCAGTCGTGTCTGACTCTATGCGACCCCATGAATAGCAGCACGCCAGTTTAACTGAGTCTAAATCAACCAGGTCAGTCAGAGAGCACTTAGAAGGGCTTGAATACAAAGACTTCAAAGTCTTCAGTCACTGACTCAGTGGTTTTTACACTGTGGCGGGGGGGGGGGGGTGCATTGAACCCGTGGAGGATACGACGGAAGCCATAACTGCTTCCCAGCAAAAATGCACATACACGCAAAATGTTGCCCACCATTCCAGACGGTTCAGGAACCTTGTGTACAGGCCCCTCATTTGGGAACCTCTTCTTTAGAAGCCTACTTTCCTATTTCCTGTTACGAAACGAAACACACATCCCACTTCCGGGGCCACAAAATCCAAAATCAGTAATCCAAGTTCCACTTCAAAGCTTCCCAGCTACCCAGTTCCAAGCCGAGAATCCCTCCAACAGAGTAAGAGCCGCGCCGGGGGGTTTGCAGTTTACAGACGTCCCAAAATGAAGCGTAGCACATGTAACTACTAGGCATATATGCTTTGTCCCTCGCGGGCAGCGAACACTTACGAGACAGTTTCATGGCTGTAGCCGATTTTGGCGTTGTAAGCTCCGTTATCCAGCACTAACGTTGTCATTTCAGCGGAAACCAAGTCTCTGCAGCCTTCTTCTCCGACCCCTCTGCTCACGCTTTTCCCAGCACTCTATGGTTACTGCTTCCGGCACTCTATGGTTGCACCCACCGAGCACACGGTCGCTTCCGGTCTCCCTTAGCAACCGAGGACGCCGGAAACCAGAGATTGCACTGCCGCCCTATCTGCTCGCAAGAGTCATACCGTACTTTCTATCCTTTTTACTTCTTGGCCAGATTCAATAAGAGAGAAAATGCTAAAGTTTTTTTTTTCTTTCAATGCGTGATTGTTCTTGACTTTTGCAGATTTGAGTTGTTCTTGGAAGTTTCTTATAGCGTCTGTAACGAACCATCTTTGTGGGAGGGTTGGGAGGAAAGGTTGTGTGTTCGAATAGTATTATTTATTCAGTGACGTCTTCTGAAGAATACATTGCAAAACCATACGCAGCCTGGAATTGGGTATGAAGACTCTTAAGCTTCATCATGCGCCGCTGCTCACCCGAATGTTGGATCCAATCACCTTGTTACAAATACGCTGTTCCGTCAACCGCCTCGCTGTTTTACTCACTCTTGCCCGTCCGCTTGCTCTTGTGGACCTAGCTTTGTGTCTTATCTAAAAAAGCTTCTTGACACCTGACACACTCCCTCTCCGTTCCCCTTCTTAAAATTAGGTATTCCTCCTGTGTGTTCCCGTGATGACTCGAGCTCACTCCACAGTATCGTAATGGTTAAGAGAATGAATTTTAAATTGGAATCCGGACCCTGCCACAAAACGGCTGTGTAATCTTGGGTGATGAAGATAAGGGTTAATACTTACACAGCACTTAATGCGTGTGGTTAAATGTTGGGTTTTGGGTGTATTTCTTAATTTAATCTTTACAATTTTTGAAGTAGGTACTATTACTGAAATCAAAGATAGTAGTTAAGAGTGCTGTTTCTTCTTTAAAACTCCTGGGTCAAATGCTGACTCTGCCACTACATGTGATGGACCGGTTAGTTAACCTCTCTACACCTTAGTTTCCTCATGTATAAAATGGAGTACTATAATAACTTCCCCTTGCAGAATTGTTTTATGAAGAGTAAATTATAAAAGTCAAGTACCTGGTAGTAGTTATCATCATTGTCATCACCATCATCATGCTTTTATTGTATGATCATTCTGTTGCCTTTGCCATGGCAAACTTCTCAAAGTCAGGCACTCTACTGGTGTCTATAATTCTTTGTAACAAAAAGTCACTGAAACTTCAAATTTAGTTATATCCAATTTTAGTAATCAATTTTCTAACAATATTAAATTGATAGCCTCCCTCATGTAAAAAATATTTTATTAATCTTACATCATAGAGTGGTCACCATTTGTATTCACCTCTCGTCTCTTAAAATACGCTATTTCCTTAATTTCTCTTTCTGTTTTCTCATTGTTAGTGTATAGGAATGCAAGGGATTTCTGTGTGTTAATTTTATATCCTGCAACTTTACTATATTCGTTGATTAGCTCTAGTAATTTTCTGGTAGAGTCTTTAGGGTTTTCTATGTAGAGGATCATGTCATCTGCAAACAGCGAGAGTTTCACTTCTTCTTTTCCTATCTGGATTCCTTTTACTTCTCTTTCTGCTTTGATTGCTGTGGCCAAAACTTCCAAAATTATGTTGAATAGTAGTGGTGAGAGTGGGCAGTCTTGTTCCTGATTTTAGGGGAAATGCTTTCAATTTTTCACCATTGAGGGTAGTGCTTGCTGTGGGTTTGTCATATATAGCTTTCCTTATGTTGAGGTATGTTCCTTCTATTCCTGCTTTCTGGAGAGTTTTAATCATAAATGGATGTTGAATTTTGTCAAAGGTTTTTTCTGCATCTATTGAGATAATCATATGGTTTTTATCTTTCAATTTGTTAATGTGGTATATTACATTCATTGATTTGCAGATATTAAAGAATCCTTGCATTCCTGGGATAAAGCCCACTTGGTCATGATGTATGATCTTTTTAATATGTTGTTGGATTCTGTTTGCTAGAACTTTGTTAAGGATTTTTGCATCTATGTTCATCAATGATATTGGCCTGTAGTTTTCTTTTTTTGTGGCATCTTTGTCTGGTTTTGGAATTAGGGTGATGGTGGCCTCATAGGATGAGTTTGGAAGTTTACCTTCTGCAATTTTCTGGAAGGGTTTGAGTAAGATAGGTGTTAGCTCTTCTCTAAACTTTTGGTAGAATTCAGCTGTGAAGCCATTTGGTCCTGGGCTTTTGTTTCCTGGAGGATTTCTTATTACAATTTCGATTTCCTTGCTTGTGATGGGTCTGTTAAAATCTTCTATTTCTTTCTGGTTCATTTTTGGAAAGTTATACTTCTCTAAGAATTTGTCCATTTCTTCCAAGTTGTCCATTTTATTGGCATAGAGCTGCTGGTAGTAGTCTCTTATGATCCTTTGTATTTCAGTGTTGACTGTTGTGATCTATTTTCATTTTTTAATTTTGTTAATTTGGCTCTTCTCTCTTTGTTTCTTAATGAGTCTTGCTAATGGTTTGTCAATTTTGTTTATTTTTTCAAAAAACCAGCTTTTAGCTTTGTTGATTTTTGCTATGGTCTCTTTAGTTTCTTTTGCATTTATTTCTTCCCTAATTTTTAAGATTTCTTTCCTTCTACTAACCCTGGGGTTCTTCATTTCTTCCTTCTCTAGTTGCTTTAGGTGTAGAGTTAGGTTATTTATTTGACTTTTTTCTTGTTTCTTGAGGTAAGCCTGTAATGCTATGAACCTTCCCCTTAGCACTGCTTTTACAGTGTCCCATAGGTTTTGGGTTGTTGTGTTTTCATTTTCATTCATTTCTATGCATATTTTGATTTCTTTTTTGATTTCTTCTATGATTTGTTGGTTATTCAGAAGTGTGTTATTTAGCCTCCATGTGTTTGAATTTTTATTAATTTTTTTCCTGTAATTGAGATCTAATCTTACTGCACTGTGGTCAGAAAAGATGACTGGAATGATTTCAATTTTTTTGAATTTACCAAGGCTAGATTTATGGCCAAGGATGTGATCTATTCTGGAGAAGGTTCTGTGTGCACTTGAGAAAAAGGTGAAGTTGATTGTTTTGGGGTCAAATGTCTTATAGATATCAATTAGGTCTAGCTTGTCCATTGTGTCTTTTAAAGTTTGTGTTTCCTTGTTAGTTTTCTGTTTAGTTGATCTATCCATAGTTGTGAGTGAGGTATTAAAGTCTCCCACTATTACTGTGTTACTATTAATTTCCTCTTTCATACTCATTAGCATTTGCCTTACATATTGCGGTGCTCCTATGTTGGGTGCATATATATTTATAATTGTTATATCTTCTTCTTGAATTGATCCTTTCATCATTATGTAGTGTCCTTTGTCTCTTTTCATGGCCTTTATTTTAAAGTCTATTTTATCTGATATGCGTATTGTGACTCCTGCTTTCTTTTGGTCTCCGTTTGCATGAAATATTTTTTTCCAGTCCTTCACTTTTAGTCTGTATGTGTCCCTTGTTTTGAAGTGGGTCTCTTGTAGACAGCATATATAGGGGTCTTGTTTTTGTATCCATTCAGCCAGTCTTTGTCTTTTGGTTGGGGCATTCAACCCATTTACATTTAAGGTAATTATTGATAGGTATGGTCCCGTTGCCATTTACTTTGTTGTTTTGGGTTCGTGTTTATACAACCTTTCTGTGTTTCCTGTCTAGAGAAGATCCTTTAACATTTGTTGAAGAGCTGGTTTGGTGGTGCTGAATTCTCTCAGCTTTTGCTTGTCTGTAAAGCTTTTGAATTCTCCTTCATATCTGAATGAGATCCTTGCTGGGTACAGTAATCTAGGTTGTAGGTTATTCTCTTTCATTACTTGAAGTGTGTCCTGCTATTCCCTTCTGGCCTGGAGGGTTTCTATTGATAGATCAGCTGTTATCCTTATGCGAATCCTTTGTGTGTTATTTGTTGTTTCTCCCTTGCTGCTTTTAATATTTGTTCTTCGTGTTTGATCTTTGTTAATTTGATTAATATGTGTCTTGGCGTGTTTCGCCTTGGGTTTAATCCTGTTTGGGACTCTCTGGGTTTCTTGGACTTGGGTGGCTATTTCCTTTCCCATTTTAGGGAAGTTTTCAGCTATTATCTCCTTGAGTATTTTCTCATGGCCTTTTTTTTTTTTTTTTGTCTTCTTCTGGGACTCCTATGATTCGAATGTTAGGGCGTTTCACATTGTCCCAGAGGTCCCTAAGGTTGTCCTCATTTCTTTTGATCCTTTTTTCTTTTTTCCTCTCTGCTTCATTTATTTCCACCATTTTATCTTCTACCTCACTTTATCCTGTCTTCTGCCTCCATTATTCTACTGTTGGTTCCCTCCAGAGTGTTTTTGATCTTATTTATTGCATTATTCATTTTTAATTGACTCTTTTTTATTTCTTCTAAGTCCTTAGTAAACATTTCTTCCATCTTCTCAATCTTTGTCTCCAGGCTATTTATCTGTAACTCCATTTTGTTTTCAAGATTTTGGATCATTTTCATTATCATTATTCTAAATTCTTTTTCAGGTAGATTCCCTATCTCCTCCTCTTTTGTTTGACTTGGTGGGCATTTTTCATGTTCCTTTACCTGTTGGGTATTTCTCTGCCTTTTCTTCCTGTTTAGATTGCTGTGTTTGGAGTGGCCTTTTTGTATTCTGGTGGTCTGTGGTTCCTTTTCATTGTGGAGGTTTCACCCAGTGGGTGGGGTTGGACGATTGGCTTGTCAAGGTTTCCTGGTTAGGGAAGCTTGCGTCAGTGTTCTGGTGCGTGGAACTGGATTTCTTCTCTCTGGAGTGCAATGGAGTGTCCAGTAATGAGTTTTGAGATGGGTCTATGTGTTAGGTGTGACTTTGGGCAGCCTGTGTGTTGACACTCAGGGCTATGTTCCTGCGTTGCTGGAGAATTTGCGTGGTATGTCTTGCTCTGGAAATTATTGGCTCTTGGGTGCTGGTTGGTTTCAGTGTAGGTATGGAGGCTTTTGGATGGTCTCTTATTACTTAATGTTCCATGTAGTCAGGAGTTTTCTGGTGTTCTCAGGTTTTGGACTTAAGACTCCTGCCTCTGGATTTCAGTTTTATTCTTCCAGTAGTCTCAGGACTTCTCCAACTATACAGTACTGATAAATAAAACTTCTAGGTTAATGGTGAATAGATTCTCCACCGTGAGGGACACCCAGAGAGGTTCACAGAGTTACATGAAGAAGAGGAGAGGGAGGAGGGAGATAGAGATGAGCAGAAGGAGAAAAATGGGGACTCAAGAGGAGAGAGACAGATCTACGAAGTTCTCTGTTCCCAAAGTGTTCTCCATAGCCCAGACACCCACAGAGATTCACAGAATTGGATTGCGAAGAGAAGGGGAAGGGAGGAAATAGAGGTGTTCTGAGGTAGAAAACGGAGAGTCAAAAGTGGGAGAGAGTTATCAACACACTCCTGAGTAAAAATGGGTGCTGAATATTGGATTCTTAAATGTCCAAAATTGATATCAAATACTGAAAAACAAAGATTAAAAATCTAGAGTAGAGGTTAGATTCTTAAAAATACAACATTAAAAACAAAAACAAAAAATTTTAGAAATACATATGAAGTTCCACTTAAAAATAGGGCTTCTCCTTTTTTTTTGCAAGGTTATAGTGAAATGAAAATGAAAATTAAGGAGTAGTAGAGGAGTAATAGAGGACTTTGAAAGAAAATAAGAGAAAAAATAAAACAAGAAAAAAATTTTTTTTCCTAATTAAAAAAAATAGTAAAAATATATGAAAATGAAAATGAAAGTTAAGGAGTAATGGGGGAGTAATAGGGAATTTTAAAAGAATATAAAAGGGAAAAAATAAAAAAAGAAAAGAAAAGATTTTTTTAATTTTTTAATTAAAAAAAAGGAAAAATATATCTAGGAATTTCTCTGGAGCTGTTGTGGTCAGTGTGGGTTCGGTTCAGTTTCAGATAGCTCCTCGTCCCAGCTTACACTTCTCGATATCTACAGACCCCTTCCGGTGTAGTCGGTGTTAACTACAGGGATTTTAATCAGTTGCACCGTCCCTTCTGAAGCGGTTCCCTTTGTTTATTTGGCTTCTCTTGCCCGTCTCTTCAGGGCCTCATTTCCGCCCTGACACAGGCGGGCGGAGGTGGTCTCCTGTTCAGGTTCGCTTGTTCAGTCCTGCTTAGGGGAGGGAGGGGCGCTGCAGACAGACACGCTGTGTGTGGGGAGGACCCGCAGTGTTCCGGCCACACTGGGTTTGCCCCGCTCACGGGTGTGTGCTTTCCCCGTCTACGCTGCTCAGGCTCCCGGCTGCTCTGTATGAAGCGGGCCCTGCGTTGCGTGCGGTTCCAGTTTTGGGGTGTTCCACAAGAGCACACACTCGGTTGGGCCTGCATCTTGTGCCTTCCCCACCCGAGCAGCTCAGGCAGCCAGGAGCTGGACGGGCGCACTCTCCCCGGGTGCGGGGCGCCTTCTCCCCTCCGCGGCCCCAGCCTGTTTCCGCCGCGCCAGTCAGGTGCGTGCGGTTTGTGTCTGTTCTGGGGAGCTGGCCTCTAGCCGCAACCCTCCCGGCGGATGTCGACCATCCAGAATCTCAGGAAGTCTTTGGTTAGAGACTGGAGGCCTGTTTGCAGTGTGGTAGGGGATGCGGTCCTTGGGGCCGAGCCTGCCCCTTTCCCCTCACCCCTGCCTCCTGCCTCCGGCGGGGCTGGGCCGGTCCGCCTCCGGCGAGGTCTTCTCTGGAGTTTCTCAGTCCCTTTGTTCTGCGAACGGCCAGCAGTGTGTTTGGGCCGGTTAATTTTCTCTCTCTCTCTTGCTATCCCCCAGTTTAAGTTGCTATCTCACGTTAGCTCCCTCCGATTGTCCTCAGGGCACTCAGGCCCGGGGTCCTTACCCCAAGCAATGCCGCGGGCTCCTCTCCGTTCCGCCCCCACTTGCTGGTGGTGGATGCGGGCGTCTGGGGTACTTTTCTGCTGGGAGTTGCTTTTAGGCATGTAATCTGTGGGTTTTATTTATTTTTCCTCCCAGTTAGGTTGCCCTCTGAGATTTAAAAACTTCCCCCAGACCCGCCAGTGAGAGGGGTTCCTGGTGTTTGGAAAGTTCCTCTATTATGACTCCCTTCCCGGTACGGTTCTCCATCCCTAACTCTTTTGTCTTTCTTTTTATTTTTTATATTTTGTCCTACCTCCTTTCGAAGATGATGGGCTGCTTTTCTGGGTGCCTGATGTCTTCTGCTAGTGGTCAGAAGTTGTTTTGTGAAGTTTGCTCTGTGTTCAATTGTTCTTTCGATGAATTTGTAGGGGAGAAAGTGGTCTCCCCGTCCTGTTCCTCCGCCATCTTGGCTCCTCCCCCTCTGCCATGTGTTTTCTAAAGAAAAAGATATTGTAACTACACTTATTAACCTGAATTATTCTTTAATTGTTATTAATTTGAAAAGGAATTCTCATGTTGTTCCAGCACATTAGACTACTTGCCATTTAGAAGTCATGGCTTTGACACTTCTGTCCTTTTTCATAATTGTGTTCCACCTGCTTGAAAAATCCTTTTCCACCTAGTGAGTTAGTAATGATAGCCATCATTTTGTTGTGGCTGGCACTCTCTAAGCACCTAATGTGCATTAGCTTAGTTAATCCCCACAACAGTCTCATGAAGGAAAATAACATCACAGAGCTGGAGAGGTCCAGTACTTTCCCTACCATTACAAAGTGAAAAATCCAGAGTGAAGTTTCAAATCCAAGGCTGACTTTGGAGTCAAGTCATTTAATGTTAGGGTTTCCCTGATAGCTCAGTTGGTAAAGAATCTGCCTGCAATGCAGGAGACGCTGGTTTGATTCCTGGGTTGGGAAGATCCGCTGGAGAAAGGAAAGGCTACCCACTCCAGTATTCTTGGGCTTCCCTTGTGGCTCAGCTGATAGAGTGAAGTTTCAAATCCAAGTCTGACTTTGGGGCCAGTTCATTTGACATTAAGCTGACATTCTCACCCTTGAAATAATATCTTCACTAAAATGCCACCTCTGACTAAAAAAGATAGAATCACTCCATCCTTTGTGTTCTCATAACCCTTTTCTTCTGTTTCCAATTATGCCAAGGATAATAATAGCATTAAGAGCTTGACATATGCTAGGTACTCTGTTGAACACTATATATGCATTTAATCCTCACAAAATTGTGAGATACTTTTATCCCCAGTAGATGAGGTACTGAGGCTGAGGTTGAAATAAGTTGCCCAAGTTTACACTCTGCCTACAAAGTGGCCAAGTCAGCCTTTGAACAAGAGTCTAATTACAGAGCTGAAGGTCTTAGCATAGGAATTTATCTTTCATCTGAGGCTGTTAATTAACTTCTTGATGACAGGAAAAGTTTGTTTTTGTTTAGGATACCTAGTTACTTGAATAGTCCCTCATTTGTAGTGCATTATAAATGAGTGAATTGAGTAAATAGTCAATCCACAAATACCTGCTTTTCCCTTGCTTTAAAAGGGTCAGGTATCGGACTATATGTAAACTACCCCCTTGCCATTACCATACACTCCCACAGACTTTTCTGATACATCCCTCAGAGGTAATGTAATTCCCCCCCCCCCCCCCTTTTTCAGATGTCACTGGATGGCCATTTTCATCTCTCTAAAGTGTTGGTTTGGGGCTGGATCGGGTGAAGGTGCAGAGCTGTAATAGCTCTCCGTGATTTCAACTATTTCCTTCCTTTTTATAGAAATTTTTATTTCTTTAGATACAACAACCTAGTGAGTTGGGTAAGGCTGATGTTATTAACCTATTGTACAGATAATTAAACTGAGGCTAGAAGTAAGAAATTATTTTCTCCAGGTCAATGTAAATAGAAAATACTAAAGCCAAAACTAGAATTTAGGCCTTCTAGTTTCCAGGTCCTGGACTCTATTAACACACCGTAACAACTTTCACTTCCCTTAGAATTTCTAGAGGAAACATCAAATTATAGCATTTGGCCAGGGGAACGCAGGATATCTAAGCAAAGAAGAATATGAAGAAGACTGAGTGAGTAAAGAAAGCAAAGCAAACAGAGCACTTTGTGGAGTCAATTCTGACAGGGAAATGAAAAAGAAAAGTGAGGCACTCAGTGGAGGACACAAGAGCCTGAGGATGGCGGTCTAAAACCCAGAAGGTTCTGGGGATGGGAGTCAAACCATTCAAGAGTGTCAGGGACAGGTAGGACCCCGGACCCGAGGCACTGCAAGGGAAGCGGGACAACAAACCTCCCGAGTCTGCGTTGCCCCGCCCCGCGCCGGCCCCGCCCCGCCCCGCGCCGGCCCCGCCCCACCCCGTGCCGCCCGGCCCGCGCTGCCGGCCCCGCCCCGCCCCGCGCCGGCCCCGCCCCGCCCCGCGCCGGCCCCGCCCCGCCTCGCGCCCGCCGCTCCCCGGCCCTCCCCCAGGTCTCTTAGGTGATGCTGCAGCCAAGATGGCGCCGGCGGCGGCCGCGGCTGCCTGAGCGCAATGCTCCGGGTCCTCGGCTGCAGCGGTGGCGGCTGTGGCCTCGGCCGGGGCCTCGGGTCTGTCCCGGGCGTGAGTGCTCAGGAGCCTCTCCTCCGGCCGGGTGAATCTGGACAAAGAGGAGACGGCCTCGAAGAGAGGAGGCAGTGAAGAACGGAGAGAGCGCGCGGCGCCTCCCGCCTCGGCACCATGGCTGGGCTCATCAAGAAACAGATCCTAAAGCACCTTTCGAGGTTAGTCGGAGTCTCAAGCGTGGGCACAAGCCCGCCTCCGCCCTAGCGGGTACCAGAGGCAGCCCGCGGCTTCAGGGGCTGCGGGGACTGGCAGCCGAGCGGGAGGCGACCCTTGGACTCCCTGCTCCAGCGGGGCAGAGGTCGCGGCCCCGGATCTCCCTTCGCCCCTGCACTCAGGGCTGGCCTGGCGAGTCAGCGCCTGGATGGGGTCGCCCCCGGTCGGGGTCGCCCACAGACAGGTTCGCCCCTGGACGGTGCCCCTAGACGGATTCTCTCCCCCGATCGGCTCGCGGAGGAGCGTGTTGGGTGGCAGGGAGAGGCTGCTGGCTGGGACCGTCCCCGACGCGGCGTCTGGGGGGCGTCGGGAGGACCCTCTCGGGCGGTCCTGCGCGGACGCTGGAGACGGTCTGGCGTCGCCCAGGTGCTCGGTGTCTGCTCGCCTCCATTCGGAGATGAGCGGTTCCGTTAACCCAGGGCGTCTAGCGCAGTGTGGACTCAGGGCTGAGCCTGGCTTCTCACTGAGATGTTAACCTTGTTATTGTTCTGAATTCACCCTGCCTCGCCGATCCCAGTCTGTGCATTAGAGGGTGTGCCTGTTTGCACAGTTAAGATTTGTTTTAGGTAAATAATCAGAGTTACCAGCTTTGGCAAGTTTTTTCTGGAGTCGTGTTAGCCCCACATCATTCGTACAGAGTTTATTATTATTTTTTTTAGTCTAAGATCCATAAATTCTGGGAGTCAACATCTGTGGTAACAAACCCAAGACGTGTCATCCTTTCCATTTCATAACACGGTTTTAGTCAGAATCATGACTCAGTAAAGCTGGCAGTTTGCTACTGCCCCTGACTTTTCCATATTTGTCTCAAAACACAGGCTAAATGTAGGATCTTCTTTCCAAGTTGTTAACAGAGAATTCAGAATGCTTGATTATGACCCTTTACTCTGTTATTTGTAAGTTAATGATTACTTTTAACTGATTTTAGGAAAACACTTGGGTGTGATGATATACTTCCGTCGTAAAGAGAGCTCTTGATTGTCCAAATCATTGTATACCACAGGTTGTGTGTTGGAGAACAAAATTATTATTTCTGTGATTCAGCAAATATTTTCCTCACTTATAACATTGCATAAGATAAAGGTATTTTTTTAAAGTAACAAAGTATAGAAGCACTGATTATTATACATTTCTTAATAGTATCACTGATTGGAAAGTTTCTTTTGAAATTGTCCATATGATCCAATAATGAATTACTTCGTTTTGGAAGAAGATTTTATCATTATTTTGTATGATTTAAGTAAGATCTGACTTGTCAGATGTCCTCCAGCCTTTCTCATACTCAGTTCACAAGAAAATTTACACCTACAGAAAATGATTTGAATTTCTATTTTCTCACTCCCCCGAGGATGACAGTATTTACATAGCTAGTTCCGTTTTAGATGCACAGGAGAAAAGTTTGTTCAGTCATTAAAAACCTTAGGATATTAGAGTTTAATTATCTTATAGAACTACTGTTGAGAAGGACTCTTACAAATTAGTTGTAAGGGTAATGGCTTACTTCACAAAACAGACACATTCAGAACTGAATCTTGAGAATTACTCTTTTTTTTTTTTTATAATAGAGTGTAGATTTACCATGTGTTAGTTTCAGGTACACAGCATAGTGGATCAGTTATACATATAAAGGATTACTTTTTAAATCTGTATGATTTCTAGTAACTGCATTGTAAACTAATGATTTTTTTAAGATGAGTTTTTGAAGCACTTTTCAGTTAATTCATGTTTCAAAACTTCCTTAAGTCAAGTGACTGAAGAGTATCTAATTCATCCTCTTGGTTAAGATATTAACCTTACTGCTGTTACTGTCATCTCCTAAGAAAAACAGTTATTTATAAATATAAAGGATACAATAGAAGAAACAAGGTGGGTGTTGTGATAATTTATTGTTCAGTTCAGTTCAGTCGCTCAGTCGTGTCTGACTGTTTGCAACCCCATGAATCGCAGCAGGCCAGGCTCCCTGTCCATCACCAACTCCCGGAGTTTACTCAAACTCACATGCATAGAGTTGGTGATGCTATCCAGCTATCTCATCCTCTGTCGTCCCTTTCTTATCCTGCCCCCAATCCCTCCCAGCATCAGGGTCTTTTCCAATGAGTCAACTCTTCTCATGAGGTGGCCAGAGTACTGGAGTTTCAGCTTCAGCATCAGTCCTTCCAATGAACACCCAGGACTGATCTCCTTTAGGATGGACTGGTTGGATCTCCTTGCAGTCCAAGGGACTCTCAAGAGTCTTCTCTAACACCACAGTTCAAAAGCATCAATTCTTTGGTGCTCAGCTTTCTTCACAGTCCAATTTTCACATCCATACATGACCACTGGAAAAACCATAGCCTTGACTAGACGGACCTTTGTTGGCTCAGGTAATAATGAATTTATGAAATTATCTAGGTCAAGCTTAATTTTATAGACTATTCAGTAATAAAGATGTCACTATATTGATCTAACCATCCGGAACACAGTTTGATAGGAAATACTCAGAACATACTATCTTCCAATAATAGACATTTCTTACCACTAGTGAGTGGAACTCATGATAGCTTCTTAAGGGAGGGCTTACCTGACCATTCTTTTCTCTATAGCACTCATCTTTAGTAAGATGTACTTATTTATTTGCAGTTCATTTGTCTTCTGTACTGAATGTAAACTCCATGAGGGCAGTTTTTTTTTTTTTTAGTCTAGAATATTGTAGGTACTCAATGACTATTTTTTGAATGAATGCATGAATGGCAACAATGAATTGACTGTCCTTCACATTGTTTTTTTTTTTTTTTTAACTGAGGTAAGACTAGAAGCCACCAATATTATCACAGGTCTCGGGCATGGCCAATTTTCCTGTGGTTTTAGGAAATAATGGACAATTGAATCATTGAATAAATATGGTACCTTTGGTATCCTAGAAAGAAAGGACTAGGAAAATGACACTTTATCTAAGAGGTCTCCCAGTAAAGAAGACAATGTAGGAACAAACAGGAGAAAAAGTGCTTACTCGGAGCTTGGAGGTTGAAGTGTGGTGAAATTGTAAGATTAAAATGAGTGTTATTCAGATAAAAGGGCTTAAGAAAGCTGAGAACCGAAGAATTGATGCTTTTGAACTGTGGTGTTGAAGAAGACTCTTGAGATCTTGAGATCAAACCAGTCCATCCTAAAGGAGATCAGTCCTGAATATTCATTGGAAGGACTGATGCTGAAGCTGAAACTCCAATACTTTGGTCACCTGATGCGAAGAACTGACTCCTTGGAAAAGACCCTGATGCTGGGAGGGATTGGGGGCAGGAGGAAAAGGGGACAACAGAGGATGAGATGGTTGGATGGCATCACCGACTCTATGCATGTGAGTTTGAGCAAGATCTAGGAGTTGGTGATGGACAGGGAACCCTGATGTGCTGCAGTCCTTGGGGTTGCAAAGAGTCTGACATGACTGAGTGACTGAGCTGAACTGATAAGAGAATTATTCTTTAGAGATTAACATATGCTTAAAGCAAATGATGAGCTATTTGAGAAGTGTAAATCTATATACTTATTCCCTATCTAGTTGTTTAGTTTGTATTCCAAGCATCTCTTTCATTGTTAATAAAAAGTTTGTATACTTGAAACAGATCTGAAACTGAAGAGGACAAGTGAGTGAGTGAGTGAGTGAGTGAATGAGTGAGTGAGTATGTGTGTGTGCACATGCACACACGTGTGCAGATTAGTTACAGAGTAGTTATATTTTAATAGAAGTGAAACAGGAAAAGCTTTTGAAGGCGATTTTACCCTGATCTTTCATACTATAACTGTCACAGAATATGTTTTGGAGAGTTCTCTAGGAGAGTATTTTTTCACAAGGAAATGGAAAGCTCTAAAGAAAAGTTAGAACAAGTATAAGAAAGAAAATAAAATCAGGAGCTTACCTTTCAGCTCAAGTCCTCATTACCTGTTACTGTGGTATGTGTACACATGTGTTCCAGCAAAGGTGAAAGGCAGGGAGTAAAAGCTTGAAGATGGGGTACATTTAAGCCAGGACGTAAAAAGAGATGGAGAAGACTCAGCTACAGCTGCTCCCCCGCTCCCCCTTTGGCTCAAGGCATGTTATGCTGGGGGTACAAGTGGGTGTTGCAAAGACATACACTGTACCTGAATACAGTCTTTGTATGGTTTTAAGCAGTGGTTATGAAACATGGGTGGGTGTTTGACCCCTCGGAGGATATTTGGCAACGTCTGGAGACATTTCTGATTGTCATGACTCGGCAGAGTTGGGTCTTGGGGTTGTACCTAGCAGGTAGAGGCCAAGGATGCTGCTAAACATCCTACAGTGGACAGCACGGTCTCTCACAAAAAGAATTATTTGACCTACGCGTCAGGAGTTTGGAGGTTGAGAAACTGATTTAAAGTATACACATGTGTGTCAGATTATTGGACTAGGATACTGGCTGACTAAGATTATGTTGTCTGTCATAAATATACTACCGTGTGTTACATAGATAGCTAGTGGGAACCTACAGCATGGCACAGGGAGCTTCGCTTGGTGCTCAAGTAGTGACCAGGATGGGTGGGGTGGGAGGGGTGGGAGGAAGTTTCCAGAGGGAGGGGATATATATATATACACATGTAACTGATTCCCAGGTAGTGCTGGTGGTAAAGAGCCCACCTGCTAATGCAGTAGAGGTAAGAGGTGAGGGTTTGATCCCTGGGTGGGGAAGATCCCCTGGAGGAGGGCATGCAACCTACTCCAGTATTCTTGCTTGGAGAATGCCATGGACAGGGAAGCCAGGAGGGCTGCAGGCCATGGGGTCACAAAGAGTCAGGCAGGACTGAAGCAAGTTAGCACCCACGCATAGCTGATTCACTTCATTGGTCAGCAGAAACTAACACAACATTGTAAAACAATTATACTGCAATTAGAAAAACTTAAAAAAAAGATTATATTGTCTGCAAACAACAAAAACCTGCTCTGTTTCACTTAGGCTAAAAGAGGAAATGTAATAGAAAGCTGTTAGTGTGGGTCACAGAATCTGGAACAAGCCAATGCCTAGGGCAGGCCTGGTTGAAAGAGTACTTGAACCTCAGCACTATTGGCATTTGAACCAGGCGATTCTTTTTTGTGGAAGGCTGCTCTGCGCTTTGTAGGGTGTTGAGCAGCACCTCTGGTCTCCGCCCACTACATGCCGGTAGCACTCCTGCGGTCTTGACCATGAGAGCACGTCTCCAGATGTTGCCAGGTGTCCCCTGGAAGGCACAGCTTCTGTGAGTTGAGAATCACTACTTCAGGGTGCTGTCCCATCTTTCACAACTCCCGGTCTGGTCTTTCCTGCTGGAGTTTTGGATTTCAGGGAGAGAGAATCTGTTTGACCCAGTTCTGTGTATCCATGGGTCAATTAGCAATGGCAAAGGGTTGTGCAGCAAAGGTGTGGTCATGGGGAGAACTGTTTAGAGTCAGACTTGCTGCTCCATTTGGTGTCTGTAACAGGCACCAAACTAAATTAGGTTTCGGAGGGCCTCATTTGCTGTGTTAGGGAAATTGAAATTGAACTTCATCCCAGGAGGTGACTGCTAATAAAGAATCTCTGATTAAAGAGGGACATGATCACTAAAGAAAGGTACAAGGTTATGAGTTTGATTTTCAGTCCAAGGTTCAGGAACATTTCTCTGGGGTGGAAACATAGAGTCTATAGAGGTGCTCTGATTAGATTAAGTAGAAAAATAATGTAGAAAGATATCAATATTCCACAGAATTTATGAGAAGGTTAGAGAAACAGACTTGGGAAAGTCCTGGATATAGGCCAGCTCCAAGGATTGAGGTAAGAGAAACTTCTTGACAGTCTCAATAAGACATACTCCCTAAACAAAGCGGAAGAAATAAAGTAGAAAGGGAGAGTGGCCTGAGAAGATTAACTATTTGGAATATTTTTTAAGGAGATTAGGAAAGGTTGAGTGCTTGCAGGATCTTGTGACTGAATGGCAAAGTGAAGGGAGATTAGAGTGCCTCACAGTATATTTACAGAGTGCTTCTCTGTACCAGGTACTAGTCTATAATGTTGGGGAAACTCCCTGCCCTCAGTGGAGCTTACATTTTAATCAGAGAAGGCTGAGAGTAATTAGATTAATAAATCTTCACATTTAAATTAAATGGAAAGTACATTGCTATTGAAAAAAATAACACAGAAAGGGAGTAGGAAGTGCATGGAGGTTGGGGACAAACTTTGCAATTTTAAATCCAGTGATGGAGAAGGCTTGATTGAGAAGGTGTTATCTGAGGAGAGACCTGAAATTGGGAGTGCGAACAAATGCAAAAATCCAGAAGAGGAAGCTTACTTGTCATTTTTAGGCACATACATTGCCTCCAATGCAGGTGAAGTGGAATGAAGACTGAGGTGAGTGGCGGAAGATAAGATCAAAGAGAAATCAAGGACCAGATCTTGTGGGACCTTGTAGTGACTTTGGCTTTTACCCTGAGTGAGACTGGCAGCCACTGGAAGGCTTTGAACCTTTGATCACTCTGCAGCCAAGTGGGAAATAAATAATTGAAGGGCAGGGGAAGAAGCAGGAGCCCAGTGAAAAGTGTTAACTATCCAGATGAGAAAAAATACTGGCACGGAGCTAGGTGGATGCAGTGAAGTTGTTGAGATACATAGTCAAGTTTTAGACGTATTTTGAAGGCAGAGCCACAGGTTGGGCCAATAGATAAGATGTGGATTGAGAAGAAGAGTCATGGATGACTTTGACATAAGCAGCTGAGAAGATGGAGTTGCTGTTAATTAAGCTGGAGAAGATACGCAGAAGATGCATGTTTATGGAAAAAGATCTGGAGTTTGGCTCTGGATTTGTTAATTTGGTTGTCTGTTAAGCACATAAATGGCAATCCCTTTATTTGTAAGCTAATTTAGACTGTGCCTCTTATAGTTTGGCAACAGTGATGTCAGTGTTTTTCTGTGTGACCATCCTTTGACTTAGCCAATAAATGATTACAGAAAAGTGAATTGTGAGTTGAATTTTAGGGGGTGAATCCACCCCCTAGTTTTTTCTTTTTTTCTATTAAGTACACTTCATAGAAGCATCTAAAATTGAGCAAGGTGCCTGTTTCTTTCACATTAATTTACAACTACAACCAGATACTGATTCTTAGAAAAGTTACTTTCAGGAGATTGATTTGAAAACTTCAGGTTTAAAGGAGATCGAATGTGTGGTTTATTGGATATTGTAATACTGTTATCCTAGAATCAGAAGGTATTTGTTCCTGTCTCCTAGAAGGAAGTTATTAAAACATTGAGGTTTTAGACTTTCCTAAGATTTAACAGGTAGTGTTGAGTAGTTAAGTCACTGATCCAGCACCTCATAATTTGATTATTCTATACTGCCTGTTCAGGCTGTGGTTTTCACCTAACAGTTCGCTTTTCTTTGAGTTTTCAGCACTTCCCGTATTACTCCTTTATGGTACTTTATCATCCTGTTGCAATATCCCTTAGGAGATTTGTTTATTACTTGGGAATCTTTTGACTTTACCATCCTTTGAAGCTTGGAAAACATAGTCTTTTGACTCAGCAGTTCTTTAAAGTTGGGGAAGGACAGTTTCTCCATTCATTTCTTTTTACTTGCGTAATTATTTTGCAATATTACACTTTGCCTTAATACTGCAGTTTCCAGTCTAAATGTTTCCTCAGTAAGTTGATCTCTTAGCAGTTTATGTTTTAAAGTTTGCATACTATGTTACTTAAGATGAGTAATTTAATATTTCTATTAAATATTGATATTTACAAGTTGATATTAGCTCAGATTGAATGTAAGTTGCAAGCTTTATGGGGCTTCCCTTGTGGTTCAGCTGGTAAAGAATCCGCCTGCAATGTGGGAGACCTGGGTTCGATCCCTGGGTTGGGAAGATCCCCTGGAGAAGGGAACGGCTACCCACTCCAGTATTCTGGCCTGGAGAATTCCACAGACTGTATAGTCCATGGGGTCGCAAAGAGTGGGACATGACTGAGCGACTTTCACTTCACTTCACTTCACAAGTTTTATGACACCATTTCCATGAGTGAAATATGAGCAGTTATCATATCAAGACCAAATTATTAAAACAAAATTAAAAGCTGAGAAAATATGATCCAGGATGTGGTTTTTTTTTTTTTTTTTTTAGGCATTATACTTGCTATTGGTCTGTCTCATAATTCACTGACTTATTTTGAGACTTCTCCCAGCCAAAAAGAATGTTGTATAAAAATTTTAAACCTTTATATTAGTCTATCTTTTAAGACAGTTGTAGCTGTATGTACAATATACTCTTTTTTCTACCCAAAAGTACCATTAAGAGAGGAATCTGTGACTTCTTTTCTGCCACTGTTATTATAACATTGTGGTGTTTTCCTCTACTGTTTATTTATTTTAGAACAAAAGCTTCTTGTTTATTAGTTCCATAGACTGTCATCTCTTTAAGGGCAGAATAACCCTGATAGGCTTTGAATTCTGAGGGCAGTGACTGTGCTTCTGTGGTTCGCCATTGTATCTTCAGCATCTGCCACAGTACTGTGGTATATGGTAGTTGTTCAGAAACATTTTAGCTGACTGGAGAAATAGATTTATGCTATTGTAAATTTATACATTGGCCGTGTCGTAGAACACATAGATCATAAATACATGTGTTTATAAAGTTGGATACATTTTTAGCAATATTACAATCTTGATGTTTGTGGGTTATTTTTCATAGGTGACTTTACTCTTTAGTATGCTTTATGAAATGAAATAAGGATTATAGTTTTAACTAGGCCTTCTGGCAGTTAAAATTTTGACAGTTTGTAGGTTGCTTGTCTTTTAGAGTGCTTGTCCTAATTGGTTTCATTTAATATTGAATTATTTAGTTCAGTCTTTGTGTAACTTTTGTATAGCATAGCTATCTCATTTTTGTTAAATATTATTTTTAATATAAAAATTTAAACATATTGACTTAATAGAGTAGTAGTGCTACCAGTGGTAGAGAGAATGAAGTCATAAATGATTAATTTATCTTAGATTTTAACCAGCATTTGCTTATAGTTAATCCAGTGTGCAATACAACTGTATTTTCTTTAAAGTGACTCACAGCTAAATATTTTTATCATATCATTCCTTTCCTCTTCTTTCCCTTAAACTTGCTCCCTTCTGTGTCCCCTGTATACCCATTCCCTGCAGCGATCCCTGCTGGCTGTGGTGGAGATTGGTGTGCTGTGAATTTCATAATCACCCAAATGAGTCCCAGAGGAGTCTAAGAAACCCTGGCAACTGACTGCTTGCTTTCACCAGGAGTAGGGACCTTTTGTCTGAATTTCCTGCCCTCAGGTAATTCTTCTATTCCCCATTTTTTTTTTTTTTCTTTTCTCTCTGTAAATGCAAGCACTTCCTGTGCCCACATAGTTACTTTGAGAATATTTTCTAATTCTTCTTGTTTTAGTCAGACACCAGTTTCATGGTTTTTTTGTTTTTAAACTATGTAGCTACAGGCCCATGCAATTCTCTTAGAATGTCTTCTAATATACAAGATTTGGCAATGCACTTAAAGTTATAACCAGGTCTTTCTGATGTTTCATGAGTGAGTTTTATAACTTATTGTCAGCTACTTGGAAAGAGTAATTAACATTATCTACTCTTTAATGGGTTAGGCATTGTAGTCTAATGTAATTAATGAGGTATGAAGGCTCTTTTCATAAAGAGAATGTTTTGACCAATTCACTGAAGAACTTAAAAGTTTTGTGTATTTAATGTTGGTTATAATTTTTATCAAAGATGTTGCAATAACTCTCATGAACGGCTGTGAAAATAGGATTCATTTTGAAGAATGTAAGGACTCCCACCCCAATCTTTTCTCTCCTACTGCCCTTTGAAAATCAGAGGAAACAGTTATGCTATAAAATCAGATTCATGGAAATAGCACTACATTTTTCAGTCTAGGACTCAATGAAAAACCTAGAAACATATTTGAATGCTTCTCATGCTTGAGAAATTTATACACTTAAATACTTTGGACCTATAAAAGTCTACTAAGAAATTCATAGTTGAAGACTAGTCATGAGCAGAATTGAGCCACTCATTACATACTTATCCTTGGTGTAATGGAACAGTTGATAAACTTGCTGACCATATATTAGCTGGCAGTTGTATAGGTGTGATGACTTAAATATTATTTTCCAGTATTCTTATTTGCTTTCCAATATTCTTGATTCCATCATCATTTGGTTATCTGGATCTTAACCAAATTGTCAAGGCAGAATGCCAAGCTTTATCTTTAAGTAGACAGTTAGAAAAACCTTTGAGATAGTTCTGATTTTGTGTATGCCTCTAGCAAATCCTCTGAGACCTTTGCTTCGGAAGTATTATCATGGCTGTAAATTTTGCTTTGCCTAGATTACACCTCCTTAAAGTTTCTTTTTTGGCCTGGTTTGTGCTTAACTTATTGAAGGTGAGGTATAGTGATTTTCTTCTAAGCTTAAATTACATCTGTCTGTGCATTTATTCAAGTCACCTACAAAGCTTAATTCCTTTTTCTTCTTAACCTTCTCATTTTAATCAGTCATTGTCCCTTTTTATTTAAATAACTCTTGAATTTATCTTTTTTATCCTGAACATAGCATATAGGAGATTACTTGCTACAAAGTAGATATCAGTAAGATTTGAATATCTCTACTGTCACTACCCAGATTTAAATCATAATTTCATGGATCAGTTGAAGTTAAGTATTCTCATTTTTCTTGCTTCTTTTTTAAAAAAATATTGATTTATTTATTATTGGCTGCTCTTGGTCTTCATTGCTGCATGCGTACTTTGTTCCTTGCAGTAGCTTCTCTCGTTGTGGAGCACGGGCTCGGCACCCGGCTTCAACGGTTTGGGCACACGGGCTCGGTGGTTGCGGTTTGCGGTCTCCAAACTGCAGGCTCAGTTCTGGGGCACGGGCTTTGCTGCCCTGAAGAATGTGGGATCTTTAGGGACCAGGAATCGAACTGGTATCCCCTGCATCGCAAGGCGAATTCTTAACCACTGGACCACCAGGTTCTTTATTCCATTCTTGGAACTGTTAACCAGAGAGATCTTGACAAAATACTAATATTATTTAATTACTTGGTAAATATGTTTCAGTAGTAGCTCATGTTCAAACTAAACTTTTTCTTCTTCTCTCTTTTTTTTGGTTTATAACATAATTTTTTAGTCCAAAGAAATATAAATAGAACTTTACTGTGTAGAATAGTAGTAGGGCTCAATCTTGTTGAAACAGGAATTGGGGGTGGGGTTCAGCTGGCATATTTTTACCCTTTTTATTTCTGTTCCGTCTAGGTTGAATCATGAGCAGTCTCCTCCGGGGCACTGTGGGAATAATACTGATGTGTAGGATGAAACTTGCATTCCTTGGCATGAGATACAAGAGTTCTTCATGATCTAGCTGCTGCTATGCATTCAAAGCATATCATTTCCTTTCAAACTACCTTATGCTTTTCAAACTACCTTATTGTTAGCCTTGTGCTTCATCTGTGCTGGCTGCATATAATCCTGTAACCTTGAGCATGTTGAAATGTCCTGAAATGTCCTCCTCTGCCCTGGTCACCTAGCAAAAACTTACTCTCAAAGATGTGGCTGCAATGCTGCCTTCTCCATGAAGCCTTTCCAAAGCAGTAGGCTTTTTAACAAAGTTGATGACCTCTTTCCTCCTCCATCTTAAACTAGTCTCATTTTTATTATATCCGTCACGCATTGCCTGGCACATAGTATGACTGTAAAACACTACAATAATTTCCTTCTGTGATTGCTTCTAATAGTAAATCATGAGGTCTTTGGAAGCAGTAATTTTGTCCCGTTTGTCTAAGTTACCCAAGAGCTTAATCAGAGCTCAGTTTTTGCCTTGAAGAATGTATACCTAATTGTGTCAGGTTTTCTGACATTTCAGCGAAATTTAGAAACCCAGGTTTTAATGCAACATCTACCCATTTTAAATGTTAGCCACATGTTCCGGTTGTTAGAAACACTGCACAGGCCAGGCAAAACATGTCTGTGGGCAAAACACAGCTCATGCTGCCAGTCTGCAGCCTCTCCATCCTGTGAATGTTTCTGTGCAAAAGCTAGTTAGACAGGATTGGTTGATTTTCCGTACATGCATATTACAAAAATAACCAAGCCAAATAAACTCTGCAAATTGTGAGTGCTCAAAAAAAAAAAAAGAGGAATTTATTATGAGCATATCTTAATCCTTGTCCCATCCTTGCAATTCTTTAAAAAAAATTTGTTGTTCAGTCACCAAGTCGTGTCCAACTCTTTGCAACCCTATGGACTGCAGCACGCCAGCCTTCCCTGAAGTTTGCCCAAGTTCATGTCCACTGAATGGGTGATGCCATCCAACCATCTCATCCTTTGTTGCCCCAATCCTCTTCCTCCTGCCCTCAGTCTTTCCCAGCATCAGGGTCTTTTCCAATGAGTCAGTTCTTCACATCAGGTGGCCAAAGTATTGGAGCTTTAGCAACAGTCCTTCCAATGATTATTCAGGGTTAATTTCCTTAGGATTGGCTGATTTGATCTCCTGCAGTCCAAGGGGCTCTCAAGAGTCTTCTCCAACACCACAATTCAAAAGCATAAATTCTTTAGTGCTCAGCCTTCTTGATGGTCCAACTGTCACATCCATACATCCTGGGAAAGTCATAGCTTTGACTGTACAGACCTTGGTCTGCCAAGTGATATCTCTGCTGTTTAATATGCTGTCTAGGTTTGTCATAGCTTTTCTTCCAAGGAGCAAGTGTCTTAATTTTGTGGCTGCAGTGATTTTGTAGCCCAAGAAAATAAAATTTGTCAGTTTCCACTTTTCCCCATCTATTTGCCATGAAGTGATGGGACTGGATGCCATCTTCTTAGTTTTTTGAATGTTGAGTTCAGCCTTTTCACTTTTCTCTTTTACCTTCATCAAGAGGCTCTTTAGTTTCTCTTCACTTTCATTAGAGTGGTATCATCTGCATATCTGAGGTTGTTGATATTTCTCCTAGCAATCTTGATTCCAGCTTGTGATTCATCCAGCCCAGCATTTCATATGATGTGTTCTGCATATAATTTTAAATAAACAGGGTGAATACTCCTTTCCCAGTTTGGAACCAGTCTGTTGTTCCATGTCTGTTTCTAACTGTTGCTTCTTGACCTGCATATAGGTTTCTCAGGAGACAAGTAAGGTCATCTGATATTCCCATCTCTTTAAGAATTTCCCACAGTTTGTTGTGATCCTTCACACAGTCAAAGGCTTTCACATAGTTGATGAAACAGAAATAGATGTTTTTCTGGAATTCCTTTGCTTTCTCTATGACCCAACGGATGTTGGCAATTTGATTTCTGGTTCCTCTGCCTTTTCTAAACCCAGCTAATACATCTGGAAGTTCCTGGTTCACATTACTCCTGAAGCCTAGCTTGAAGGATTTTGAGCATAATCTTGCTTGGATGTGGAATGAGTGCAGTGGTGTGGTAGTTTGCACACTCTTTGGCATTGCCCTTCTTTGGGATTGGAATGAAAACTGACGTTTTCCTGCGTTACTATGTCCAATTTACCTTGATTTAGGAACCTAACAGTTCCTATGCAATATTGTTCAGTTTACAGCATCAGGCTTTACTCTCACCACATCTGACTGTACTTTCAGATACATCCACAACCTAGTGTCATTTCCACTTTGGCCCAGCCTCTTCATTGCTTCTGGAGCTATTTCTCTACTCTTTACTCTTTCACAGTAGCATGTTGGGCGCCTTCTGACCTGGGGGGCTCATCTTCTCGCATTGTATCATTTTACCTTTTCGTACTGTTCATGAGATTGTTGGGGCAAAAATACTGGAGTGATTTGCCGTTCACTTCTCCAGTGGGCCGTGTTTGGTCAGAACTCTCCACTATGACCCGTCTGTTTTGGCTGGCCCTGCATGGCATGGCTTACAGCTTCATTGAGTTATGCAAGCCACTTTGTCACTGTGATCCGTGAAGGGGAATGGAATGGTAATTGATCCTAAAGTACCTTTTAAGTTAAAATTGTGCAAATTTGATTATAGACTTGGGTCTGCCTTAGTGTGACCTTGAACTATGAACTTAACCTCTCTAGGCTTCACATTCTCTGCTGTAAAATGAGGACTTTGAATTAGAGAAACTTTTCAGCCACTAAAATTATCAAATTGTTTTATATTCTTGTATAAATACTTCTTATGGCTCTACTAAGTTATTTTACTTGGCTCTAAATCACTTCTAGATGACAATAGCAGTGGTGTAGTTTTCAAAAAGCCATGGTTCAAGGACCTTAGTAATTCTCATTTCCTTACATTTTATTAAGTTAGCTAGTCCATTCTTTTTTATTAAGAGATACACACCCACACATATTTGCTCTACAGTTTGTTTGGCTTGATTGTTTTTGTAATATACAATTAAAATCAACTAACCCAGTATAACCAGTTTTATATATATATATGTGAAGTGAAGTGAAAGTCGCTCAGTCATGTCTGACTCTTTGCGACCCCATGGACTATACACTCCATGGAATTCTCCAGGCCAGAATACTGGAGTTGGGTAGACTTTCCTTTCTCCAGGGGATCTTCCCAACCCAGGGATCAAACTGAGGTCTCCCACATTACGTGCAAATTCTTTCCCAGCTGAGTCACAAGGGAAACCATATATATATATATTTATATATGGGTATATATAATTACTTATATAAATATCTGATTTAAATACCTCTATTGAAATATAATTGTTTTGTGCAATAAATTGCACATATTAAAGGTGTACAATTTGTTGAAATTTTGATTTATGCTCTAAAACATTTCTTTATACTCCTTTGTAATCTTCTTCATCCTGTCTTCCTGCCTTATCTGTTATTATTATTGATCTACTTTATTTCACTTACATTAGTTTGTATTTCCCAGGATTTCATATAATCATTTAGTATACTTCTTTCCTGCCCTTTTCCCCTCAGCGTAATTATTTTGCAATTAACCTATGTTGTTTTATGCATTATGTCATATTGCTGAGTATATTCCATTGTGTGTGTGCCACAGTTCCACAATGGAATTGTTTATCCATTCACCTGTTAATCATCATTTGGGTTCTTTCTAGTCTGGGCTGTTACAGATAAAGCTCCTGTGAACATTCATGTTTAAATCCTTGTGATGACATATACTTTTCACTTCTCTTGAATAACTGTGTTCCGAAGTCTGTATTTTTATTTATATTCTCACCAGCAATTGTGTGACAGTTCCACTTGCTCCGTTCTTCACTAACATTCCATTTAGTCTTTTAATTTTGCCCAGTTTAGTGGATAAGTAGCGGTATCTGATTGTGGGTTTTAATTTGCAGTTTCCTGTTGACTGATGATGTACATCTTTCAGTGTGCTTATGCACTATCTGTACGCCTTCTTTTGTTTGAGAGTCTGTTTAAATCTTTTACCTATTTAATTAATGAGATGTCTTACTTTTGAGTTGTAAGAATTCCTTATATATTGTAGATACAAGTCTTTTTTCAGATATATGTTTGTAAATATTTTCTGCCAGTCTGTGGCTTGTTTTGTAGAAATAGTATATTTTGATGCACAGAGTATTTAATTTTGATGAAATATAATTTGTTGATTTTTTTCTTTTTCGGTTTGTGAATTTTTTGTTGTGTTATAGAAATCTTCACCAAGCTCAAAGTCTTTTTCTCCAGCATTTTCTTACAGAAGTTTTATAGTTTCTGTTCTTTGATTTTAGTCTGCAATCCATTTAGAGTTAATTTGTTGTTTGTGGTGTGATTAAGTATCAAAGTTATTTTTTCCTTCTCTTTGCATATTGCTAAACAGTTGCTCTTACACAATTTATTGAAAATACTGTCTTTTTCTCACTGAATTGATATTGTACCTTTGTTGAAAATCAGCTGACTATAAACTTGAGTCTGTTATAGGACTGTTTTGTTCCACCTCAATATCAGACTGTTTTGATTAATGTAGCTTTTAAATAAGCTTGAAATTGGTGGGACAGGGCCTCCAACACTATTTATCCTTTTCAGAGTTATTTTGACATGCTAGGTTTTTTGCATTTTCATGTAAATTTTAGAATCCGCTTGTCATTCCTACCAAAAAGTCTGCTGGATACTTGCTTGGGAGCCATAATTCTGTGTGGGGAGAACTGACATCTAAACAATACTGTCTTCTGGTCTACCTACTTGTTTTATTTCTCTATATGATGTCTTGTTTAATTTCTCCCAGCAGTATCTTCTAGTTTGCAGTATATAGGTCTTATAACCCTTTGTCAAGTTTATCTCTAAAAATTTCAGACTCGTTTTACTAATGTAAATGATACCTTAAAATTTTCTGATTGTTTGTTGCTAGCATATGGAACCATAATTAACACTTCTATTGCAGTAACTTTTTATTGAGCTAAACTTTCCATATGCAGCTCAATAATTTTTTAAATGAGATTTTTACTTTAGAATACTTTTAGATTTGTAGAAAAGTTCTAAGGCTGCTACAGAGTTTTCATACATCCCCTAGCCCATCTCCTGTATTGTTAACATCTTGCATTAGTAAGATGTACATTTTACTACAATCAATGAGTAAATATTTATATAAATTATTACTAACTATATCCAATATTTTATTCAAATTTCCTTAGTTTTTGCCTAGTATCCTTTTTCTGTTCCAGGAACCCATTGTGAATACTACATTATATTTAATCATTATGTCTTTTTAGGCCCCTCCAGGCTGTGACAGTTTCTCAGACTTTCCTTGTGTTTCATGATTTTGAGAGTTGAGTAATATTTGTTAGATATTTTGTTCAGTGTCTCTCCAACAAGCTTTGTCTATTTTTTCTCATAATTAGAATGGGTTATGGGGTTTTGGCAAAAGCACAACAAAAGTAAAGAGCCATTTTTATTGTCAAATTAAGGATACATATTATCAGTGTGTTTTATCATTATTTTTTTCCAGTTTTATTGAGATATAAAATTATACTGAAGTCATACAGCACTGTATGTTTAAGTTCTGTAGCATAATAATTTGTTTTATGTATATGCATCATGAAATGATGACCAAAATAAGTTTAGTAGATGTCAATCATATCACATGTATACAAAATTAAAGAATTGAAAATAATTTTGTTTGTGATGAGAACTTTTAGGATTTACTCTCTTAATGTTCATATTAATATCCAGCAGTGTTAATTATATTTATCATGTTTTACATTGCATCCTTAATATTACTTATCTTATTACTAGAAGTTTGTACCTTTCAGTCAATTCAGTCGCTCAGTCATGTCTGAGTCTTTGCAACCCCATGAACCGCAGCATGCCAGGCCTCCCTGTCCCTCACCAACTCCCGGAATTTACCCAAACTCATGTCCATCGAGTCGGTGATGCCATCCAACCATCTCATCCTCTGTCGTCCCCTTCTCCTCCTGCCCTCAATCTTTCCCAGCATCAGGGTCTTTTCCAATGACTCACCTCTTTGCATCAGCTGGCCAGAGTATTGGAGTTTCAGCTTCAGCATCAGTCCTTCCAGTGAACACCCAGGATTGATCTCCTTTAGGATGGACTGGTTGGATCTCCTTGCAGTCCAAGGGACTCTCAAGAGTCTTCTCCAACCCCACAGTTCAAAACCATCGATTCTTCTGTGCTCAGCTTTCTTTATAGTCCAACTCTCACACCCATACATGACTACTAGAAAAACCATAGCCTTGACTAGATGGACCTTTGTTGATAAAGTGATGTCTTTGCTTTTTACTATGCTGTCTGGGTTGGTCATAACTTTCCTTTTATACCTTTAGACTGCCTTCATCTAGTTACCCCTCCCTTTGCCCTCTGGTAACCACAAATCTCATCTCTTTTTTGTGAATTGTTTTTGAAGTGTAATGGACCTACAGCACTATGTTAGTTCCTGTTACACAATATAGTGGTTCAGCATTTCTATATATTTCCTAATGATCACGACGATAAGTCTAGTTAACTGTCTTTTCCCATATGATGATATTACGTAATTATTGACTATGAAATCCTAGATTTCATACCCATGACTCGTTCATTTTACAAATGGAAGTTTGTACTGCTTAATCTCCCTCACCTATTTTCCTTCTTCTTCTGTCCCTCTCCCTTCTGGCAACCACTTGTTCATTCTCTGCATCTGTTTTATGGCTGAGTAATATTCCTTTGATAAACATGTAGATTGCTTCCATATCTTGGGTCTTGTAAATAATGCTTCAGTGAACATAGGGGTACGTATATCTTTTCTAAATAGTGTTTCAGTTTCCTTTGGGTAAATATCCAGGAGTGGAATTGCTGGATTGTGTGATAGCTCCTGGTGGCTCAGATGGTAAAGAGATTGCCAACTATGCAGGAGACTTGGATTCTATCCTTGGGTTGGGAAGATCCCCTGGAGGAGGGAATGGCAGCCCATTCTAATATTCTTGCCTAGAGAATTCCATGGACAGAGGAACTTGGCCATCTACAGTCCATGGGTTGCAAAAAGTCAGACACGATTGAGTGACTCTGTTTTTAATTTTTTGAGGAGCTTCCCCACTGTTTTTCATTGTGGCTGTACCCATTTACAGCCCCACTAACAGTCCATGAGGATTCCCTTTTCTACACATCTTCCTTAATACTTATTCTTTGTGGTTTTTCTGATAATATCCAGTCTTACAGATGTGAGGTGTTATTTCATTGCAGTTTTAATTTGCATTTCCCTCATGATTACTGATGTTGAGCATTTTTTCAGATGCCTTTTGATCATCTGTCTGCCTTCTTTGGGAAAATATCCAGGTCTTCTGACCTTTTTTTAATGTTTGAATTCTTTATTTTGTGTTTTAACCCTTTGTTGGATATACTGTTTACAGATATCTTCTCTCATCCAGTAGGTGACCTTTTTATTTGTTGATAGTTTCCTTCACTGTATAAAAGCTTTTTAGTTTGATATAGTCTCATTGTTTATTTTTGCTTTAGTTTCCCTTGCCTGAACAGATATGTAAATATATCCAAAAATATATTACTAACACCACTATCAAAGAACATACTGCCTATGTGTTATTATAGAAGCTTTGATTTCTGTTCTTATATTTGTCTTTATTAATCTGTTTTAAATTTATTTTTGTGCATGGTGTGAGAAATTAGTACAATTTGATTCTTTTGCATGCAGCTGTCCAGTTTTACCAACATCATTTATTAACGAGGCTGTCTTTTGCACATGGTATATTCTTGCCTCTTTTGTTGTAGATTAGTTGCCTATACAAGTGTGGGCTCATACCTGAACTCTGTTCTTTTCCATTGATATATATGTCTGTGTTTGTGCCAGTACTGTACTGTTTTGATTAATGTAGCTTTGTAAAGTAGTTTGAAATCAGGAAGTGTGATACTTCCAACTTTGTTCTTTCTCAAGATTGTTTTAGCTCTCTGAGGTCTTTTTGTTTTTATACAAATTGTAAAATTGTGTCTAGTCCTGTGAAAAATACTGTTGATAGTTTGTTAGGGATTGTGTTGAATCTGTAGATTGCCTTGGGTAGTATGGTCATTTTAACAATATTGATTCTTCCAATTTAAGAACACATTATATCTTTACATTTGTTTGTGTCTTCACTTTCTTTTGTTGTTGTCTTATAGTTTTCAGAGGACATGTCTTTTGGCTCCTCAGATAGGTTTATTCCTAAGTATTTTATTCTTTTTTAATGCAGTGGTAAATGGGATTGTTTCCTTAATTTCTCATTCTGATAGTTCATTGTTAGTGTATAGAGAGACAATAATTTATGCATATTATTTTGTATCCTAGAAATTCACTGAATTCATCAGTGAGTTCTAGTAGTTTTTTCTTGGTGTCTTTGGGATTTTTATGTATAGTGCCGTGTCATTTGCAAGCAGTGACAGTTTTACTTCTTCCTTTCCAATTTTGTTCCTTTTATTCATTTATTTTTCTTGTCTGATTTCTGTGCCTAAGACTTCCAATACTATACTGAATAAAAAGTGACAAGAGTGGGAATCCTTGTCTTGTTCCTGATCTTAGAGGAAATGCTTTCAGCTTTTTACTGTTAAGTATGATGTAGCTGTGGATTTGTCATATATGGCCTTTATTATGTTGAGCTGTGTTCGTCTATACCCACTTCATTGAGAGTTTTTATCATAAATAATTGTTCAATTTAATCAAAAGCTGTATCTGTTGAGATGATCATATGATTTTATTCTTCAGTTAATATGGTTTATCACATTGATTGTTTTGTGGCTTTTGAGTCATTCTTGCATCCCTGGGACAAATGCCACTCAGTCATGCTGTGTGATACTTTTAATGTATTGTTGAATTTGGTTTGCTAATAATTCTCTAGAGGAGTATTGCATCTTTATTTATCAATGATCTTGGCCTGGAATTTTCTTTTTTTTGATGTCTTTGTCTGGTGTTGCTATCAGGGTGATGCAGGCCTTGTGGAATGAGTTTGGAAGTATTTCCTCCTCTGCATTTTTTGGGAATAATTTGAGAGAGATAGGTGTTAACTCTTCCTCTAGCTGGTAGAATTCTCCTTTGAAGCCCTCTGGTTCTGGACTTCTGTTTGTTGGGAGTTTTTGAAATTATTTAATTCACTTTTACTATTGGTAATTGATCATGTTTTCTATTTCTTTCTGATTCAGTCTTTGAAAATTGTACATTTCTAGGAATTTGTCATTTCTTCTAGGCTGTCCATTGACATATTTGCTGCTAGTAATCTCTTATGATCTTTTGTATTTCTGTGGTGTCAGTTGTTACTTCTTTTTCATTTCTGATTTTATTGATGTGGGCCCTTCTTTTTTTCTTGAAGAGTCTGACTACAAGTTTGTCAATTTTGTTTAATTTTTCAAATAACCAACTCTGTGTTCTTTTATCTTTTCTATTTTTTCTTTCTGTTTATTTCTGCTCTGATCTTTATGATTTTTTCCCTTTTACCAACTTTGGGTTTTGTTTGTTCTTTTTTTAGTTTCTTTAGATTTACGATTTTCCTTGTTTCCTGACATAAGCTTGTATTGCTGTCAACTTCCCTCTTGTTACTGCTTTTGCTGAGTCTGTAGATTTTGGGTCACTGTGTTTTCATTTTCATTTGTCTCTAGGTTATTTTTTAATTTCCTTTTTGACTTCTTCAGTGGCTCATTGGTTGTTGAGAGCATATTGTTTACCCTCCACATGTTTGTGCTTTTTGTTCTTTTTTTCCCCCCTTGTAGTTGATGTTTAGTCTTATAGTGTTGTGGTTGAAAATGATGCTTAATGTTTTCAGTCTTCTGAAATTTGATGAAATTTGTATTATAATCTATTGTGTGATCTGTCCTAAAGAATGTTCCATGTGTACTTGAAAAGAATTTGTATTCTCCTGCTTTTAGATGGAATGCTCTGTAAATATCCATCAACTTCATGTGGTCTAATGTGTCATTTTAGGACCAGTGTTTTCATATTGATTTTCTGTCAGAATCATCTGTCCATTGATATAAGTAGGGTGTTAAAATCCCCTTCTGTTATTGTGTTACTGTCTGTTTCTTCCTCTATGTCCGTTACTATTTGCTTACGTATTTAGATTTTCCTATGTTTGGTGTGCATGCTGTTGCTTCAGTCATGTCCAACTCTTTGTGACCGTATGGACTGTAGCCCACCAGGCTCCTATGTCCTTGGGATTCTCTAGGTAAGAATACTGGAATGGGTTGCCGTGCCCTCTTCCAGGAGGTCTTCCTGACCCAGGGATTGAACCCGTGTCTCCTATGTCTCCTGCAGTGGCAGATGGATTCTTTACCACTAGCACCACCTGGGAAGCCCATGTTGGGTGCATATATATATATGTTTACAATTGTTGCATCTTCAACTTGGATTGATCTTTTGATCACTGTGTAATTCCTTCTTTGTCTCTTGTTACAGTCTTTGTATTAAAGTATAGTTTTCCTGATATAATTATTACTACTCTGCTTTCTTTTGATTTCCATGCATAGAATTATCTTCTTTCATTCCCTTCACCTTCAGTCTGTTTGTGTTTTTAGATCTCTTATTGGTGATGTTGCATTGATCACCTGATTGATACAGTGTTTGTCAGGTTATCCACTATAAAATTACTCTATTCCTTACTTCCATACCATATATTTTGGAAGGAAGGAAGTACTATATGCAGCTAACACAAACTGAGGAGTTCTGCTCCACTTCCCTAAGGTTGGAATATCTTATAAGCTATTTAAAATTTTTCTGTGCAAGAGGTTTATCTATTTTCTCCCAGTTATTTACTTATTCAGTCATGCATTTTTATCTGTGTAGACTCACGTATATTTATTTTATACTTTGAGTTATAATCCAATAAGTTGTATTTTGTTTCCCAGATTTGTCCAGCTTTGGCCACTGCGAGTCTTTCTTGTGTCCTCAATTCATTTTATTTTTTTGTGTTAGTCTTATATCTTGTAACCTTGCCTAACTCATTTATTAGTTCTGGTAGTTTGGGTTTGTTTTTGTCCTAAGATTCGTAGGATTTTCTACATAGATAATAATGTCATCTGGGAAGAAATAGTTTTATTTCTAAACTGAATGCCTTTTATTTTTATTATTTTAAAATTATTTTTTGTTTTTATTTTTTGCCTTCCTATATCAGCTAGAACCTCTAATACAGTGTTGAATAAAAGTATTGAGAGCAGACCTCCTTGTCTTGTCTCTGTCTTAGGGGAAAAGCATTTTAGTCTCTCATCATAAAGTGTGATTGTAACTCTAGGGTTTTTGTACAAGTTCTTTGTAGTTTTGGGGAAGTTCTGATCAGTTCCTCGTTTATTGAGAGTTATATGTCCGTTTGTGGTGTTAACTTTGTCAAATGCTTTTTTATGTCTCTACTGAGATCGTCCTGTAGTCTTACTTTCCATGTGGTGGATTGTGTTAATTGATTTTGAGTGTTAAACCAGTCTTCACTACTGGCATGACTGCCTGGTCATGATGCATACCCTCCTTACACATGGTTTGACTCACTGTGGGTTTGCCTTGCGCAGTCAGTGTTGTTGATGGCCATTGTAAAGGAAGGAAATAGAGTGGAAAATTTCAGACTATATTAAACTTCACTTCGAGAAGTAATTTGTTTTGTATTTGTATGTACTGTAGTTCATATCCAAAATTTTGAAATCAACTAATTCACTTTTTGAGCCTGAAGATGAGGCAAAAGTGGGGCAAGAAGGCAACTAGCCTTAAGAGGAGGGTGCCTGGTTAAAGGGGGTACAGCTGGGGTGGGAACATGGTATTGGGGAGGGTAGGTGGCACTGGTGGCAAAGAACCTGCCTGCCAGTGCAGGAGACGTAAGAAATGTGGGTTTGATCCCTGGGTTGGGAAGATCCCTGGAGGAGGGCATGCTAACACACTCTAGTATTCTTGATGGAGAATCCCAGGGATGGAGCAGTCTGGTGTGGGAAGCAGTCCAGAGGGTTGCAAAGAGTTGGACAAGACTGAAGCGACTTGGCATGCACACAAGGCAGAAGTGGGATAGGGGTTTCTTTAGAAAAGCCTCATTTATTTCTTAGTTTTGATTAGAGAAATCTTTTAAAAAATATTTCTATTTATTCATTTGCCTGTGCCGGATCTTAGTTGCGGCACATATGATCTTTGACCTTCGTCGCAGCATACAGTATCTTTAGTTACATCATGTGGGAACTAGTTTTCCAACCAGGAATTGAACCCAGGCCCCCTGTGTTGGGAGTGTGGAGTCTTAGCTACTGGACCACCGTGGAAATCCCAATTGGAGAAATCTTTATGGCTACCTGATGAAGCCCGTGGTCTGTGAAAGGATGTAATTAGGTGAAGATTCACAACTTAATGATCTTAGCCAAAGGACTTGGCAGACTATCAGATTTTGGGAGCATGCTCCAATAGCATGCTCTCTTGTACAACTTTACCATGTGGTCTTAAGGTACTCTTCTAGAAATATTATTTTTAATAAAGTCAGGCAGAAGCTATTGTTAGATTTGCTTACATAAAGATTTTGATTCTTATAATATCTTTTCATATGTACTGAGAATGAAATTTTTGTAGGGACACACAGTCTTGAGATAGTAGTTAGTGATATTGTTAGATTTGCTTACATAAAGATTTTGATTCTTATAATATCTTTTCATATGCACTGAGAATGAAATTTTTGTAGGGACACACAGTCTTGAGATAGTAGTTAGTGATTTCAGTTACTGGTTTGTTTCAGGATTCTAGCTGGGCTCAATTGGAGAGACTAGAATAATGATGGGGGAAGAATCTTTATGGTATCTTTTAAGTTTTAAAATGTTGGATTTGTGTTTCTCAGTCATCATCTTTATTATTTGTCAGCTTGGTTCTAATGTAGTGTTTTAGTTTTAAATCTCTGAAGGAAGAAATATGATTAAAGAATCTAAATGCCTTGTCATTCTCTAGATCAAATCAGCTGTAACCAAGGATGTATGTTAACATGTCTTAGATCTGTATGTTTTCCCTGTCTTTATGGGCAGGCACCCTAGGAGGTATTTATTATTAATAAGTTAATTTAAAAATAAGAGAAGGTGAGGGTGGGATGTTTCGAAAGAACAACATGTGTATTATCTATGGTGAAACAGATCACCAGCCCAGGTTGGATGCATGAGTCAAGTGCTCGGGCCTGGTGAACTGGGAAGACCCAGAGGAATCGGGTGGAGAGGGAGGTGGAAGAGGGGATCGGGATGGGGAATACGTGTAACTCTATGGCTGATTCATATCAATGTATGACAAAACCCACTGAAAAATAAAAAAAAGAAAAAAAAATAAATCAACTATATTTTAACAACAAAAAAAAATAAGTTAATTGTCAAACGCAATGGTATTGAAGTAATTTATTTTCTGGATGGTTAAAATTAATCCTGTTGCTTTAAAGCAATGGTTCTTCACCATTTTGGTGTTCAAAAACCCCCTTGAAGCCTATCCAAGAACTTCAGTTAGTGCCTGCTTAAAACTTTTAAATTATACAATTCAACATGCGTTGTTAAATTACCTGTAAAATCTAGCTTTTCACGCATGGAATACCAGAATTAAAATGATTATTTCTAATTATAGCTGTTATTTGAGAAAAATATTATTAAATAGCATAGCCGCTTCCCAAGTTTAGAAAAATAGTAGGCATTGATGTGAATCTCTAATAACATGTACTATAATAGGAACCATAGAAACTTTCAGGACAAGGTGAATAATTCAAAAAATGTGTATTAGGTGATGAAGTTTTAAAAGAATGTCCCAGGATTTGATATCTGAATGTGAAGAGGTAATTGTGGAAGAAGGTAAGTAGTTCAGAGAAGGCTTTATAAACTATGTTCTAAGATTGTTTTTAACAGTAAAATTTTATGATTCTACCCCCAAATAGTATAGTTAACCTAGAGATAGTTCATTTCATAAATCTGTTTCAGATTGCTTTAGCAAATAAAATAATTTATAATCTTTTTTTTAAGTATAGCTATGAAATGGATCTGATGAAATTTCAAATAAATCATGACTAAAATTTACGGTAACATTAGATATAAAATTTATACCTCTGTTTTGTCCTAAATATTTACCTTGCACAGTACTTTATACATAATTTAAACTCTCATTGTGTATTAGTTGTAAAATGTATAATATAAATCAAACCTATCCTTTCCATTTGCCTGGAAATTTTGTTCCTTTACTTAGCTATTTTGTTGTTAATAATGAAAAAAATAGTAAGTTTATTTTCATGTAATATATGTAATTAAGGAAGATTTTGAATGAAATAGAAGCTAGCTTACATATATTAAGTTAGCTTTAAAATTGGTACATTGTTAAAAAGAAAAAGTCAACCAGTAAAATATATACATTCACCTTTAAATTTTATTTCATATAATACCAATGTTAAAATAACACATGCTTATTTTAAAATAAATCTCTTTACATGGCATAGTATACATAGTAATGGAACATACTGCTGTGTTCCTAATTTTAAAAGTAAAATCAGTAAGAATTGTGTCAGTTTTATCTTTATTATGTTTTTACTTTCTTTTCTGCATTTGTTATGATTTTGACATTTTCAGGTCAATCAGTTTTCTTTTTTATCCTCACTTTAAGTCTGTAACGTATCTACTTTGGTTTTATATAGATTTTGTGCTTCTAATCTCCCACCTCTCCCTCATCTCTACCAAATAATTAGTTATTCAGAAGTTTAATTCATTGACTTAGAGATTTACCATTTTTTAAAACGTTTGGCTTAAAATGTTTATGTACCTTTTAGAGATTTAAATGAGTCTTTAGTGAACTAAAGAGGTTTATTTCAGATAACAATTGATTCTCTTTAGGATCAGGCCCTGTATTATAACTCTGCTCAATTATAATATTTAGTAGAATAATACAATTATCTGGAGACTTCACAGGGCAATTTAGTCCGAAGAGCTTATAGCAACACTTGGACAAAGCGTAGGTAGAGGCATAGCTCTCCCATGCCTTGATGTTATTTTGTGGGTTTTTGTTCCTTTGTTTGCCTAGCATATACTTAAAGTGTATTTTTCCTCTATCAATTAGTTATAAGAAATGTGACCGAGGAACCATTCTTCTGTCTCTGTTTTTGGAAAGAACATAATTATATTAACAAATGATTGGGAAACATTTGTTTAAAATGGAAACATATGTAAATTAAAGTCTCACATATGAATAATAGCAGAGAAATAATTTGATGTGTCTGTGGCCTACCTAGTATAAGAAACCAACTTTCTAATAGCTGTGGATGTGACAGTTAGCATTATATCTTCAACTTCCTCTTTAAAATATTTTAATAGATGAGCAATATTGACATGTTTAAGGTACTATTTGGATAAACTTGAACTTTATTTTTTGACCCTGTTGCTTGTGGGATAGTAGTTCCCTGATTGGGGATCAAATTCTTGTGTCCTCAGCGCTGAAGGTGCATAACCCTAACCACTGAACCACCAGGAAGTTCCTAAGCTTGAACCTTCGTTATTGCTCCAGTTACAAAGCTATAATCAGTGCCTTCATAAGTTTTTTCATTTAAACAAAATTTTGAAATTAATTCATGACTGTGCATGATCTCCCTTGCTGTGCCCGGGCTTTCTCTAGTTGCAGTGAGTAGGGGCTACTCTCTAGTTGCAGTGCTCGGGTTTCTCATTGGAGTGATTTCTTTTGTTGCAGAGCGTGAGCTCTAGAGCTCAGTAATTGTGGCACACGGGCTTTGTTGCCCCAGAGCACGTGGAATCTTCCCAGACCAGGAGTCAAACCCGTGTCCCCTGCATCGCATTGGCAGGCAGATTCTTAACCACTGGGCCACCAGAGAACTTCCGTGCCTTTGGAATTTCACCTCAGTGAAGAGCAGGGCAGGAGGGAGAAGGCTTAATTCGATGTCTGTTTTGTACCCAGTACTTTATATATTATCTTTAATCCTCACTAAACTCTTTTGAGGTTGGTATTATTTTCTCCACTTTACAGATGAGCAAATTCAGGCAAAGAGGTATCACAGCAGGTAGCTTAACTAGAGTTCACATCTGTTTGTCTGACTTTAAGGTCCGCGCTCTTTGCATGTGTTGTCCCTTTGGTATGAATTAAATTGGAAATTGGATTTCTTGTGAATAACATGTTTTAATCATTCCATCTACCACTTTTGTTATATATGTAGGCATAATATGTCACAGTTAAAGGGATTGTTATGAATATTTAGGTGCTTTTTTCCTTCTGTAAATACCATTGAGGTGAACATTCCTGTACCATAGCCAGTTAAGATGTTGCCTGATTTCTCCACTAACGACTCCTCCCTGCCCAGCACTAAAGATATATAGTCAGTTGTTGGTATTATGAGTTACTCAGATTAGTTTTTGTTCATCTGTCCATTTGTCCTTTCTTCCTATCTTCCCCTTCAGTATGGTTACAGTATTTTTCTTTTTTAATATAGTTAGGTTCATTTTTTTCAAGTTACTTTCAGTTTTAGGTGTTTTCCTCTTCACATTCCTTCTTATTTTATTTTTTACATATGTAGAATATTAACATGCTTTTCAAAAATCAAAACTTTTCAAAGCCAGCTTGTCTTGTGTACTCCATCTGCTGTCTTCTAATCAAGGATTTTGTTATATCAGTTGTCTGCCCATCAGTAGTTTTCTTTTTTCTGCATCATTGTTGTCCACATACAGACCTGCTGAATTTTCTCCCACCTAAAAAAGCAAAACTGATTTCTCTCCTACCTCACTGGCCCTTCCTTCTTAGGGTTCCTTGGCCTCTTAGTGGTCTTTGACCACAGTCTTTGAGCCATTTCATTTTTTTGGTCTCTATCTTGTAAACGTACATATATAACATTGGTGATTATTAAATTTGTATCTGTAGCTACTGAATAAGATTTCAATATCTAACCTAGTTGGTATCTTCTGTTGGATATCTGATAAGCATCTCTTAATTAAACTATTCTAAGCCTAAATTCTGATCCTTTATCCCAAACTTACTACTCCCTCTCTCTCTTTAACCCCGTAATTGGTGACTCTGTCCTTTCCTTTGCTCAGACCAAAAACCTTGGAGCCATCCTTGCCTTCAGTCTGTATTATCAGATCCTGTTGTTTTAACTTCAATGTATGTCCTGAATTGTTTCCTTCTTCCCACTTCCTACTCTTCCAACTTGATCCAAGGCAACATCTCTGTTACCTGTGCTATTGTAATAGTTTCCTGTCTGGGCTCACTGTTTCTGTCCATGTACTTCATTCATCTCTTCTCAATAGAGTGATCCTTAAAAAAATTGTTCTCTTATTGTGTCCTAGTCAAAACCATCTCCAGTCATTCTCATTTTTACTCAGAGTAAAAGCCAAAGTCCTTAGAGTGGCTTAAAAGGCCCCACATTATTAAAAGGCCCTTGTTATTTCTCTGACTTTATCTCTTTTCATTTTTGCCCTTGTTCACTTCCTACAGCTACAGTGGCCTTTTTGCTATTCCTCAGACCTGTGTGTTCTTTCCTCAAGTTTTTGTCCTTAGCTTTAACTCTGCCTAGAGTATTCTTCCTCTAGATATTTGCATAGCTAGCTCCTTGGTTTTCTTCAGATCTTTGCCCATATGTTACCTTTTTAATGAGGCATTTCCTGTCCACTCTTTTAAAAATGAAAAGATCCTTTGCTTGCACCTCCTATGTTATTTTTGCTTTGTTTTTTCCTCCATAGTTATCAGACTCTGACTTGTTATATATTTAACTTTGTAGATATTGGTTAAAATTTATTGAGTGAATGAATGTGTAATCAGCCCTCTCTTTGTCCTTCAAGAGTTATCCATTCTTCTTGCTACATTCCAGATGCTGATCTCTCTTCTATTCTACTTTATACTGTCTCCTGCCTCAGAACTTTTGTATGTTTTATTCCCTCTACTTGGAAAACTCTTTCCTGCCCCCTTCTTTTTCTGGCCTAGTTAACTTCTACTGCTCATACTTTAGATATCAGCTCAGAAGTCCCTATTTCAAAGAACCTCTGGATTTAGACCCCTGCTGTATTCACTCTTAGTCACGCTCTTTGATCTCTGTCACCAACTAAACTGAGCACTTCACAAAGGCCAGAACCTTGAGCATGCTGCCTGCCAGTGTATGTGTCTGAATAGTGAATCCTCAGTAAGTGTTGAGTTGGCCAAAAGTTCATTCAGATTTTTTCGTTTGGCCAACCCGATACTTACTGAATTAGCTCCCTTCAAGCACTGATCCTCTGCCTTGAGGCAATGATAGGTCATTCCTATGTGCTTAGAAATGGCAGCCTATCAGGAAACTGTGTATTTTCAAATCAAACATGATTGGTGGTAAGTTTGAAATGACTTGGCATTATTGATCAACTCTGAGTTAAATATGAACTTTATATTGACTAAATCAATTTGTTGACATCTTGTGAGAAGATATGAATCCAGATAAGATCTGACTCAAGAAATTCTGGTTTAGAGTCAATGCAGAAGAATGTGCATATTGATTCTTATTGGTGTGTAGGGCATGTAAATAACCTAGTTCATTTTCTTACTTTAACATTTAATATCAAAAAAGGATAGAAGACTGGCTAATAACTTTTTTGTTAGCTAGTAGCTAACTTTGTCAATAGTTTCACTTTTGAAAAAGTAAAGCTGGGTAAAGTTAGCAATTTTTTAATCTTTCAGGGTTGTGTTAAGAATTAATACATATGAAAGTACTTTAAAGTGCATGTGTAATTTATTGTTATTACTATTATCATCTTTATTGGTTGTGACATTGGGCAAACGAGTTGGTTTCTCATTATATTTACTCTTGTAAAAAGTGGGAATAAAAGTAGCATTGACTCTAATGGGTTATCATGAGAATCAGTAATGCGTGCACACAAAGAGAAGAGTCTGCTACCAGTTAACCCTTGGAAAATGTTTGCTGTTTTTATGTTATTATTTTCAGTCTCTTCTTTTAAGAACTTTCCTTTTAAAATCATTATAGAGAATCGGCATTGTTTAATTAGAATTCAGAGTCAGATCTTTAATGTGACTTTTGGCACTTTCATTAAATACTTGGCATGATGAATGGCAGTGTTGGCATCTGCTGCTGCTTCTACTTCTAAAGAGTTATATCTCATTTCCTTTGTGATGGAATTCCAGCTGAGCTATTTCAGATCCTAAAAGATGATGCTGTTAAAAGTGCTGTACTCAATATGCCAGCAAATTTGGAAAACACAGCAGTGGCCACATGACTGGAAAAGGTCAGTTTTCTACTTCTGGTCCACTGACTACGCTAAAGCCTTTGACCATGTGGATTACAACAAACTGTGGAAAATTCTTAAAGAGATGGTAACACCAGACCACCTTACATGTCCCTGAGAAGCCTATATGCAGGACAGGAAGCAATAGTTAGAATCAGACATGGAACAACGGACTGGTTCAAAATTGGGAAAGGAGTAGGTCAAGGCTGTATATTGTCACCCTGCTTATTTAACTTATATGGAGTATATCATGCAAAATGCTGGACTAGATGACTCACAAGCTAGAATCAAGATTGCCGGACAGCAAGGAGTTTAAACCAATCAGTCCTAAAGGAAAGCAACCCTAAATATTCATTGGAAAGACTGATTCTGAAGCTGAAGCTCTGATAATTTGGCCACCTGATGCGAAGGGCTGAATTATTTGAAAAGACCCTGATGCTGGGAAAGACTGAGGGCAAGAGGAGAAGGGGGTGACAGAGCATGAGTTGGTTGGATGGCATCACCGACTCGATGGACATGAGTTTGAGCAAACTGTGGAAGATAGTGAAGGACAGGGAAGCCTGGTGTGGTGCAGTCCATGGGGTTGCAAAGAGTTGGACTTAGTGACTGAACAGCAGCGTTTCCTTACCTCACTTGTGGATTGGTTAGTAAAATAAGAATATTCACTTCTGTGATGTTATCTATAGCAAAGTAAAATGAGGTAGAGGCTGGCTCAAATCCTTACATAATACATGAAAAATAGTAGATACTAAGTAGTCATAAGTTTGAAAGATATTAAGAACTAGAGCTTGAATGTATCTGGTTCTAAGATATTTAAATGTATGGTGATGGTTTAGTCACTAAGTCCTGCCCTTGTGACCCGGGAGACTGTAGCCTGCCAGTCTACTTTGTCCATGGGATTTCCCAGGCAAGAATACTGGAGTGGGTTGCCATTTCCTTCTCCTGGGAATCTTCCCAGTGCATTGATTGAACCCAGGTCCCCAGTACTGCAGGCAGATTCTTTATTGCTGACCCACCAGGGAAGCCCATGTTGTTATTACATTCTTCTTTCTTACTGTTTACTTGTTTTGGTCTGCGCTGGGTCTTGGCTGTTGTTCACAGGCTTTCTTTAGTTGCGGCGAGCAGGATCTGTTCTTCACTGTGGTGTGCCGGCCTCTCTCGCTGCAGAGCGCAGGCCTGGGTGTGCAGGCTTCAGTGGGTGCGCCGCGGGCTCCGGAGGGAGGGCCCGGTGGTTGTGGCGCACAGGCTTGGTTGCCCTGCATCAGTGATTGAACCTGCACCCCCTTCATTGGCAGACAGATTCTTAATCACTGGACACCAGAGAGATCCACTATGACATTCTTAATGCTCTGTATATTTGCAAGAATGACTCAGCGGTACAGTAACTAACACTAAAATAAATGTCAATGTGTATTCTCTTTCAGATTTACCAAAAATTTATCTCCTGACAAGATAAATCTTAGTACCCTTAAAGGAGAAGGTGAACTAAAGAATTTGGAGTTGGATGAAGAGGTGCTCCAGAACATGTTGGATTTGCCAACATGGCTTGCTATCAACAAAGTTTTTTGTAATAAAGCGTCAATTAGGGTGAGACTTTGATATATGTGCAAGGCATTTTCTGTTTTCATTTTATTTATTTCATCCCTATCGTTTAAAATACATATTTTCTTTTCTGCGTTATTTATTAATTTATTAATTTTATTGAAAATTTAATATTCACATTTAAGCAATATTTATAGTTTATTAAAATAATTGTTAAAATTTGGTACATATTTAAAGTTTTCTTCATAGGATTTGTTGTCAAATGGGACAGCTTAAATTTGTAGTAAGTAGAGTCTACTTCAAATGAAGGCCTAAGGACTGATAAGTTATCTTATTCTGGACATTATGCTTTTGTTTGAAATTTTGTCTCTTTTCCCCATTTGTTTCTTATTTTGAGAATTTTAAAGTTTTTTTTAATATTATTCCTGCTTATTAAAACTTAAGCTTTTTTATTATCTTTGACTCTAATCATATCATTTTGCTTCTTTGTCTTAAAGATTAGGCTTAGTTTGAGAGCCTACTCAGTAGAAATACTGCATGCTAAAATTAAAATTAAAATTGGGCTACACAGAAAAGATTGTGGAAAGTTTGCCGTATCCTTTGATGGTCACCTTTAATTTTTGTTCTATCTTCCATAAACCCAAATGTCTTAAAAAAATATTATCCTTAGTATAGAATTTATTTGAACATTATTTATTTGATATTACTTCCATCTAATATTAATGGTCTCACTTTTATGTTTGTCTTGAATATCTACAAGGAAATTGGCTGGAATTCTAGAATTTAAAAGATTATTAAATGAGCAAAACACTGATTATGCTTTGCTGGGAATTCTTAAACTATAAAATCAAAATGTATCTTCAGAACTGGAGAAAAAACCATATTATTTTTTAGATAATATTAATGTTAGTAGAACCTGAAATTTTTATTTAAAAAGATGACCAAGAAAATAAGAATAATAATCTTTTTAAAAATAAAATAGATGCAGCTGATTTCAGGAGTATAAATGAATTGTTCAGTTTAAGTCATCTGATATAATTTGGTATGTCTGTCACTGTGTTAAGGGGTCATCTGTGTTGATTACTGTCTTAAATTATTTTTTTCATGATTCATTTTAAAGAAAAATTTTCTTTTATAGATACCATGGACAAAATTGAAAACCCATCCCATCTGTTTGGTAAGTTCTGAATTGCCTCAGAAATAATTGTTTATATTTGTGTGTAACTACTCTGTTAATATTTTGTTTCTTAGAAACATAATCTTATGGCTTTGTTAGCTTTCATTCTATTTTGATAGTATTTAGTTTTCTCAGTCTTTAAATGGGAAATTTGAACTTTAAAATGAGAGGATCTTTAAAGTTCTTCAGGTCTAGAATATTATATTTTAAGTTAGTATATTTTATTATATCTTTTAACTCTTTATTGACATACTGTGGGCTTCTTCTTTTAATAAAATTTGACCCAGATTTTCTGTGTTTCTGCTTTTACTGATCTAATATATAATATGTTCTTTAATGTACTTTACTTTTTAAGGAAAATTGATTATTTGGTCATTTGCTGATTCATTCATTCCGCTAATACTTATTGAATGCTTCCCCTCTGCCCTGAGGGGACATGTATCTTTATAAGGAGACTGACAGTGAACAAGTAAACAACACAAGGCAGTTTCAGACAAATTCAATATTAAACAGAGAATGAAGAGATGACTGGAGATGTGCTGGTGATGACTACTAAGGACATTTGATCTTTCTTCAAGAAAAACTTAGCCTGAGGAATTTTTTCGTTATGAGAGTGTTTATTTTTTCATATTTTTTATAGTTGCATGTTTTAAATCTCAGGTTTTAGATTGGGAGGAGCTTTCAGAAGTTGTTTAGTCCTATTTACAAATAAGTAATCTATCAATTAGTAATGTACATTCTGAGGTTAGCAATTATGCTTCTGTGAAACCTGATGGTCCCAGCAGTATATGGCTACTACTTACAGTTTTTTCTTCTGTATTCCTGTAATAAGCTTTTCCAGCAGAAAATAAGTGCCTTGAGAAAGGACTGAGCATTTTCTCAGTCTTTAGACCTTTAGACAGACATTTAAAATGACTCTGCTTTATTTTCTTTGCTCCTAAAGAAATGAATGAGAAAGTAGTCTTAAATAATATCCTTATACTATACATAAAATATCTAATGTTTAATGTGTTTTTGTTAGTCCTTGGATAAAGTAATAATGGAAATGAGTACATGTGAAGAACCACGAAACCCAAATGGCCCATCACCAATTGCAACTGCTTCAGGACAAAGGTAAGCTATCCATTAATATGTATGATTGGCAAAGGAAATTTTTTTTCTATAGTCAGCTCTGTTATTTGCAGTAATAGGACATAAAACAAAATTTCCCAGCCTCAACTCTATTTCAGTCACTTCTCCCATCAAACATTATAGTTTTAGTAGACATTTTGCAAGAGTAGCAGAATTGATTTTTAGCCTCTTTTATTCATCTTGCTTTCCTTGATATTAAATAATGATGATCAGTCAAAGGCAGAATAGCAGCAGAAAATGGAAGAAGAAGAGCTTAGGCATTCTGTAAATCAGATACTCTCTTATTTGGTCTCTGAACACTTTTCTCTGCATAACATTTGTTCTCTGCATCAGTGGACCTTTTATGACTCTTAAGAGTTAAGTTGATGCCTTAAAAAAGTATAGATCTTTTAGGTTACTCTAAAATTCATTAAATATAGAACACTCACAGTTTCTACAGATTGAATTTTGATAGATAAAAACCAGATGCTAATAACGTAGAAGCCTATGAAGGAGAGCATTTTACAAAGTAAAGGAGAGCAGTTCACAAAGCCATCTTGAGAAGTTAGAGTGGTTCTTAAAAAATAGATATTTAAAAATTTGCCTGTTTATCTTTGCATTCAGTAAATTTGGATCTTGTTTTATGTATACAGTTTCTTCAAAACAGATTTTCTGCACTATTTTTGGGTGGTACAGGTATTCATGTAAGAAGTTTACATAGATTTTAACGTGACTAGTGCCTCCTCAGGTTGTGCAGCGTGGCAGCCCTGGACATTTATAGTATTCTAGGTGCTGTGAGAACCAGGGATAAACTCTTCTTGAGACTGAACATGCACATACAGGTACACACACGTACTCTCTCTCACATTTTCCTCCTCTTTTACCCACGTTGAACCATCTTTATATTAATGCATTCTGTGAGAATACCTACAGTCTAATCAGTGGCTTTTCACAAGGGAATAGAATGGTGATCCATCCACTGCTGAGAGTTGATTGAGAGCCAGATTTATCAGATATACAGTTTATATTTGGATTATAGGTAATAGTGATGGAGAAAAGAGCTTTCACATTAACATTTTTGTAGTTTATGTATTTTCCAGCAATTTGAGATTTTAAAGTTTAGATTATGATTTCAGGTTAGATAAAGTAGGTTGGAGCAGTTGATCTTAAAATTGGCTAGTCAGAAATATTGGAGAAAAAGGTGAAAGTGAAAATCGCTCAGTTGGCTCCAACTCTTTGCAACCCCATGGACTATACAGTCCATGGAAAACTCCAGGCCTGAATACTAGAGTGGATAGCCATTCCCTTCTCCAGGGGATCTTCCCAACCCAGGGAATGAACCCAGGTCTCCCACATTGCAGGCGGATTGCTTACCAGCTGAGCTGCCAGGGAAGCCCAGGTAGGAGCAGTTGATCTTAAAATTGGCTAGTCAGAAATACTGGAGAAAAAACTGAGATGTTTATAAGACTATTGAAAGGGCAAAAGTAGTTCAGGAAAGTTGTTATAAACAAATGATTTATTTTAATTAGGTGTGGCATAAATTAGGTATTATTGTATGCTAAGCAGTTGACAGTATTTTTCCTGATTCATGTTTTTATAGTACCAACAAGCTTTATAATTTTGGCTTTGGGTATTAATAAATATGTTTTCCACACTTGTCAAATTGTAAGTCATTTAGGGTGCTTATAAAAATCTACAGGGTTTTTTGGGCTCCTTTTTTGAAATTAATGATTCATTAGGTCTAGAATGGTTGTCAAGAATATGAATATATATCTTCAGTTCTTTACAGTCATGCAATTTAGGGAGAAACTGATCCATTTGATTTTGTTTTTAGCTAAGAGATTAAAATAGAGGAAAATTAACAATTAATAGGCTGGCCCTTCCTTCTTTGTAGGACCTGTAAATCATCAGTGCTCCCGTAGACTGGTAGTTCAGTAAACTTTGTAAATTCAGGAATTTGATTTTTTACTTCACGTGGAGATAGATGTCTATGTGGAGATTAACCAAACTCAGAAGAGATTTTTGTAAACTGAAATTTAGTTTATAATGCATGATATAATCAGAAAGATGTACACTTCAGTCACTGATTCTGCCTTTACCCGTCTGATGGTAAAGCCTCCAACACAATTGTAAAACTTTTTAATGTGCATAGATTAGAGTAGATGGGTTTGAATATTCCAAAGGATATTCTCAGATAATTATTATAAAAATATTCTTCCAACTCCAGAAATATTTTTAAGTGACCAATATTTGTTCTTAGGGTCATAATAACTCCTCCAAAATAACATGTTGCTTAAAGACCACACCAGCGTTTTGAAATAGCTGTTATTTTCATTTTACAAGTAAGGAAACTGAGGCTCATAGACTTGTAATAGTATTAATAAAACCGTAATACTACTATTTATAATACTACAAATAATACTTATACACCTTTTAAAGTATCATGAGTCCAGGGATGGTCTTCTTGCTTCATATGCCTTATTTCCTACAGTCCAAATGTAAGCTACAAAGTATATCCTGATTTAAAAGATAAGTCATCTGAATTTTAGGAAAGATAAGTAATTTTATTTATTCATTAGGATAGTAAATCAAGAAGCATAGCAGGTATAGAGGAGCAATGTGCATGATCAGTAAAAATGATGGCCTCACTTTATGGATGTTGGCTTTGAAATATGTGAGAAGCAGCCAAGTAGAGCTAGCTATCTGATGGATATTTGAATTTTACAGTCTGAAGTTTCAGCAAGAAATCTGATACAGATTTTGGAATAATGGTCATGATTGAAGTAAGGTGCCAATTTTGCAAAAACTTTCACCACCCCCCTGCCAAAATGTATTGATAATCTTGTTTGTATTTAAGTCTTGCTGTACTTATCATTTTAAAAAACTTTTTATTTTGTATTGGAGTACAGCCGATTAACAATGTTATGGTAGTTTCAAGTGGATAGCAGAGGGGCTCAGCCATGCATATATACTAAATATATATACATGTATACTTATTCTTGAAACATGACTTTTATTGTTTCTCTATGTCTTTGCTCATGCTTTTCCTTCTTTTAAGATTTTCCTTCCTTCTTATCTCTCCTTGAGGAAAGTTCATCTTTCTATTTTGGATATATTTCTCATTAATTCTAAACAGTTTCTTCCTCTACTGAGTGTACCAACGATTCCTTTTAAAAAAGCACCTAAAAACAGACTCCCTCATGTTTCAGTTACTAGGATATGTGTTTTTTTTTCCTCCCCCAGTAACTTTCAAGCCCTGTAATGCCATAACTCTGTTTTGGTTTTCTTAGGTCCTAGCATTGTTCACATAGTAGATGCTCCATAAATATTTACTGAATTGAATTATATAATGTGAACTTTTTCTGGCCTTATCCCTAAACTATGAGATTATATTCCAGTTGACCTCTGCAGCCTTCTTTGTATCAAGAATTTAGCCATCTGATTTACTTTATTGATGCCAGTTATCTGCACTAGTGATTTTTAAAGCAAGCAACTTTGGATGGCAATTAAAATAATTTAGAGAGGCCAATTTTAAAAACCTTGAGCATTTTGAAAAAAAAGTAAATAAATAAAAACCTTTAGCATTTTGAAATAGCTTTTTTTTTTTTTTGTAATTTACATGTAGCCAGACTAGATTGTTTTAACAAAAATTCATTTTGTTAAACAAAGATGAGTAATGTGGCAATTTGTGTGAGAATATTAACAGAAAACTTCACTTTTAATGATTTATTTTTGGCTTTAATGCATTATATTTTGCTTTGTTTTCTCAGTGAATACGGCTTTGCTGAAAAAGTAGTTGAAGGAATTACTGTTTCTGTAAATTCTATTGTCATTCGCATTGGAGCAAAAGCCTTTAATGCCTCCTTTGAACTTTCCCAGCTAAGAATCTATAGTGTAAATGCAAACTGGGAACATGGAGATTTACGATTTACTCGTATTCAGGATCCACAGAGAGGAGAGGTAAAGATTCTGTTTTTCTTTCTTTGTTTAAAAATGTTTTAGCATTGATTAATATTAAAGTATATTTAAAATAATTACTTTTTGTTGCCTATATTCACATAGTACTAGATTTACTTTTTCCCATAAACTGTACTTTTCTCTGTATTATTTTTAACTATAAAATGTACATTTTTAATGTTTTTACTGTTATCTTTCAACTTAGAGAGTTAATGAGTCCTATTTTAACTTCTAAGCTACTCAGAATTGAATTTTAAATTTACAAAATTAAAATGTTTTGTTAAATTCTTCATGGTTACGTAATTCAAATGTTCTTTGTGTTCTATATTAAAATTAAATTACTTGGAATAAAAGTGTCAACAGCTTTACAGATGATGACTGTAATTATGGAGATGTGTTACTGAATTTGAAAGTGTGTAATTAAAAGTGAAAGCGTAGTGAATAGATCTGGAGGATCATGTGAAAATCTGTGAAGAGGTGCGTTTCCTTTTTTGGCTGCACTTGGTCTTGGCTGCAGCGTGAGCGCTCTTCTCTAGTTGTGACACGCAGGGTCTTCCCTCGTTGCGGCCCCCAGGCTTCTCTGTTTGGCGCAGGGGCTCAGTTGCTCTGAGACATGTGTTGCTTCATGGCATATGGGATCCTCCTTCCCCGACCAGGAATCGAACCCATGTCCCCTGAATTAGAAGGTGGATTCTTACAATTGGACCACCAGGGAAATCCCACAAGATACATTTTTGTAACTTTTTTTTTGTTTTTATAAATCTGCATTTTTCAAAAAAATCGTATTTTTCAATAAATTAAAGTCAATGCAACACCCATGCAAGCTAGAATGCTAGCTGTTTGGTGAACAAGGACCTGACATCAGAACCAGAAGTCTATAAAAGTCCCAAATATAAAGTGTGATCTTCTTCAAACTGCGTCCATTCCTCGCATTGATGATGTGAAACCCAAACCCATTCCTCTCTGTGTGTGGGTTTGTGATCTTGCCATTTCATACTGAGCATCTAGATTTCTAAACACTTCTTCCTGCTGTTTCTTTGTAAATATCAGATCAGTGATACTGGTGTTAGTGTTGTAATCAGGTTAAACCCACTTCCATTAAACTTGACAGGACTATAGAAGGACAATATTTTTTAGTTCATGAATTCTACTTTTCAAATATATAAAAGCTGCAGGTGGGATAAATATCTCATACATGAATTTTTGGTGTCCACTGTCTTGTGTACTTTTTGTATTTAACCTTGTACAGTTATTTTCATCTCTTGAAACGTGAAAGAAATGTTATGTAGATGTTCTTTAGAAGATCTGGCCATTTGGTACATAATCCAGCACAAATAAGCTGGGTGGTAATGATAATAAAATTGGTTTTCTCAAGACTGGTGTTAATTTAAAAAAAAAAAAAAAAATCTGCATTTTTCTTATTCCGTTTTGTGTTTGTGAACCTAATCTCTTGTTCTCCCTTTAGGTGTTGACCTTTAAGGAGATAAATTGGCAGATGATCCGAATAGAGGCAGATGCCACCCAGAGCGCACATCTGGAAATTATGTGCGCCCCTGTCCGCTTAATAACCAACCAGTCAAAGATCAGAGTCACGCTCAAAAGAAGAGTAAGTCAGCAGTTATTTGATTCATGTGGCAACTATTGGAATTGATGAGAAATTTTAAATTATTTATAGGTGAAATATTGGCATATTAAAACAGTGCAAAATAAAAGGAAATATAGTGCCTCAAGCAATATTTGAAGAAATCTGGTGTGATGATACCATTAGGTTTAATATTAGTATTTTTATTTTTGTTGAATTGATTTCTCAGTTACGAAATAGTAGCTATTTTATAATTTTATGTCTCCTATTGAATATTCCTCAGGAGTGGGTAAACAGTAACGTCTTCACTATTAGTAACCAAAACTACTAGTTTTAGAAGGCTATTAAGATACGACTGTATATTTAGATAAATATGGAAGGTAGCTGCTTAAGGATGTCAGCATTTGAAAATCCATCATAGACTTTGATGAAATTTAATGTGGGAAAGTAATCACTTTTTTAAAAACATGGCTCAATTAAAATAATTTTTCAGAGTATGACACTTAATACAAATATTGTGAAATGTGGTTAAAATAGCATTTTAGTTTTAAATTAATTTTAATGCCTCCTTTTCTACTGGAATTACAGCTGACCCTTGAAGCACACAGTTTTGAACTGTATGGGTCCACTTGTATGTGGATCTTTTTCAATAGTGTATACTGCAATACTGCATGGTCCAGGTTGGTTGGACCCAGGATGCAGAGGAACCCTGGATGTGGAGGAACCTTGGATACAGAGGGCCAACTATAAGTTATATGCATTAACCGCGGCATTATTCAAGGGTCACTTAGGGTTGCATTAACATTGATAATTATATGATTTTTAGCTATAAATGCAGAATTAAATTATACAAATGCTTATACCTATGTAACATGTACCTGTTAAGGTAAAGGAACCTGCCAGTGTTTTTTTTACCACTGTATCTCCAATACTAGGAGATATTTCTTCCATATTATAGGAACTCAACAAATATTTGGTGATAAAGGAAGCGTTTATTTAAATCATTGAAAAAATTTTAACTTTTAAAAAGTACAAGTGCATTATAAGTTTTATTACTTGGCTTAATTTTATGAATCATTTTTCCCTGACAGTTAAAGGACTGCAATGTCATTGCAACAAAGTTAGTTCTAATATTGGATGACTTACTGTGGGTTTTAACGGATTCCCAGTTGAAGGCTATGGTACAGTATGCAAAGTCTCTTAGTGAAGCAATAGAAAAGTCAACAGAGCAAAGGAAGAGTATGGCTCCTGAACCTGCACAGGTACGCTATTAACTGCTAATAGGAAAAGCACTTCACTTTACATGGTTTAAGTGGTTTAAAAATCAGAATGGTTAGTTGTTTTCTCTATGTGAAATAGATTATAATACTTTGAGCCCAATAATTTTCTTATATATCGAATGTATTTCTGTCTATATAGTACATATCTTATTTGCAAGTCTGTGCTTGGCACTAGACTTAATGATAACATAAAAGTATTCTGATGTTACAAATACGTCTTTTTAGGAAATTTATAAAAATACAAGTTGAAGTTCAAAAGAAAAAAACCTGGGTGATTATAGTCATGGGAGAGAATGTAAGGATTGACATAAAAGCCCTAGGGAATTGCTGAAGGTGAACACAAAGCTGTTAGAATTGTCTGATGGCTGGGACAAAAATGAGGGAAGCTATTTAATGATCACTTTCTTAAAATCAGAAGCATTACTAGTTTTTTTTTCCTAAAAAGAAAAAGTTTTCTAACCTTCCCTAGCACTAAATACTGAGAATTTAACATGAAAATTTTTGTAGAAGGGAAATTGGAAATCCCAGCGTGTACTGTCTTTTGATAATTTTATGAGTACGATTGACTTTTTATATCTATCCAATAAAAACTTAATGGATATTGTGAAATCATACTTCTTGAATTATTTCATCGGAAATAGAGTAATTCCTGTACTTTGCTGGTAATCTGACTGATATGTGGGAATTTAGGCTTTACTGTGACTGTCACATCGGCATTGTTTACTGCCTGCCTGCTTTGTCATCAGGTGCAGGGCTAGATGCTGCTGATGCAGAAATAAATATTGTCTGAACCTGCCCTCAAGGATCTCAGAATGTAATGGGGAACCAAATGTAAAACAGATCATTGCAGTCCAGCATAAATGCCAGAGTGCAGAATTAAAAATGGGGATGAGGGATTTCCCTGGTGGTACAGTGGATAAGAATTTGCCTGCCAGTGCAGTAGATGTGGGTTTGATCCCTGGTCCAGGAGGAAATGGCAGCTCACTCTAGTGTTCTTGCCTGGTAAATCTCATGGATGGAGGAGCCTGGCGGACTTCAGTCTGTAGAGTCGGACCCAACTGAGCAACTGAACAACAGTAAGAACAGCTGGGAAGATTCCACGTGCAGTGGGGCAGCTGAGCATGTGCGCCGCAACTCCTGAGCCTGTGCTCGGGAGCCTGTGAGCCGCAACCACCGCAGCACACGTGCCTGGAGCCTTGCTCTGCCCCCGGAGAAGCCCTGTAGTGAGAGGCCCTTACGCCGCAGCAGTGCGTAGCCCCCTGCTCACTGCAGCTAGAGAAAGCCCGCACACAGCAGTGAAGACTCAGAGCCGCCAATGAAAGGAGGGATGAGGAGATTACAGAAGGACAGAGAAGTTTTAATCAGCTGCTTGTGGATGGACTTTGGAAAGGTTTCACAAAGAGGATAATGAAGTTAAGTCTGAAAAATGAGTAGGAGTTCACAGGTGAGAGAAAGGGTGTTTCAGATGAGGAAATAGCGTCTACAAAAGCATGATGGTGATAGAGAGCATGGTATTTTCTGATAAAGATGAGGGGCTTAGGGTTACTAGAGCATTATTTTTGAGAGTGACGTACACATGCCTTGTGAATATGTGACAACTTTCCAAGTTTTAAGAAAATTGTTTCACATCTTCCATTTTGATGCATACTCTTTGTTGTGTTAAGATGTCAGCCTGGTTCTCCAGTTCCGTAGTTACTCCTATCCTAGTATCCTACTTTACAAATGAAAGGCATTCTTCTTACTCATCCTGGTTCTTACTGTGATAGATTTGTCAGGGGTGGATGGTGAGGTGGGCAGGAGGGTTTTGACCCAAAAATCTCTGGGAAATGACAGGCAATTTGAAATACTGCTGTCCATGTTGGATGTGAAAGACCAGTGACAAACTAACACATTAGGTGATTTCCACTTCTTTGCTTTCAACATGTTTGAAGGAAGATTTAATAAATGTCTGCTGCTAGACTATTAAAAATAATTTTTTTTTACAGTAGATCACTTTGTGAATCCTGGCATGTAACTTGAAAGAGTTCAAAGAATCATGTTGCTTTTGCTAAAACAAAATTGACTTCATTCCAGCCTACCTGTTGATGTGAACAAAGTTTCCCAGAGCTTTAAGCTATAAAAACAGAATTGATGGTGAACCTGTAGAGAATTGATGGTGAATCCTGTATCATTCTACCAAATAATTAATATTTATCCAATCAGATGTCTTCATATATAATTCTGTGTGGGGATCTAATGTTAAAAGTTTGATGAACAGAGTATTGGATCATAGCATAGAATAGGGTTTTCCTAGGGAAGTAGCCTGAGTTCAAGCAAAGTGGCCACTAGACACGATGGGCATTATATGTTTACTTTTCCCATGGGCATACAGAAGTCAATGGAAACAAAAGTTAAGTATGACATGGTGGTGTTATAAGAGGGTAGATTGAAGAGTAGAAAGGCTGCCACTCTAGGGAAGGGGTAGACTTGGATCTCTAGCAATGGTTTGAAAGAAGAAAAAACAAGCCAAATTGGGGAAAGATATTTGAGTGTTTTATCAGTTAAGGATAGAGAAGAGAGAAAAGTTGAACACTTCTTGAATAATTAGTAATTCCATTAACCAGAAGAATAAGTCCAGAAGGAAGCAGGTTTGATTAGGGGATGTAAGGCTAAGAAAAGGTAATAATGAGTTCCATTTTGGAGTGGAAAAAAATAATTAAGAAAGTACAGGAGGTAATATTTTGCAGTATTATCATCATAAACACTAGCCTGTTAAAGCTTGCAGTGACGATTCATGTATTATAATTTAGGATGTCATTAACAGAGATGATAATTGAAAGATCAGTAGACAAAGTGTTGATGTTACTATAGCTTATTTATGCAATATGTAGATAGATGTCTTTATATAAAATAGAATATAGATTAGGAAGCTATATAAAGATACAGGTTAGGAAATGAGAAACAAGGACAAAATTCTATAATGCTACTACCATAACAAAACCAGTGTTAGCATTTTGAGGTATTTCCTTACAGATTTTTTTTTGCCTAAGCATCTGCATCATTTCATAGTTTAGAGAGGATGTAGTAGCAAATGGCTGTGGTTTTCTTCCATGCCATTAGTATTTAGTTAGTCTTTTTTGTCACTCCTTAATGTTTTATAGTAGTTACACTGAGCCACTCACATTGCTGTGGGATGTCTTCCTTCAGTGGTAGTTGTCACATCGCTATTTTAGGTACCAGGAGTGTGCATTAGAGAGTGAAGTATTGGTTCCTTTGCTCACCTTACAATTTGCGAGCTTTACGAACTTGAAAATTAAGAATTTTTAAAAGATTATTCATGAGGCAAGAGTTTATAGTGGCCCACTTTCCTCCCTACAAATAGCATCCAAAAGCCTGAATGTACCTTAGTACAAAGAAAAGAGTTTGTAGGGAGATTAATGCTTATGTTTTTATTTGTATCAGTATTTATCTTAATGAAAGACAGGAAACATAATTAAAGCAGTACAGGAGAGTGTTTTCTTTCAAAATAATACCATCACAGACATAAGTAATAGTCTGTAAGGCTTTAAAAGTGGATGGGGGCCTTTTCTGCGCTCGCGCTTATCGTGGAGCCATCAGACGCTCCCTCAACATGCAGAACGACGCCGGTGAGTTCGTGGACCTGTATGTGCCGCGGAAATGCTCCGCCAGCAACCGTATCATCGGCGCCAAGGACCACGCGTCCATCCAGATGAACGTGGCCGAGGTTGACAAGGTGACAGGCAGGTTCAACGACCAGTTTAAAACCTACGCTATCTGCGGGGCCATTCGCAGGATGGGTGAGTCAGATGACTCCATTCTCCGGCTGGCCAAGGCCGACGGCATCGTCTCAAAGAACTTCTAACTGAAGAGGATCCCGGATATGGAATATTTGTTATAAATAAAGTGAAAACCTAAAAATAAATAAATAAATAAATAAATAAAAGTGGATGGGGGAAAACATAAGAAAAAGTGATTTTTCTGATGAAAATCAGTTTAATAATTAGTAAAAAAGCTTACTTGGACCCCTGGAATCTAAGGCTTCACAACTGTTTCATCTTTGCTTTCCTTTAAATAATGTGGACCCCAGTCATTTTTATCGAGAGATTCTCATTTACTGAGTACACTTGGAAATTCTTTTTACAGTATGATTATAGTTCTTACTATGAAGAAGGTATATACTGTATATAAGCTGTATATATAGTACTTTAACTTTCTGTAAATAACTATACTTTTGTTAATGAATTGTTCTTAGAAAGTTTAAAAATATTTTAAATAACAAGTCTAGTCTTCTTTTGTTACCAAAGTTTCATATATAGTTTTATGGTTAACAGATATACAGATCATCTCATAGTATACTTATGTATGTAGAGTTACTTTAAGCTATTGAAAGTTCACAGATGTCTTTATACTTCAACAGTATACTATGTTTTCTCTCTTCGGGGAGAAAAGAATGTGAACTCACAAACTGTTATAAACCTGTGCTGTTTTCTGGCTTCTTCAAGTTCAGAAGACATGCCACACCTCTTAAGAGCACCTATGGTACTAAATAATATTACAGGTGGTTTTACAAAGTAATTATTTATTTCTTCAGGGCATATAATAGTGTATGTAGCTAATGTATACAGGGCTCACATTTGTTTTCGTTTTTTATATATAGAACTAATAATATTTAAATAAGCTGCCTTTAATAGTTAATAAATATATTTTCTCAAACAGGGAGGGCTATAAATATGTAAATATAGCTATTCAGATATTTACTAAAACATATTAGGTTCATATTCAAATTGTTTATAGTTCTCTAGTTTTTAGGTTTTAGTTTTATTCCTACATAATTTAGAAAATATTTTGGGGAAACTTAGTTACTGATGCAAAATAAAATGTATTTGCTTACTTTATGACTTTATTATTAAAAATATTTAAGTTTTCTTGAGTGGGGAATGACAAATATTTAACTTGCAGTGACAAGGCAGCTTTAAATCTTTTAGAGCTCTGCGATAGCCCCATCTACCCAGCATGCGAAGACACCACAGACTTCAAATGCTCCTGATCTAAATGACGCAATTGTGAAACTGTTCAGTGACTTTGATGTTAAAGAAACCTCCCATCATTTAGTGATTTCTCATCTAGATCTACATATATGTGATGATATTCATGCTAAAGAAAAAGGTAATAAAAACTGCTATTTGAAACTATTTTGATTTTTCTCTAAAATTTACTGCACATCTGGATTGTTTTTCATATGTAATAAGTAGTCTGTATTCTTAAAATAACTGGTCATAATTTTATCATTCATTGAGATACATAGATGAAAGGTATAATTTTAAGGATTATATATTGGTATAAAATGTTATTTTGCTTTGATACTTAGTGCCTTGACATAATTAATTGTTAGCTGTCAATGTTAATGGTAAAATTAGTTTGTTTGTTTTTTAAAAAGACTGACATCCTTAGACGATATGAAAAATTAGACTTGCCTTTGGATTAGCTTTTTCACAATTTTGAAATTGTTCATAAATTAAATTTTAGCCCATACTCAAGTCATAATTATTTGCATATGTATTTTCACTTGATTTTAGCCCAGAGCCTGAGAAAGGATACATGTATATTTTCAGCATTATAGTTGATGTACTATTTTCCACCCCCATGTGCATATAAACACAACTATGTGACTGTTTAAATTTTTTCTGTCTCCTTACTCCAGATCTTCTCTAAATTTTGTCAGGAAGGCAGATTCCAATTAGGAAAGTGTTTTCTTTTAGCTTTAGCTTCTCTTATTTTTCCTTATTTAATGAACACAAGTAATGGGTTAACAGGGAGGTGCCCTTGGTCACTTTGAAAATCTGTACTCTAGGTGCTAGGCATTTCTATATATCCTTCAGAGCGTCCCTGGCCCATAATTATTAGAAGGTTTCAGTGTCCTGCTTCTAAGACATTGGTTCTCAAACCTTGATGAACACGAGAATCAAGCTGAGAATCTTTTATTTATTTTCATTTGTTAAATGTTTATTTCTTTTATGTTTTGCTGTGTTGAGTCTTCACTGCTTTTTGTGGCTTTTTCTGGTTGCAGCAGGCGGGGGTTGCTCTCCGTCATCGTGCACGCTTCTCATTTTAGTGACTTATCTTGTGGTGGACAGGCTGTAGGTGCCCCGGCTTCAGGAGTGGCAGCACATGGGCTCGGCAGTTGCCGTTCGTGGGCCCGAGAGGACACAGACTTCAGTAGTTGTGGCACTCGGGTTCATAGTTGCAACTTGTAGGCTCTGGAACGCTGAGTAGTTGTGGGACACGGACTTAGTTGCTTCACAGTGTGTGAAGTCTTCGCAAACCGGGGATCGAACCTGTGTCCTCTGCATTGCAGGTGGATTCTTGTCTGCTCTGCCACCGGGGAAGCCCAAACTGAAACTCTTTTAAATGGAGGTATCTAACCTGTGGGCCTCAGACCTGAATCAAAAACTGTGTCTATGAAATTTGTTGCTGTGAATTTTTATAACCGTTGAGAGTGAATATTGAGACCAGCCCCTGATACTTAGCTGTAGAAGTTATCCTGCCTTCTCAGGGCAGCCAGATATCAGCTGCCAGATAAAGAGCAGAAAAGGTTAAAGAAGATTTGAAGTTTGGAGAGATTTGTTGTCTTTTGTTTGTCTACCTTTGTGTCATTCAGCTTATAGGTGGCATCTTCTGCTTTAGTGATTTGAAAGGTAAATCAAAAAAAGTTAAAACAAACCAAAATATCAGAATGAGGGGTCAAGGTTAAGTGATAAGCCAAAAACAGAGAAAAGTGTTTTCTAAGCTCTTTTACATTCCTCATTCTATATTCCCTTATCAGTTCAGTTCAGTTCAGTTCAGTCGCTCAGTTGTGTCCAACCCCATGGACTTTGCGACCCCATGAACTGCAGCACGCCAGGCCTCCCTGTCCACCACCAACTCCTGGAGTCTACTCAGACTCATGTCCATTGAGTTGGTGATGCCATCCAACCATCTCATCCTCTCTCATCCCCATCTCCTCCTGTCTTCAATCTTTCCCAGCATCAGGGTCTTTTCGAACGAGTCAGTTCTTCTCATCAGGTGGCCAAAGTATTGGAGTTTCAGCCTCAGCATCAGTCCTTGCAGTGAACACCCAGGACTGATCTCCTTTAGGATGGACTGGTTGGATCTCCTTGCAGTCCATGGGGCTCCCAAGAGTCTTCTTCAACACCATGAGTCAAAAGCATCAATTCTTCAGCACTCAGTTTTCTTTATAGTCCAATCTCACATGCATACATGACCACTGGAAAAACCATAGCTTTGACTAGACGGATCTTTGTTGGCAAAGTAATGTCTCTGCTTTTTAATAAGCTGTCTAGGTTGGTCCCTTATAGAATAATATAAAAGCTGTTATTTAAGGAGAAAACCCCTCTACCAAAATAGCTTCCTCACACTACAGATCTATAATCAGTTCTCTGCTATTCTAAAATCCAGAAGGGCCCGAAATTCTTTTTCATAAGTTTGTAAAGAGTTTATTTTCTGGCACAAGTTTATCCATGGAGCATGTTGCTATTTATAATCCTTATTTTACCCATTTAGTGTAAATACTTGAGTTTTGCTGAAGAATTACTGTCTTTCATTACTTTGTGTGGACTTTCCACGTGCTGCTAGTGGTAAAAGAACCCGCCTGCCAGTGCAGGAGACCTTAAGAGACGCGGGTTCAGTTCCTGGTTTGGGACAATCTCCTGCAGGAGGACATGGTAATCCACTCCAGTATTCTTTTCTGGAGAACCCCATGGACGGAGGAGCCTGGCGGGCTGTGATCTATAGGGTCGCACAGAGTAGGACGTGGCTGAGCGACTTAGCACACATGGCTTGGTGCTGCCTCAGAACCTGCTGGCAGTGGTGTGTGTGTGTACAAACACACACACACTCTTACACACATACCATATTACTTTACTAAAAAGCTGAAGCAGTTCTGAAGCACTTGACTCCATGTGTTTTAGGTAAGGAATTGTAGTTCTGTGCTAGAAATTCTGCCAGGTGAGATAAATTGGAGTTAAATTAATATAAAGAGTATGTACATAGCTTTATACTAGTTTGTATTTGTTTAGTCCATGCTGGGCTTTTTATTTTTTATTACCTTTGTTTTTGCCTGTGCTGGGTCTCCATTGCGGTGCCCAGACTTCTCACTGCAGTGGCCTCTGTTTTAGAGCACACGCTCTCGGCTCACAATTTCAGTCGCTGCAGAGCATGAGCTTGGTGGTTGTGGCCCACGGGCTCTAGAGCGTAGGCTCAGTAATTGTGGCTCATGGCCTCAGCTGCTCCACGGCATGTGAAATCTTCCTGGATCAGGGATCGAACCCTTGTCCCCTGCATTGGCAGACAGATTCTTATCTTCTGCACCACTAGGGAAATACTGTCCAGGCTGTTTTAATATTTGATTTTTATGTTGGAGTTACACTGACTGTTTACCTTTGGATTTTTTTTAACCTTTTTATTTTTTTCCTTCTAGTTTTATAAAGATATAATTGCCATGTAACACTGTATAAGTTTAAGGCATACAACATGTTGATTTGACTTACATGCGTTATGAAATGACCCTCATAGTAAATGTAGTGCCAGTCCGTCATCTCATATAGACACACAATTAAAGAAATTAAAAAAATTTTTTCCTTGTAATGAGAACTCCTAGGATTTATTTTCTTAACAATTTTCATATAGAACATACAGCAGTGTTAATTATATGTATCATGTTGTACATTATATTCCTAGTACTTACTTATCTGATAACTATGGAAGTTTATACCTTTTGACTGCCTTTATCCTCTTCTCCCTTACCCTGTCTATTACTCATGTACATGTGGAATCTAAAACACAAGATACATGAACAGACATAACAAAATAGAAACAGTTTTAGATACTTCCAATCTTAATGTAGCCATGTGACTTTAGCTAATTCACCTAAACTAGTAGATTCAGTTGCTTCTTCAGTAGGAGGCAAGATGGTGTAATGTAGTGGTTAAGATTTCCTGGTTTCAAAGCCAGCTCTGCACTTACTGGTTGCACAACCTTGACCTATTTAATTTTGTTAAGTAAATAGAGTGATGTTACCTGTTTTATAGGTTCGTCATGAAGAACAAATAAGTACACCTAAAATTTTTAAAACAGTGCTTGGCATCTGGCTAGGACTGTAAATATAAAAGTTCTGCTATTCTTGTATCTTCGCCTTTTAGCTTAGTACTTGCATATGATAAGGACTCAATAAATATTTACTGGATTGAATGCATTTCCTAAAATCCTTATTGTATTAACCTTGGTAACAGAGACAGTTGTCACTGCTTGGACTGCCAGTGTGGTAAATGAAATGTTTCTGATATTTGCTTAATCCTTCTTTCTCTCTCTCTCTTTCAATTTCATTTTTTTTCCTCCCCAGAGTCAAACAGACGTGTCACCGGAGGGGCTATGCAGCTGTCCTTTACACAGCTGACTATAGACTATTATCCTTATCACAAAGCAGGTTTGTGTAACAGTTTCTTTAAATTGTGTAACTCTTGCTTTTAAGTTATATCGCCGATCTATTGCACTTGTTTATATTTAATTTTTTAAGGAGAAAAGAGATTAAGACACTTAATATTTTTTCCCCTGGCCAGTATCTTATGAAGAAAATATAATTGCCGTAGAAAACATTCATGTAGTTTATGTTGAGGTTTATGTAGATTATTAGCAAATATAATTGTTAAAAATTGAGAAAGATTAGAATATAGAAGACTACATTTGTACTGTGTTGTATTTTGTTAGCTGTGACAAAAGAAAGTTATTAATATGTTTTGCATTTTAAAATATATATATTCAAAAATCAAAAAAGAAAGAAACTTTAGTTAAGTTGTTAAGTTGTAGGATTCCAGGTACCTTTTTTGAAACTTTTCTGTACTTTCTAAATTTCATCAATAGATAAGGTTTAATAGATTCTTTAATAATCAAATATTGATAGGTACTCCCCCTCCCCAAATAATGAAAATGAAAACATGTATGTTTATGGCCAAATTAAGTAATTTGACCTTATATCCATTTTTGCATTTTGGTGATATGTGACTTTTATTTTTTAATTCATACAAATAAGGAAAAACAGATAGCTATAAAGAGTTTTCTAGAAGTTTTAAAATATGATCAAATTTTTCTCTTCACAAATTTCAATCTCCCAGTATTGTTCATTTCTGTGTTAGTACCTGATAGAATTTAAAGATTGTGGTATTTAGAGTTTTGTTTGAAGGACTTTGTGTTACTTTGTCTGTCCTCCTGATTCATTGGTTACTTACATATATTGAATATAATTTTTACCATAGAAATCTTTCTTATTTGCGACGTAAAACTTGTATTCATAAAGTAGATTTTATTTTCTTAGCCCTTTTACGTAGATGTTACTTCTCTTGGTTGCTACAAAAAGACTTAATAATCCTGATTTAAAATTTTTCCTCCAAAGATATATACATACCAGTATATCAGCAGTTACTTTACCACACGTCTTTGATGAAGAACCTTTTTTTCTGTGTGGTATTTTCCAGAATTCTGTCTAACGGGGTTAGGCCAGGTGGGTGAGCATTTAATGAAGCTTGACCGCCAGTGCTGCTTCTTATCGAAACTTGAGTGATGGTCTGCTAAGCCTGGGTTCTAGATACGAATCCTCCCTGATGATTTTCTTTTGATACTCTCCCTCAATTCTAAATATTTTACTCATATTTTGTGGGAAGATTAATGTCTGTAGTTGGTGAAAGCTTCAAATTTATTGGAAGATTAAAGAATCTCTTGAGAAAATGAATATATTACTAGAAGCTTTCTGTTCAGTTCAGTTCAGTCGCTCAGTCGTGTCTGACTCTCTGTGACCCCATGGACTGCAGCACGCCAGGCTCCCTGTCCATCACCAACTCCCAGAGCTTGCTCAGACTCATGTCCATTGAGTCGGTGATGCTGTCTAACCATCTTATCCTCTGTCATCCCCTTCTCCTTCCACCTTCAGTCTTTCCAAGCATCAGGGTCTTTCCCAGTGATTAGTTCTTCACATCAGGTAGCCAAAGTATTGGAGTTTCAGCTTGAGCATCAGAAGCTTTGCTATAATGGAATATGTGAAAAGTGCATTTTTCAGTGAAATACTTGTTATTCATTTTACAGGAGATAGTTGTAATCATTGGATGTATTTTAGTGATGCAACCAAAACAAAAAATGGATGGGCCAACGAGTTATTACATGAATTTGAGTGCAACGTTGAAATGCTTAAACAGGCTGTAAAGGATCATAATGTAGGTTCACCTCCTAAATCCCCAACACATGCCTCTCCCCAGCACACACAAACAGGTATTTTACCTTAACAACATTATGTCACTCCCCTAATATTAATTGTGTATGTGTATATGTGAGGATGTATGTGTATGTTCACCATATGATATTTTCTGTAAATAAGTATTGTGCTTAATTAATGTCTAAGAAACCTGTACCTCATTCAGATCATAGGATTATAGATAAAAGCACTTTATAAATTAATATGACTAGTAGAAGTAATACCCCTGTAGAATATTACAGACTCCTAAGTGACAGGTAGATTTCTCTTTTTAACAGGAGTTCTACCAAAAGTTATTGTATGAGAGCTTCTTAAGTGTGATATAAGTATGATTCCCATTTGAAGAATAATCCTCACAAATAAGAAACTAATCATCATAGTAACTTACATTCTTATGTCAGTTTATATGTAAAGTGTTTCCACATATGTTATCTTGTTTGAGAAGTTAGGGCTCATCTATATTTCTAGTAGCTGAATTACAATAAAAGAGTGACTGTTAAAAATAATTTTACTCTAAATTGAAAGGAATTTTTGTTTCCCACAGAGAAAGATTCAGCTCTGAAAGGGGCTTCCAAAAAGCCTTCTGCGTTATCTCAACAATCCAAAGTGAAGTTAATGTCTAGTTCTGTTGTGGTTAGACTTGCTGATTTCAATATATACCAGGTATGCTTTATTTTTTAAATTAAATCTTCTGATAAACACCTTTAGTATCTCCTGCAAGCAGCTCTTATAAACTGTGCCACCATTTTATTTATAAATATCTTGACCAGCTTTTTGAAATGACTAAATTAGAATGGGAAATACCAGTTCATTAATTTTTGTTTGCATGGTTACCCAGAATTGGGCAAAATGTGAGGTTAAGTGCTCAGTTTCCCATACTGCTAAGCCTGCACAAGACTTCTGACACCAACTGAAGGTTTTTGGATTTCCCTGCATGGCCCACAGATTTGAGAATTCACTAGAAAAACTCACAGAACTCACTCAAATCAGTCATGCCCAGCATTTCATTTATTACAGGGGAGGGATATGAATTAGACAATAGGAAGAGAGCCCAGAGTGAAGTTCGAGAGGGCTCCAAGTTCAGAACATCCTTGCCTCCCAGGATGAACATTTAATAATTTGCATGACATATTGCCCATGTAGTTGAATACAGTCTCTATGGGTGGACTTGATTCCAGATGACACAGCCTTCATCCTCTAAAACCACTAAGACTATCAAGTGTGGTCAGTCCTATTCTGAGTCATCTTGTGAAGCATATACTATCAGTTGTGGTCTCAGAGGTCTTCCATGAATAGGAAATTCCAAGAGTTTAGAATTAGCTCTCAGGAGCAGGAACAAAGACCAGACCTCTCTTTGGAGGCCGGATTCCATATTACACAAAGGTTTTCATGGAGGAAACTAAAATACAGTTTTTGCTTAATCAGACTAAGTATTGGCTATCCTGTGAACATTACTTTATAGCTAAGGACTCTGTCCCATTTATACTAACAGTCTTATTCAGGCTATAATTATACAACATGGTCTGATATCCCAATTGTTGAGACCAACACAATAGGGACATGACCCTTTTTCTTTTTTTAAATAGAGGATTTCAAGTATATATTATCATTGATGAATTATTCTGGTATATTTTGATAAATCTATGTCTTTGAAACTTGGTTTTATCTGAAAAGTTTTCATTTTACTTAGTAATTTTTGACTGAGGCCAGTTATGCCCTGCAGGGGACACTTGGTGATGTCTGAGGACAGTTGTCACAACTGGGGGGAGGTTGTCGCATCTGGAGGGGGTTGCTGCTGATGTCTAGTGGGTAGAGAGTGATGTGCTGAACATTCTACAGCCCCCACAGCAAAGAATTATCTGGCCCAGATATCAATGATACCATTTTGGAGATGCATTGATGTAAGAGTTATTTTCTTATTATACAATTGTTTCTTTCCTAATATTCTATATGTAATGCATTATATTTGAATAAGTTCATATGGAAATGGGGAAGGAGGATCACCCATAGTCCTGTATGATTAAGGATGAAGGACAATAAAGAAATCCCACATACACAGAGAACCAAAACAGAGCAAAAGTAACTGGAAGATAATAAGATAGTATGTTCATCCCAGTTTGGAAAACTTTTTAACTATTAAAAGAAAAAGGAAAAAAACTATTATCTACTAAAATAACTTGACACTCTAGAGTTGAAAAGAATTTGTTTCCATGAGTATATAGTAAAACTTATTAGGTAATATAAGGGACTGACTTAAATTTAAGAAGACTGTACAGATAATCAAAAGGTTTGATTAGCAATTTATAAAAGGGAAACAAACCAATGAAGAGTATCTACTTTGTGTGAGAAATATACATGTTTGTTGAATGAACAAAAAAAAAAACTTTGAGATACATCCCTGGGTCTGCTAATAAGCAAGCATAAATAAATGAAATTGATAAGATGCTATCTGTTGAACTTTGGAGAGATTCGTATACATGCTTTTGATATAACTAGCTGTTTTGTGGAGAGTGAAAGATGTGTAACGTGAATCTTAAAACTAATAGTTTTTTTGGAAGAAAGCTCAGACTGTTTGACAGGTGCATTTATAGTTGTACTGTTATTTTTAAATTTTTATTGTGGTAAAATATATATATAACATTTATCATTATAGCCATTTTTAAGTGTACAGTTCATTGACATTAAGTATATTCACATTATTGTGTGATTATCACCACTGTCCATCTCCATAATTTTTTTATTATTCTAAACTGAAGGTCTGTATTTAGTTATATTATTTTTCATAATAATGAATTATTGTAAAGAATTATTATGAAGTGCATAGTTGGGAAGTAGTCTAGTCTTTAAAACTTGAATCTTGTTCTGACTCTGCCATTTATATATTTGTACTGTCTTACAGAAATATTTTTGTTGTAAGCCTCAGAGTAGTAAATTTGCAAAGAAATTTGTACAGAATTGAGTTTGTAATTGATGAGAATCCAAAGAGGTTTTGGTTTTATAAGTTGATTTGTATTATTTTAAAACAGTTTAATGTGAAATTAAATATATAGTAAAGATTACAGTGGCAGTTAATTATTGGAAATAGTTTTAAGAATTTGAAGTGATGTTTGTGTTGCATAAATCTTTGGTGGAAAGGGCTTTGTTTCATGTTACTTCAATAAACTTAATTTCTTTTTTTAGGTCTCTACAGCAGAACAATGTCGATCTTCCCCTAAAAGTATGATTTCTTGCAATAAAAAATCCCTGTATCTTCCACAAGAAATGTCAGCTGTCTACATAGAGTTCACAGAGTATTACTATCCAGATGGGAAGGATTTTCCAAGTAAGAGCATTCCCTGTTTGGTTTTTGTTTGTTCATTACTCATGAAGTTTTATTTTTCCTTGCTAAGTTTTTGAGCTTTATAAATGTGAAAAAAGAAAAACAGAAGTCTATTGTTCTTTACCCTTATAATCATTGTGTGTTGTATATAACTCTAGTAGAGCATTTTTACATATCTATTTGTTTCTGTGTTCTTTTTCCTTACTAGCTTGTCGCATCCTTCATATCAAGAACTGTGTACTATTCATGCTTAATTTTATTCCTGAGGTTTGACTCATTTTTGTTCTTAGCAGCTGTTGTTAAATGAAAGAATGAATGAAAGTTAGATTATTTGTAGAATAAGATCAATGTTTTTTCTTTAGTAAAACTCATTTGTATTTCATTTATATAAAACTAAATATATTAAACTGTAATGTAATCATTACACAGTAAACTATAATGTAGTGTAATCATTCATTGTAAACTGAATGAAGTTACCCATTTAGCTATAGAGAATTTGCGAGGCTGGATATACCTTGGACAACTTTTAGCACTTGTCTTTAGTTAGAAACATTGAATTACATGAATTTTTATTTGTAAGCTACTTTATGACTATACATTTGTGTTCTTTGCTATTGTCTCAGTTCATCTGATTCTTCAAACAAAAATTTGCCTTTGTTCATGTAGTACCTTTTTCATTATTTTGGTTGAAAATCATAGTTGAAAAAAGGTGTTTAAATGAAATGACTTATGTTATTTTTAATTTTAAATGGGTTAATTTTTAAGTGGAACTCCAAATTCTCTGGGCTACTTAGCCCATTTGTTTACTCTTCACTTAATATAGGTTTTTAGTTTCAAAGGGAATTTCTGATGCTCATGTCTTTTTTTGTAAAAAAGAAGATAGCCTGGAAATTACTTTGAAAAAAAAAATCAGATTTCAATTTCAATCCTCATTTGTACCAATTGTTTAGGATCTAATCCTCACCATCTTCATGCTTTTCAGTGGTCTTTTTGTATGTTTCAAATGTGTTTTCTCTTCTACCTTCTTGACAGAAACTGAAAATTAAGATAGGTTAAGGCATTTGTTCAGCACCTCATAAAGAATAAAGTGGCACAGCTGAAACTCAAGTATAGGTTTTCTAAATCAAAATTCTTCCCACCCCAATCCCATCCTCACCCCCAAATTGTATTTCACTGCCCTCCAGTTGTTTACAATCATTTATCTGTAATTGGATAATCCTTTTGTTTCCAACACCTCCCATTGTTTTCCTTAAATAATGTCTCATTCATTGAACTAGTAATTTTTCTTCAGAGTAAAGCCTATAGTTTCCAAGATTTCTGACTTCTAATCTAGGTTTATTTTTATCAGTTTTGTTAATGTGCACCAAGGGAATTAAAATATTCTACAATCTATACATTTTCTTTTGATAAAACATAAAATTCCTTCACAGCAATTTGAATCTGAGCTCACTGATATCTAGGAGTGAAACTGGTTGGTTATGTTTAGCGACTTTTAACTTTTTATTATGGGAAATTTCAAACATATACAGAAATAAAGAGCATGACATGCTGAATCCCTATGTACAGGGATTCGTTTGCAGTTCTCACATTTCATCTTTCTGTTAAGTGCTCCAACTTTAAAAATGTGTGATCTTTTCTTTATAATTGTAAATATAGCATGCATTCATTATATATTGTATATAAAGAAAATCCCCCCCCCCCCCAAAAAAAATGCCCTGGAACCTACAGTTTAGAGAGAACTTCTGCTAATAAAAGTGTGTCAGTTTGCTAAGGCTACCATAATAGAATACTACAGACAGTGGTTTAAGTAACAGAAATTTGTTTCCTCACAGTTCTAGAGGCTAGAATTCTAGGTCGAAGTGTCGGCATGGTTGTTTCCTCGGAGACCTCTCTTCTTGGCTTCTAGATGGTTATCTCTGCACATGGTCTTTCCTGTGTGTGTCTGTTTTCTAGTCTCTTCTTATCACACCTGTCATACTGGACTAGGGCCCACCCCTATAAACTCATTTTGACCATAATGACTTTTTAAAAGGCCTGTCTCCAAATACAGTTATTCCTGAGGTATTTGGAGTTAGAACTTCAGCTTATCTATTTGAGGGGATGCATTTCAGACCATAACAATAAGTATAGTGTTGTTAGTCCTGTTTTGAATGTATGCATTTGTTTAACATACTTGATTTACATTCTGACCTTTCCCCTTAATGATCCTAGTTTTCTACAAGTTTATTTTAAATATCTTTAATAGCTACGTGATAACCTACTTCATAAGCAGACCCCTGTTAGAGACTGCATATAGATCTTTTCACTGCTTAGTGTACTGAGTTTCTTCCTCTGTCCCAGATCTGCTGTCAGAGTTCTTCTGTTCTTCTGGACTACATTTACTCTCTAGTTCTCTCTGTGACTGCCATTATCACTAATCTATATTTGAGATTCCCTCTTCTTTTTTCCCCAATGTGATTACCTCAGCAGCTCACCTCCTTACTATCCTTGAAGATAAGCGCCTCCACATCCCCGATAAGATGTCTCTGTTGTGCTTTAATTTTTCTACTTTCATATATGTCTCTTGTAATCACCCATGAACTTTTAAAGGAAAGATCTGTGACCTTTTTTATATTCTTTGTGCCTAATACAATACAGTAAATGTAGTTGGCTTCTTTGAATCTGCTGAAAGAAAGTAAATGAATGAAAGAAAACAAATCCTCTTCAAGACATTGTTATAATGTCATTTCTCTACTGGTATCTCACACCTTATGTTTATTTTCCTTAAATTAGCATAGTTTAAAAGTTCTAGATATTCATACTGTTTGCTTTGGTAAAAGTAAATAGGTCTGAAATTTTGGAATAAAAGATCTTCATCAAAATACTCTGAAAATGATAGTGGCTTTTATGAAGCAATAGATACAGATTTCAGGGAGTGATACACTCTAATTATGAATATTAGTTTAACATAAATTAGCACTAAAACATTTATTCAACCCATAAGAGTCCAATGTTTTGGAGGATTTATGAGTGTATTTGTTTGATTATTCAAGATATACTTGATTTTTTACTTGGTACCAGATACTGTTCTAGGCTTAGGATTAAGTGGAGAATAGAACTTGTGAATTGTCCCTCCTCAAGAAGAACTGTCTCACTTAGCACTTTCATAAGAAATTAGTCATTAGGCTTGGTTCTTTCATTTTAGAAAATTCAGATTAAGTCAGGTGGTAAATCTTTGTAGAAATACGTGACTGAGGATCACAATTTTGATGTGATACTTTGAGCAAGAAGGTAAAATTTTTGAAGTTTGCTTCTTGGTGACTGTAACATTAGGAAAAGAAATCCAAACAATACCTCTTATTATGCAGTCAGATTTAGATCAAACTGTATATTTTTCTGTTAGTGAAGCATTGAAGAGGATTCCTGTCTCTTCAGACATGTTTGCTACCATCCCCTTCCAGATACAGTATCACTTAAATTTTGTAAATAACATTGTAAAATATTTTAATGTCAATGTGGAAAGAATAAAGCTTAAACATGTATTTTCTGTTCTCAGGGAAGATTTAGAACTATCAGTTTATTAAAATCTTTCTAAATTTTTTTTTCTCCGCAGTTCCATCTCCCAACCTTTATAGCCAGCTGAATGCACTACAGTTTACTGTGGATGAAAGAAGTATTTTATGGTTAAATCAGTTTGTGTTGGATTTAAAACAAAGTCTTAATCAATTTATGGCTGTGTACAAGTTGAATGACAATTCAAAATCTGATGAGCATGTTGATATTCGAATCGATGGCTTAATGCTAAAGGTACCATATAAACAAGTGGCTGTGAGAATAAAACCATTTTTACAGAAGAAAAGTTAACAGCATTTTGATTTCCAGAATCTAAGATAAGATGGGTACTCAAATATGTCAACTTCATTGCAATCTTAATTTTAATTTTAATCTGTTTTCAATGATAGAAGCTTTAAGGGACTGCATCCTCTCTCTTCCCCATTCCTTCTTTCTCTACTTTTCTGCTTTTTTAATTTTTTCCACTGCTCATCCATTTGGAGGTGAGCAGTAGAGATCAGTTGTTTTTTCTTTATACTTGTTTTATTTTTGACTACACTGGGTCTTCGTTGCTGTGGTCAGGCTTTCTCCAGCTGCCGTGCGGGGGGCCTACTCTTACTGCGGTTGCAGGCTTCCCAGCGTGGCGGCTTCTCCTGTCCAGAGGGTGGTTTGTAGGCGCCTGGGCTGCAGTAGTTGCAGCGTGCGGGCTCCGTGGTTGTGGCTCACACACTCTCCAGCGTGGGCTTCAGTGCTTGCGGCGCATGGGCTTAGTTGCCGGGCAGCATGTGGAATCTTCCTGGACCAGGGATTGAACCTGTGTTCCCTGCATTGACAGGTGGATTCTTAGCTACCACACCACCAGGGAAGTCCTAAATGTCATTTTTTCCCCCTGCTTCTTACCAGAGCTGATAAAAATTTTTTTAATAAAGGTGAATAATACAGTGAAGTTTTAAAATTGTGTCTGGGCTTTAGTTGTTTCATTTATTCTGTTGTTAACGTCTAGAGGTAATGGAAAGTTCCTTTTTATTGCCACCAAGTAGTTGATAATCGGAATTCCATGGATATTTGAACTTTAAAGGAAGGAAGCTAAAAAAAACAATAGTATAGTTTGAACTCTTTGTTGTAAATATTTTGAAGACTGGGCTTTATTATCTGTAGAAAATAATTTTAGTAAATAGTTTGATCTATACTCCTTTGTTTATTTTCTTAATAGTTTTCTCCCAAATAAATGACTCAAATGACAATTATCCAGTCATTCCATTTACTTATCTAGTGATCCTCTAGATCACTTTAATTTAAAATATCATGACAAAAAATTCTCTTTTCCAAACTTGGCACTTAGATACTCAGGGCATATGTATATATATACACACTCAGGGCATACTAAACATTTAATAATTTATTTACTTGATTTAATTCAGTTTTATCCCTTTTATTTTGTGATAGTCTACAAATATCTGTGTTATGTGCATCTTTCATTGTGGTTTTTTCCCCCTTTGGTTCTTTTCTTAGTTGTTAATCATTTAAGCCTTTTTTATTTGGTTTAATAAGATTTGGGGGGAGAGAATATTTTATGTCAGGATAGAAAAATACTGTTTTGGGGGAGAAATGTCAAAAAAGGATTTCTGGGCTGTCATATTCCTTTACCTTCAAGCTGGGTGGATTTGTAAGTCAGCCTAGATTAGTTTTTTTTTTCTCTTCTAGTTTGTCATTCCTTCTGAAATGAAATCTGAATGCCATCAAGATCAACCACATGCAATTTCTATTCAGAGTTCTGAAATGATTGCTACAAATACAAGACACTGTCCAAACTGTCGACATTCTGATTTAGAAGCTTTATTTCAAGACTTCAAAGACTGTGATTTTTTCAGTAAAACATATACCAGTTTCCCTAAATCTGGTGACAATTTTAATATTCTGCATCCAATCTTCCAGAGACATGCTCATGAACAGGATACCAAACTGCATGAAGTTTATAAAGGCAATGTTACCCCCAAGTTGAATAAACACACTCTTAAAACCTCGGCTGCCACGGATGTTTGGGCTGTGTACTTTTCTCAATTTTGGATAGATTATGAAGGGATAAAAAGTGGAAAAGGACGACCAATAAATTTCGTAGATTCCTTCCCTCTTTCCATCTGGATATGTCAACCAAAAAGGTATGCAGTGTCACAAAAATCACTGCAGACTTGTAATCAAACCTCTCTAAATACATCACAAAGTGAATCTAGTGATCTGACTGGCCGATGGAAGCGAAAAAAGCTCTTGAAGGAGTATTACAGTACAGAATCTGATCCCTTGACCAATGGTGATCAGAAACCTTCTTCAGATACATTTTTAAGATTTTCTTCACCATCATCAGATGCAGATATTCATGTTCTGGTTCACGTTCATAAACATGTCAGTATGCAAATCAATCACTACCAGTATTTGCTCTTGCTTTTCCTCCACGAGTCACTTATTTTGCTTTCAGAGAATTTAAGGAAAGATGTAGAAGCTGTGACTGGTAGTCCAGCTAGTCAGACATCTGTTTGCATCGGAATTTTACTTAAAAGTGCAGAAGTGGCTCTTTTGCTACATCCTGTGGATCAAGCAAATACTCTTAAGTCTCCTGTTTCTGAAAGTGTGAGCCCAATGGTTCCGGATTATTTGCCTGCAGAAAATGGAGAATTTTTGTCTTCAAAAAGAAAACAAGTTAGTAGTGGAATAAATCAGATTAGAAGTATAACTCTTAGTCATATGTCAGACAACAGATCTATGAGTGTTGACCTTAGCCATGGCCCTTTGAAGGATCCTTTGCTTTTTAAATCAGCTAGTGATACAAATCTGCAAAAAGATACTTCTTTTCTGGATTATTTATCAGATAAAAATTTAGGGAAAATAAGCGAAGATGAGAGTAGTGGAATTGTTTGCCAAAGTGGCTCAGGAGAAGTTGGATCAGAAACAAATGGCAAAAAGGATTCATCTTACACAGATTCAAATAGTGTCTTAAACTACAGAGAAGATTCAAGTATACTGTCATTTGATGATGGTGGTAATCAGAACATACTTTCAAATAGTTTAACTAGTAAAAGAAGTGAAACCATAGAGTCAATCTTTAAGGCTGAAGATTTGCTTCCAGAAACAGCTTCACTGTCTGAGAATGTGGAAATCAGTAAAGAAGAAGCACCCACCATCAGAACACTTAAATCGCAGTCATCCTTAAGGTAATGACTTACTGCTGGATTTGGATTGGGAGTTTGTTTAATTGTGTGTGTGTGTGTGTGTGCACGCGCACGCACAACACAATCATGTGCATATGCTTTGGACAGAAAACCATGGTAAATGAGGCATTGTTAAAATTAGCACATGGAAAAATAAGTTTTTAAGAATATGAAAATACTTTGAGGTTATCCTTAGATAATATGATTTAAAAACTTTGTGTATATTATATATATATATATATCTTTTGTTTGATGTATTCTTTAGAAAGTATCCTTGTCCTTTTATGTGATGTTCTTCTGGTGCTGTTGTTTGTTAACAGTGGAAAGCCTAAGGACCGTTGCCCACCCAACTTGGCTCCACTCATTGTTTCTTGTAAGAACATGAGACGAAGCCCCTCACAAACCTCCCTGGACACCATTTCACTTGACAGCATGATGTTGGAAGAACAGTTATTGGAAAGTGATGGAAGTGATAGTCATATATTTTTGGAAAAAGGTAAAGCAATACAGTTTAAGAATTTATATACACACAAATCCTAGAAGTGGCATTTAAGGTTTTTTTAGTTATACTGAGTAATCAGTTATAGCCTAAAAAGATTTATTTATACACACATACACACACAATACAAAGAACATTGTACCTAACTTCCTAATAGTTGTTCTAATGCTTTTTTTGACCACATACTCCTTCTTTTTTATGGTCGATGTTTAGCAGTTATTTATATATGGTCATTTAGATCATAAAGTTATTTATATATAATCATTTAGATCATAAAATCATTTAGATCATTAATGCTACTAGCCTCTATCACAGGGACCCCTGTATTTGGAGTTTGATTAGATTGGCTTAATTTTGCATGATGAATTCTCAACTATGACTGTAATTTTTCCAGTTTATGTGGTTCTATGACTGTAATTTTTCCAGAATGGATCTTTGTGGTTCTATGACTGTGGTTCTATGACTGTAATTTTTCCAGAATGGATCTGTTGATTGCCATAAGAGAATTCTCCTTCATACGTGATAGTGTATGATGGAACTACATGATTCCCCTATTTTATTCAGAAGCAACCAATGCCCCAGTACAGACCATTAGGAATGACTTAGTATTAGACACATCCCCATCACTAAGACATTGGGGACTTTGTGAACAGGAATAAAACTGTGGACTGTAGCCAGAGAATAGTTGCCTGTACAGACCTTAAAGTTTCAGTTCAGTTCAGTCGCTCAGTCGTGTCTGACTCTTTGCGACCCCATGAACTGCAGCACTCCAGATCTTATGAATTACTTTGCATATGAGTAGTAAAAGCCTATTGATACAGTTGAAAACGGCTTAGGTTAGGAAAGGCTCATAGCTTTAGAAACTGAAGCACGGAGAAATTACTGTCTAGGTAAGAAGTAAGAGAGGCAGATTTGGATCTCAGTTGGTCTGACTCAGGAACCTAAGCTTTTAACCAACCAGTATGCTATGCTAGCATCCCAGACTTGGGAAATGGTTACTGTATGTAAACAAAAAGCCCTTTTATAGGCCATTTACAGTAATCTTCTTCCCAGCATACTTTACCAGTTAAATATAGATGAGGTGCTGATAGGGGTCATAGAAATGTATTCTTGATTCAGATAGCTCTATTGCCTAGTTCCCTTGCCCCCGTCAAGGCTTAAGATTCTACTTTAATAGAAGATTTCTGTTTTGTGATCAAATGATGCTTCAAAAACAGTGTTCCTGTAGAAAACATCTCCATTTATTCTCAGAAAGTATCAGTGATTTTTTTATTTCTGAAAATTAAATAATAAAAGTGACTACCTCTCAATGTGGAAAATTTGGAAACTATAAGCTACTACAATTTGGAGAATAACCCAAAAGTCCCACAATCTAGAGATACCAATTGTAATTTATCTTTTAAATGTATATATATATTTCCATACATGTATATATAGTATCACTCCATATATATGGTTTTCAGCCTGTTTTTTTTTAACCAGTATTAAATTATTAAATTGTCGTAAGAATGTACCCTGACCTTTTAATTGTTTCCCTGATATTGGATGTTTAGATTGTTTTAGTTTTTTTCACAGCTATAAGATGGTATAATTAGTATCATTGTTCATTAATTTTTATCAGTTTTATTTCTAATAACTGCCTTAGAATAGATTCTATCTGTAGACTGTTTTTAGGATCTTGAAAAATACAAGGGCATTTGATTTTATGTGTAACGCTTAAATGATATATGACTATATATTCATAGTTCTCTTTAACTGTAATAAGTTTCTTTCTGTTAAAGGAATTATTCTCATTAGGAAAGGACTTATTTTTTCTGTGTTTTGTTTTAGTTTTATAAGAAATATATGAGTTCTTTCTCATTTAAGAAAGCATCAGATGTCATGGAAATATCTAGAGTAAAAATTTAAGGTATCACTGTAATACCACTGTTACTCTGCCCTTGATACCGTTCCCCATTCTGGAAACAGCTACTGATGACTTTTGGTATATATAATTCCAGACATTTTTCTTTGTGTTTTTATGTACATGTTGGTATGTTTACATGGCTTCCTGGTGGCTCAGATGATAATGAATCTGCCTCAGTGTAGGAGACCCAGGTTCGATCTCTAGGTTGGGAAGATCCCTGGAGAAGGGAATGGCTAACCACTCCAGTATTCTTGCCTGGAGAATTCTATGGACAGAGGAACCTGGCAGTCTACAGTCCATGGGGTCGCAAAAAGTCGGGCATGACTGAGTGACTAACTCTTTCACTTCACTTTCATGTATGTTTCCACACATGAACACTAACATATACACACACACATACACACACATTTCATACACATATATATTGTGCATTTTTATTTTTGAATATATATACATATTTATAAACGAACAAACCCATAGCTAGACTGCCAGCCCACCACAGATTTCAAACTAGTCTCTCCAGTTTTTTTTCATTTCATAGGCAGAATATTCTTTTAAGATGTGTATATTATCATGTCAATTTCCATTTTAGTCCTGATACGTTTTAACTGCTGTAAGGCTGTTAATTTAAAAAGAAGCTTAATGTTATTGATAGTGCTCTGTGTGACCTGGCCCCAGCTTGCATTTCTGCTGTTTTCCCATGCGCTTACTACACTTAAGTTGTACTGTAATATTTACTGTATAGTATATGTCAGTCTTTCTGTCTGTCTCTTTACTAGGACAAACTTCCTCAGTCTTTGTACCTGTGCCTGGAATATTCTTTTTTCTTTCTTTTTACTTTATCTTAAATATTACTTTCTTAACCTCCGGCAGTGTTAGGAACTCCCTGTGAAATGTGGGAATTTATTCATACTACAATTTTTATTTATATGCATTTCTCCAACCTAAAAATCATTTTATTTATCCATTCAATAGGTAATTTATTGAACACCTACTTGCTTTGTTAGGCACTGAGTTAGAACCTGATTATATATAGTAGTAAATATAATAATAAAAATTATTACAAAGAAAGACAAATACTATATGATTTCACTCATATTGTGGGTTATATTTTTTAAAGACCAAAATGAAAACAGAGCAAAAACAAGTTTATAGATAGAGAAAGCAGATTGGTTGTTACCAGAGGGCAAGGGGATGGGGAAATGGTCAAAATGGATGGAGGAGATCAATTTTATCATTATGGATGGTAAACTAGTCTTTTGATGGTGCACTTTGTAGTGTACACAGATGTCAAATTATAATGTACATCTGAAAAAAAGAAATTTTTAACAAGCTGCTTGCAAGCTACATTCAGAAGAATGTTCTTTCAGTGAATGAAAGTGATACTCATTCTATAATGCATTTAGTGAAGTGTTATGAAGACTTATGATCAAGATGTTTATAACAACAGCAAAGTAAAGCTTTGTAAAATGCTATCATGTAAGCAAAAGGGTTTAGAGAATGACTGACTTGATTGTTTTGTCATTCAGTGAATTAATCCTTGAAATCATTTTTAGAATTACTCGCTTTTCTTTTTTTTTAATATAAAGTCAGAATCCAGACATGATTGAAGTGAAAAAAAAAATGAGGCTTTGTTTTGTGTCTTTGGCCTGTCTCATTTTTCTAGATTCATTTTCATTTCAATAATTCTTTTTTATGGTATTTCTAAAAAGTGTTGATCTGTTATGAACACAAATTTTTAAAAATTATCTTTTACCATAGGGAGTTTGAGATATATTGAAAAAGAGCTCATTGAAGAATTAAGGCAGGTTGGTAAGGATGGAAAACAATCACATTGACAATAGTAGTATTAACTTCATGTAGAAGAACTGTAGGATACTGAAAAGGGAAATGAAATGGGCAGACTGGGATCACTGAATATTGGATAGAACAGAGGAGGCAAAACTGGCTGACCAGGAGCTGCCAGTAACGCCAGCACCACCCCTGCAATGGAAAGAACACAGACTGGCTGGCTGCGGTAGACTTCTTTAATACTAAGTTTAGGGTTTAATATCTCTAACACCTTATTGTGGAAAGTTATTTCTTACTTTTTGCTGACTAACTGCAATTTAATTTTTCTTTGCTTCTTGTCTTCTTAAATAAGACTATGCTTAAGAAAGAGTTGAGGAACAGTCCATTTTGGTTAGATAAATGTAATATTATTGGATCATGTATAAACTGATTTTAATTTATTAGTTTATTTTTATCTATTTCAGGTATTAAAAAGAATTCAATTACAAATTACCCGAGCCTAGCAGATCAGACAAATGCCAGTGCAAACCTACAGAATTATGGTGAAACCTCTCCAGATGCCATCAGTACGAATTCAGAGGGCGTTCAAGAAACTCATGATGACCTGGTAATCTTTTCAGAGACATTCTATGAAGAGAAATGCCACCAACTTTGTCTCATATTCAATATGTACCCATTTATGGGCATTGATATGTAAAAATAATTGACTGAGATTGTGGGTAATTTACTTTGCTCTTCTTCCTCTTGACATTTTCCCTTCACTTTTAGTGAATTGTTATTCTCTGAATTTCATTTTTCTAAATTTTTAAAAAAAAACTGTGTTGAAGAGGAAAGGTTCTATCTTTTTTCTATTTTTTATGTTTTGACCTTTATTTTAATTTGATTAAATCTACTGTGAAAAAGTTTGATAGTAAGGATGGTAGTCAGTCCTTATGAGGGGGTGTCTACAAAAGAAATGTTACTGGTTTATTTCAAGCCCTCTTCACCTAATGAAGTATTCTATAGATGCCTTAGAAATGTGTTCAGCTTTTTCAATCTATAGATTCAATGCAATCCCTATCAAGCTACCAACGGTATTTTTCACAGAACTAGAACAAATAATTTCACAATTTGTATGAAAATACAAAAAACCTCGAATAGCCAAAGTAATCTTGAGAAAAAGAATGGAACTGGAGGAATCAACCTGCCTGACTTCAGACTCTACTACAAAGCCACAGTCATCAAGACAGTATGGTACTGGCACAAAGACAGAAATATAGATCAATGGAACAGAATAGAAAGCCCAGAGATAAATCCACGAACCTTATCTCTGACAAAGGAGGCAAGGATATACAATGGAAAAAAGACAATCTCTTTAACAAGTGGTGCTGGGAAAACTGGTCAACCACTTGTAAAAGAATGAAACTAGAACACTTTCTAACACCATACACAAAAATAAACTCAAAATGGATTAAAGATCTAAATGTAAGACCAGAAACTATAAAACTCCTAGAGGAGAACATAGGCAAAACACTCTCCGACATAAATCTCAGCGGAGTCCTCTATGACCCACCTCCCAGAATATTGGAAATAAAAGCAAAACTAAACAAATGGGACCGAATGAAACTTAAAAGCTTCTGCACTACAAAGGAAACTATAAGTAAGGTGAAAAGACAGCCCTCAGATTGGGAGAAAATAATAACAAATGAAGAAACAGACAAAGGATTAATCTCAAAAATATACAAGCAACTCCTGAAGCTCAATTCCAGAAAAATAAATGACCCAATCAAAAAATGGGCCAAAGAACTAAACAGACATTTCTCCAAAGAAGACATACAGATGGCTAACAAACACATGAAAAGATGCTCAACATCACTCATTATTAGAGAAATGCAAATCAAAACCACAATGAGGTACCATTACACGCCAGTCAGGATGGCTGCTATCCAAAAGTCTACAAGCAATAAATGCTGGAGAGGGTGTGGAGAAAAGGGAACCCTCTTACACTGTTGGTGGGAATGCAAACTAGTACAGCCACTATGGAAAACAGTGTGGAGATTTCTTAAAAAACTGGAAATAGAACTGCCATATGACCCAGCAATACCACTTCTGGGCATACACACCGAGGAAACCAGATCTGAAAGAGACACGTGCACCCCAATGTTCATCGCAGCACTGTTTATAATAGCCAGGACATGGAAGCAGCCTAGATGCCCATCAGCAGATGAATGGATAAGGAAGCTGTGGTACATATACACCATGGAATATTACTCAGCCGTTAAAAAGAATTCATTTGAATCAGTTCTAATGAGATGGATGAAACTGGAGCCCATTATACAGAGTGAAGTAAGCCAGAAAGATAAAGAACATTACAGCATACTAACACATATATATGGAATTTAGAAAGATGGTAATGATAACCCTATATGCAAAACAGAAAAAGAGACACAGAAGTACAGAACAGACTTTTGAACTCTGTGGGAGAAGGTGAGGGTGGGATGTTTCAAAAGAACAGCATGTATATTATCTATGGTGAAACAGATCACTAGCCCAGGTGAGATGCATGAGACGAGTGCTCGGACCTGGTGCACTGGGAGGACCCAGAGGAGCCGGGTGGAGAGGGAGGTGGGAGGGGGGATCGGGATGGGGAATACGTATAACTCTATGGCTGATTCGTGTCAATGTATGTCAAAACCCACTGAAATGTTGTGAAGTAATTGGCCTCCAACTAATAAAATAAAATTAAAAAAAAAAAAAAAGAAATGTGTTCAGCTTTTAATGAAAAGCTAATGAAAAATATATAACAAAACTGTCATATATTTAACCTTTGTGACCCAAAACAATTCTCTTGACTAAGCAGAAAGAAAGGAAGTGGAAGTTTATAACCGTAATATAATAACTGCTTTCTGTTGGTCACAAATATATTTTTATTTTATTAAGTCACAGTTGTATTTTTTAGAGGTTATAATAGTTTCCTGTGTTTTTCCTAAATTTTGTTTTGAACTATTTGGTATACTAATATTATTTATGCAATCCTTTTTAGATGTCAGTTGTGGTATTTAAAATTACTGGTGTTAATGGGGAAATTGACATCCGAGGTGAAGATACGGAAATCTGTCTTCAAGTGGACCAAGTGATACCAGATCAGTTAGGCAATATCAGTTTACGGCATTACCTTAGTCATCGTCCAGTAGGTAAGACTTTAATGTGATTTAAGCTTGTTTTCTTTTTTAATATATATGTCAGCAGCATTTCTACCTTTGATGTAAATAAATTCAAGGAAAATGATATTTATTTATAATAATGCAAAAGATTTATTTTTTTAGATTATCGTATTTCCATAAAGTACTTTAAGTTATTAGAAACACAATCTATTGAAGAGGTACTCTCTAATTTCTTTTTGTTTCTGCTAAGTTCCATCTTTAATTTTTTGAGTCTTCCCATTCTTTGAAATGATAGGTTTGAGAAAACTAAGATTTTTTCTACATGACAAGAGTGATAAACTAATCCTGAAAGGTCAAAGTTAGTTCCACACCAGAATAAGTGTCAATTTTTGTATTCCATTGTCTTGTTGTTGTTAAGTTGCTTGGTCACGTCTGACTCTTTGTGACCCTATGCAGTACAGCAAGCCAGGCTTCCCTGTCCTTCACCATCTCCTGGAGCTTGCTCAAACTCATGTCCACTGCGTCGGTGATGCCATCCAACCATCTCATCCTTTGTTGTCCCCTTCTCCTCCTGCCTTCAACGTCTCCCAGCATCACAGGGTCTTTTCTAATGAGTCAGCTCTTTGCATCAAGTGGCCAAAGTATTGGAGTTTCAACTTCAGCATAGTCCTTCCAATGAATATTCAGGACTGATTTCCTTTAGGATGGACTGGTTGGATCTCCTTGCAGTCCAAGGGACTCTCAAGAGTCTTCTCCAACACCACAGTTCAAAAGCATCAGTTCTTTGGTGCTCAGCCTTCTTTATAGTCCAACTCTCACATCCATACCTGACTACTGGAAAAACCATAGCTTTGACTAGACAAACCTTTGTTGGCCAAGTAATGTGTCTGCTTTTCAATGCACTGTCTATGTTTGTCATAGCTTTTCTTCCAAGGAGCAAGTGTCTTTTAATTTCATGGCTGCAGTCACCATCCATAGTGATTTTGGAACCCAAGAAAATAAAGTCTGTCACTGTTTCCATTGTTTCCCCATCTGTTTTCCATGAAATGATGGGACCAGATGCCATGATCTTAGTTTTTTGAATGTTGAATTATCTTGCTTTATTTTCCATTACCTTGCTCATAAGCAAGTATTTCCTGAGTCTGGTGTTATACTTGATACTTGGTAAAATCATGTATCCTGTTCTTTTGGGTTTTCATTCTAAGATCAACTCATTCTCCTAAATACAGAGGGATATAAGCAAAAAACATGCCGTGTATGACGAGGAATACCACATTAAATCATTCGTTTTTCAAGCTTTATATGGAATTATCACTCATAGTTTTCAGTCATTTAAAGACCTGAATTTATTAAAATAATTATGCTGAGAAATTTAAATGACAGTGTTCAGTTTTTTAAATCTTTTGAAAAGTCACTTAGCTGTAATATTTTTCTTTGCTACATGTACAGAATGCTATATCTGATATAATACATGTTGAAATACATGCAATCCTGCATGATATCAAACAAACATGCTATCACCTCACATCCTGGGAATTGCAGGTAAATGTGCTATTTGTCTACAAACCAGCATCATAGAAGAAAATTACCTCCTGATTTTTTCTATGTGTAGGCCTTGCAGTTTACAATGTATCTCCTAAAAAGAAATTCAGGAATTTCATATTAGGAAATGTCAATCCCAATAGCATACAAAATGAAAGAAGCTAAGTATTCAATATATGTAGTTGGAAAGATTTTATAGTAGATGAAAAAACAACAAAAAAAGATGGAATGTAAAATTTAAAAAGCTTAACCCTGTTCTATACCCAACCAAACACTGTTCTGCAGTTTTTTGCTTTATACCCCACTTATTACCATGTCCTATTGCTTTGCTTCATCTTGTTTCTAACTGTAGAAATTATTTTGAAATACCTTGTATGTATGGGTTATACAGGCGGTACTGTCTAATACCTTAATATATTTTTTTTTAACAGCTGTCTTGGTTTAAAAATAAAATAACAAGAAAGAAAGGAAAGGGAAAGAGAATAAAGGGAAAAGGAGAAAAAAAAAGTTTAGCTTGAACATTTAAGACATTTAATAAGCCATATGAACAAAGATTGTAATTTGATATACAGTTTATATACACTGTCACTCTGACATGAACAGTTAAAATTATAAAGTTGTTTCTGGTTTTGTTTCAGTTTTTCTATAATAATGTGCAGAGTTTGGATCCCTTTAATGGGAAGCCTTTTTAAAGTTTCATGGCATAAGAGGTAGTAGGGAGAAGTGATTTTGTTTTAATTCTGCTCTAAATACTCTTTTTGTTCGAAATGATTTATGACTCTCAGGGCCCTGAAGTGAGTATATCTGTGTGTGTGTGTATGTGTGTGTGTGTGTGTGTGTAGATAGACATATGTAGTTATAATATAGATAGATAAAAGGCAAAATAAAATCACACTTACCAAGTTATTTGTTTTGAATTGTTCTTACTGTTCAATAGACAAGTTAGTTAACTCTTGGTTTTCTTGGTACAGGAAAAAACATTAACCACTATGAGTTTGTGGCCATTTCTTTTACTTTCTATTTTTAAAAATTAAAAATACACGATTTCTTAATTGTTTAAAGAATTCTTAGAGAGTTTCGTTATTTTTTTCTTTTTGTCCACACCATGTGGCTCGTATTCTCTGATCTGGGATGGAACCTGGCCCCTGGCAAGTGTTATTAAGTGGACCACCTGAATTCCCTGGGAGTCTTTTTGAACTCTTCAGATATCTATACTATTTACTTTGAATCTTAGCAACTAGTGCTAGCATTAATGAAATGTCATTTTTTATCTGAAATAAAAGTTTTAAAACAACTCTCCACTTTGTGTTGTGTAAGGAGATCTATCCTTGGTGCATAAATATACATATCTTTAATTTCTCGCACCCTTCTCCCTTTCGTAAATATGTATACGTTTGACTTCTGTAAGACTAAAGTATTCACATACATACTGAGGGAAAATAAGCATCTTTTCATCATGAATTTGATTAGTGGGGCCTTCTTATGAGGGTCCATGGGACAGATAATCTCAATAAATGAAATAGCTTGACCTTTCCAGAAGTTTGTTTTTATCTCATGGGTTGTATGAATTGTGAAACTGATTGTATTTTCCCTTTGCTATTAGAAAGCTGTTTTTGGTCTACCTTTGGCACAGAAATTTAGATAACGTATTTTGAGTTAACAGCCTTACCACATGTATTTTACTTTTCCATTCCCTGCTTATTTTTAATTCTGATGGTGCCACGTGCCTGGTGCCTCTTATTCTTTTTGGAGCTGGATAATGTAAAATAAAGAAAACTATTTACTTACCATGAGGGCCGATTCTCTTAAGAAGTTCCACTAGGAACTTTTATTTTTAAAGCTATTCTATGGAAAAAAAAAATAAATAAAGCTATTCTATGGGTGCTTTATTGAAATTAAACAACACTTTTTGAACTTGAGTCCTTATAGCTCTGTAATCCACCTCAAATTCTTTTTGGGAAAAAGGGCAAGGCATAAGTAAATATAAATATAAACATAAACATATCTGTATTTCCTTTGGTATAATTGTAGTTTTAAGATTGTAATTCAACAGTAACATTTTAATGAAGTCTTCTCTATTTTCCTTTCCAGTTATTTAAGGGCTCGATTTTAATAAAGAACAAACAAAACTTCAGACTTTTGTCACTTCTTGAAAAATGGTTTGGATCACTTTAAATGCCATGACTATTTCTTCAACGCAATTGTCTGTTATATTATAAATGTATAGATATGTACACACTCAGACACACTCAAAATACCTGAGTTATGAATCATGTCAGATTTATATTGTGGCATGTTTTTGTATGTTTTGTATTTACAAACAAATAAAAAATATAGACAGCATTATTGCAGTAGTAGATTGTCTATAAAAATGGAAATTAGGGAAACTAGGGTTGAATATGTGTTATATTACTCAGTTATGTCCAACTCTTTGCAACCCAAATGGACTGTAACCTGCCAGACTCCTCTGTTCATGGAATTATCCCAGCAAGAATGTTGGTAGGGGTTGCCATGTTCTTTTCCAGGGGATCTTCTTGATCCCTTCCAGGGATCTAACTCTCATCTCCTATGGCTCCTCCATTGGCAGGCGGAGTCTTTAGCACTCAGTGACCTGGGAAGCCATGTGTTACATGTGAACTGTAAATATAATTTAAATTAAAAATACATATTAAAATTTTAATCTATTATTGCTTTAATGCTATTCAAAGTGACAGTGGCCTCTTAATGACAAATAATTGAGAGTGACTTTTGAGTTGTAATACAAAGTTACAATTTTTATTTGTTCTTTTTTCATAGGTTCGGATCATAAAGCTGTAGTTCATTCTAAATCCTCTCCTGAGATTACTCTGAGATTTGAAAGTGGGCCTGGTGCTGTAATACACTCTTTGCTTGCAGAAAAGAATGGATTTCTGCAATGCCATATAGAAAACTTTAGCACTGAGTTTCTTGTATCTTCTCTTATGAATATTCAACATTTTTTGGAAGACGAAACAGTTGCAACAGTGATGCCAATGAAAATACAAGTTTCTAATACAAAAATAAATTTAAAAGTATGTTAACAAATATTTTTATATTTTCATTTTATAAATGTTCATTTAACCTACTGGACTTCGATTCATGCCTAACAATATGAACTTGTTGGTCCTTGTGGTGATGGTGTAGAAATTCTTCTTAGAAATTAGAAAATATCAAAATAGAATGAGCAGTTTACTCACTGTATCAGCTAAAGCATATTAAAGGTATATTACTAACTCATTAAAAATATTTTTGGCAGAAGTAGTATTTAAGAAAATGATTAATTGAAAATGATTGATTTTATCTTTTACTTCAACAGCAACATGCCAATACTATTTCTCTTTCCCGTAGGATGACAGTCCTCGTAGTAGTACAATATCCCTTGAACCAGCTCCTGTGACTGTTCATATTGATCATCTTGTGGTAGAGAGAAATGATGATGGCTCTTTTCATATCAGAGGTATATACAAAAACAGTTTAAGTGAACACCTACTGAAATTTGAAATTATTTACATGCTGATTATTTTTTGAACTCATACTTTTTATATACTATTTTATATTTATTTACATATGTAGTAGTAGATGATTGAGGGACCCTTAGTACCTTGTGATAAAATATCATCCATGTATGAACCTCTACCTCAGAAATAACACATCTACAATTGATTTAGTATCTATTCTACAAATGTGTTTTGAATGAAATCCTTCCTGGGTTAATTCACACTTCTACTTTTCAGTGACCCCTTCCACATAACCTAATGTGACTTCTTAAAATTCTTGAGTACTGATTTGCTATACATTAGTTACTTTATAGTACATTGCTGTGTATTTAGTTCTGCTTAACTTTTGTATCTCCATCCTAATAGGATTTTGGGTCTCTGATGTCAGGACTATGTCTTATAACGTAGTGTGGAAAGAGCTTGAGTTGGTAGATTTAGGTGTTCTATTCTAAGTTTCACTTTATTAATTGAGGGTGAAATGTGAGGGACTGAAAAACGACAAACTAGAAAACTCTGTAGCCAGAAACCATGAGAGAACTATTCCTGAGGTGGAATCAGTTTGTGGGGAACTATTGATTGAAAAGTCTTCCTCTCTGGAGTTGGGGAACAGGTACAGCAAATATAGAAGTCAGACCAAAAAAGATCAAAATGGCAGCGTCATTACTGATAAAAGCTCAGGCAAAGATAGCTTCGGTGTGAGAAGATCGGCTTGCTGTATGGCTGTTGGTCCCAGATACTTTAAGATCTCCAAACTTCAAGTCTTATCTTGTAAGAAAGCAGAACAAAGTGTTTTAGTACTTCAGAGTACTGAAGAAAAATTGAGACTTTTAAAGAAATATAATTAATATCCTCAGAGAGATGATAGGATTTTGAACTCAAAACAGAAACAAGCTTTTATGGAAAATAACTACTTAGAAATCATTGAAAATTAAAAACCTCATCTTTGAAGTAAAAAATAATAGGTAACCTAAAATCTTATCAGCTCTGCCTTCAAGAGACACCCAGAGTCAGATCTGAGTCATACGGTATATTGCCTTCTCAGATTGGCTTCTTTTACTAAGTAAGATGATTTAAGGTTTCTGCATGTCTTTTTGAGGCTCACTAGCTCATTTCCTTTTACTGCTGAATAATATTCCATTGTCTGATGTAGCACAATTTATTTCACCTACTGTAGGACATCTTGGTTGCTTCTTTATTTTGGCAATCAGAATAAAATTGCTGTAAAGAATTGTGTGGACATAAGTTTTCAGCGCCTTAATGGCTAAATACAAAGGAGTGTGGTTGCTGGGTCTCATGGTCAAGAGTAGGTTTAGTTTTGGAAGAAAGTGACTGTACCATTTTGCATTCTCAGGAGCAGTAAATGAGAATTCTTGTTGCTCTGTGTCTGTGTTTACATTTGGTGTCGTCAATGTTCTGTATTTTGGCCATTCTAAATAGGTGTGTAGTGGTATGCTGTTGTTTTGACTTGCATTTCCCTGATGACAGATTATGTGCAGCATCTTTTCATATGCTGATTTGCCATCTGTTTATTTTCTTTTTGAGGTGCCTGTTAAAGTCATTGACCTCAGAGAGAAAGTTTATATTGATAAAAAATCTCCCAAAACATAGCGTAGTCATAAGAAATGTATATATCCGTGTAACAGCATAACTGAAAATGTATAAAAGAAAGCTGTTTGAAATAAAGAGAAATGGAATCATAGCATACTGAGATACTACTGTCATAGAGAAACTTTAACATACCTCTCTCTCTCTCTCTGTGTGTGTAAGATGTTATGGAAAAACCTGAATGAACTTTTTAGTCAACCCAATATCTATACACACACACACATATATGTAAATATAAATTTGAATTTAGCAAACAGGTAATTTCAGATGCCCATGAATGAATTTTGCTATCTGCAGCCACATGGATGGACTTGGAGAATATTAAGCTTAGTGAAGTAAGTCAGAGAAAAAGAAATACTATCTGATTTAACTTACATGTGGAATCTAAGTGGTACTCCAAGTGAGTGGATGTGCAGAACAGAAACAGAGTCACAGTTAACTCTCCCTTTTTATCTCCAGTTACATCTGCCTCCCTCTCTTTTTCCCCATGCTCGTTCTTTCTTCTCCACTCTCTAAATCTCTCCTCCCTTTTTCTCCATCTCATTTTTTTTCCTCTTTCCATATTTCTTCCTCTTCTCTTCTTTCTCTCCCCTCCCCTTTTCTCTCCTCATTTCACCTCCCAATGTTTGAAGTAAAATGGATTTCAGAGTTGTTTTGGTCAGTGGTTTTTCATTATTCTTAGGATCCCGTGAGTGGTGAGATACGTAAGCTAAATAGAATGGGCTCTGGACCCTGTTTTCCTCGCTACAGTCTATGTAACAGCTTTTTTGTGTTTTGTTTTTACTTTATATTAGCATTCTATATCACATTTCATTTAAAAGAAGGGTCTTGCTCTTCTAAGTTTGAAAGCCAAAAGTATATGATAAACTCATAATCAAGTCACATTTTAGGGTTGTTACTAGTTTTTTGAGTTTGAAAGAGTAGAGGATTTGACTTTTCCATGGCGTAGTACTTTAGGATTTCCCTTACAGTCCCTACCAAGCTGAATGGTATGCTAGTCTGACCCAGTATAACAGTTCTTGTGTATTTTTTGTAACTAATATTACTAAAAACATAATCAGTACAGGACAATATTGTAACAAGTAGTTTCTGATTTGAGACTTCTGTAATATGAATGCAAGAACAGACCAAAACTCAATTCAGTGACATTTACCCATGTAGATAAAACTATTTTGATACATAAAAAATTGGGGTAAAATTATTAGAATCATAATGAAAGGTAATTTGGCAATATGAACAAAAGCTTTAAAAAATATTTTTGTTCTTTGACCTAGCTGACACCTTCTGGGAATGTTTTTAAGGGGAAAAATTATGTTGAACAGATATTACTCTGCTGTCTTCTTAATATAATTTGGTTTGATAAACTGCCTCTCTGTCATGACAGTTAAGTGTGGTTTTTGTTGAACCTGACTATCATATGACCCTATCACTAAAGTGGGGAAGGGACCCTGGTGGGCCAGTCAGAAGATTTCAGCCCTTGGGGCACTGAACGATAACATGAATGGACTGTGAACTAAGCATTCTGAGTCTTCTGTGTGTGAATTGAAAATGACACTGAGCGCGAAGGGGTCGCAGGCGTAAAACTTCCTTGTTTGGTCACCAGAGGTTACCTTTGCCATCATGTGACGGGACTAACGGAGAAGAGAGAAGGGGATCTGAGAAGTAGATAGAGTCAGGGTCCTGAAATGGCACTCCTGGGGACATCAGATGAATTCCAATGTCTGTCCATGCCTGAAGCACCGTCACTTTGACTCTGCTATTATGGAAACAATACATTTCCTTGTTTAAAAACAAGTTTGACTCGGGCTTCTGTTCACTTGCAGCCTAAATGCTCTGACTCTCTGTGATCCAAAAAGTTAGAAAAAAATGTTGATTTGTAAAAATATTTCGTCTTTTGGATAACATTTTAAATGGAACTCTTTTCTTAATTTAATTTTGAATTATTCATTGCAAGTGCTTAGAAAAACAATTGATTTTTGTATATTGATCATATATCCTGCAGATTTGCTAAGCTTGTTCTTTAGCTCTGTGAGTTTTTAGTGGATTCTCAATTTTTTTTTTTCCTATGTACAAGATCATGTCATCTGTGAATGGAGATAGTTTTACTTCTTCCTTGGTAACCTGGATGCCTTTTATTTCCTTTTCTTGCCTAATTACCTTGCCTGGGACCCCTGGGACAGTGTCGAGTAAAAGTATTGAGAGCAAATGTCCTTGTCTTATTTTCATTAGGGGAAAAACATCCGGTCTTTTACCATTAAGTGTGATATTAGCTATGGAACTTTTGAAAATTTCCTTTAACAGATTGAGGAACTTCTATTCCTGGTTTGCTCTTTTTATCATGAGAAAGTACTGGATTTTGTCAAAAAATTTTTTTCTGCATCTATTGAAATGACCATGTGGCTTTTGTTTTATTCTGTTTTGTTGATGTGATGTACTACATTAATTTATTTCTTGAATGTTAAATCAATCTTGCACTTCTGGGGTAAATCTCACCTGGCCATGACCTATAATTATTTTTATTATATTGCTGGGTTCAGTTTGCTAATGTTTATTGAGGGTTTTTGTATTCATTTGTGTAAGTATATTGATTTTAGTTTACTTTTTTTTTTTGGAATCAGGGTAATACTGGTTTTATAGAGTGAGCTAAAAAATGCTCCTCCTCTTCTATTTTTTGGAAGAGTTTGTAAAGATTTGGTATTAATTCTTTTAATGTTTGGTAGAATTCACTGTTGAAGCCATATCTGGGCCTCGGCTTTTCTGTGAATAGTTTTTTGTTTTGTTTTTGATTACTGATTTAGTCTGTTTCTTATTGAGTCTGTTTGGGTAGTTTGTGTCTGTGTAGAAGTTTTTCTACCTCATCTAAGTTATCTAATTTATTGGTATACAATTCTTCACATTATTCCTATATAATTATTTTTATTTCTGTGAAAGGGACAAGAGTAATGTCCCTTCTTTCATTTCTGATTCTAGTAATTTTTTTCTTTTTATATCTTTTATTTTTTGGTCTGTATAACTAAGGTTTTTTTCTATTTTATTCTTCTTTTCAACAGATGAGCTTTTGATTTGGGGTTTGTTAATCTCTCCCATGAATGAGCTTTTTCTTTATCTGACTTCATTGTTTTTTGTTTCATAATAATGTCTTCATACTATGACATACTCATTTTAAATAAGGTTTTCACAAGAGAACTTAAGATTTATCAAGTATTTAGAAATGTTATCTGAATATTTTATTTGTTTGATTAGATTCTCAGATGCTTAACACTAGAAATGATTTGAAAGAAAGTGTCAAAAGTGATTCCATGCTGCTCACCAGTGGAGAATGCAATCTGAAGAAACGTCACAGTGTTACTCAAGCCACTCAGACGAGCCCAGGAGCTCCTTGGCCTTTGCAGTCAGCCAGCTTTCCCGAGTGCTCCTTTGACTTTACTAGGGAACAGGTAATGGGAGACCTCGTTCATACTCACTTCAACAATTAACATAATTATTAGGCATTATTTATTTACTTGTTTAAATCACGTTTGTTGAGTGCTTGTTATGTACTAGGCAGTTAGTTGATATAGTGTCGAACGAGGTGTGGCCATTCCCAGCCTTCACAGATGTTGTCTAATAGGAGATAAAGGAGGGAATGTGGGAGAGTGCCATTTCTGGCATCTGCGAAGGCTAACTGGAGGATATGTACATCTTGATGTCTTATTTTTAAGTTACAAAAGCATTATGATATTTCAGAACTTTGTAAAAATATTTTAAAACAGCTCTGACAGATTGTAACCTCCTATAGTGCTATAAGTATTTTTTTAAATTTTTCCTCTCAGTCTCTTTCCATAATTTTCCTAAACAGTTGCTATCCTAGTATATATACTGTGGGGCTTCCCTGGTGACTCAGACAGAGAATCTGCATGCAGTGGGGGAGACCCAGGTTTAATCCCTGGGTTGGGAAGATCCCCTGGAGAAGGAGATAGCAGCCCACTGCAGTATTCTTGCCTGGAGAGCTCCATGGATAGAGGAGCCTGGCAGGCCACAGTCCATGGGGTCGCAGAGTCTGATACGACTGATGGACTAACACTTTCACACTTATTTATGCTGTACTTTTTGCTTAACGTTGTTTAACAGATGTTTTCCATATTGCTGCGTATGCTTCATCTATTTTATTTTATATTTATTGAAGTATAGTCACAGCTTAACATTTGTTAATATTTGAGCCGCTTCTTATTTTTTGCTGTTATATAATTCTGTATAATTCTATCCACCAGAATTTCAATTCTCTATGATGAAACTACAGAAAGAGTTTATTCATCTATTTAGCAGGATTTGTTAGATGTCAGCTTTAAGCTAAGGATATAGAATTGGAAGAGAATACCACTCCCTATCTATTGAGAAACTCAAAATTGAATGGGAAAGTAGAAGTGTGAACAGTAGTCACAGCATACATGTGTTATATGTACTAGAGTTTAGGGAAGTATGGTAAAATTTGGTCTGTGAGACAGGCATTCTTAAGCTGCAGCTAAAAGAAATCTGAGAACTCTTTGAAGTTTAATGCATATATTTTAATGTATCTGTGTGAATACTTTTTCCTGTGGAGAACGTTTTATCACATTTTCCTGATTAGGGATTAGGGAATGGTTCTAAGAGGATTGAACTGAGTCTTAATGAGAGAAGATCTATTGACATCTAGATGAAAATGTCCAGTGAGATCTTCAGAATGTGGGTCTGGAGCTCAAGAGAGGCTTGCCCTATATCAGACTATACATAATTGTTGGAGCCGCAGGAGTAGAAGAGAACATCTAAGAGAGCGACTCAAGTGATAAGAAAAGACAGCCAATTATGGATTTTAATAGAATGTAAAAAATTTAAGAGTTCCTAAGCATCAGAGGGAAAGATGAAAAGTCCATCGGTAGAGCAGGGTCAACAAGAAATTTCTGTGACATAAAAGGTGAAAGAGGAGAGAGGCTTAGCAAGGAGGAGTTAGGTCAGCAGCATCTTAAGGGAAATTGAAATTAAACAAAATCACTATTAGATTTAGAACTTAGAAGTTAATTTGTGTTTTAAATTGCTGGGTCAAAACTTACGGACATTTGTGAGTTCTTGGTTTGTGTTTCCTAATAACTTCTCAGAGCAATTTTCAGCTTAAGTGCACCCTCACCAGCATTGGATAATGTTGCTGACTTGTGGGTCGCACTTTTAGATACTGTATAAATAGTTCTGTACTTCCTGAAAGTGGTTACATTTTCTTATTTTCCAAATTTATCATTTCAGCTCATGGAAGAGAATGAATCACTTAAACAAGAATTGGCTAAAGCTAAAACGGCTCTTGCAGAGGCTCACTTGGAAAAAGATGCTCTTCTCCATCAGTTGAATGTCAGGAGTGGCGGCCAGAAACTCAAGTTATAGCTTTGGGGTGTGGAGGTTATATTTATAATGTGATGTTACCAGTTAATGGGAAACTCCTTTTCATGAAAAGACAATAAAATGAAATAGAATGTGATGAAGTGGTGACTATTCCAAAACCAGTTTAGAAAATACTAGGTACGGGCATTACAATCTTTTGGTTGTTTTGTGTTTTAGGGTTTGACCCTCTTTTAAACTGGTGTGATATAGGGGAAGTCAGTGCTTACTGTTAAGATAATTCTATGCCTCATGTCATTTCCTAATTTTGATATTACATTATAGACATTTTTTAAAAAGAAAAATGAAAATCTATTGTGTTCTCACAGATTGCTGAATTTATGTATCACTTTGTTAATAATTTGCTATTATTTAGAGATTCAGATGCTTTTAGGGCTAATGTAAAATAAAAGGAGTCTTACATTTTAAGTATTACTAAAATTATGTACTTAAATCTATATCTGTTACTGTAAAAAAAAAAAACAGTCCAATCAAGTTAATAAATTATCTAATTGCTGGGTTTGAAAATTCTGGAAAATCATCACCCTGCGGAAGACAGGCGGTAACTTTAAAATGTGGAAAAGAATCATTTTAAGTGATGGGTAAGCTGTATAAGTTGAAGCTGTAGTTTTCAACAAAGAAGATGGCACAAATGTTAAAATAAAAAGCACAAACTGTGAAAAAGCAAAGCATTAGCGTATATGGCCAACTGATTTAAAAAGCATTACTTGTACATTCCTTTAAACATGTATTGTTAGAAGTCAAAGAGTAATTTAGCTCTCCTGCTAAATTTGGCAGCATTTATAACTATAAGAATTTTAATTAATACTATTTATATTATTCTTTATCTTCATCTTTCCTCTATTTAAGGAGGGGAATGTTTTCAGAGAACTTTCTTTTCACATACATAAAATGATTTCATACCATTCCTACAGTATCTTAACAGGTGGTTGTTTGCATATGTCAAATTTATAGTGCTAGTTTTGATTAACTTATATATTGAAATAAGAATAACTGGTAAATTTTGAATTCTGCTTTCTAGGGATTGTTAAGGTTGAAACCAACATGAGAGAGAGTCTCAATCATGCATTATGAAATAAAAGTTTATGAGTATTTAAGAAGCAGAGGGTTTCAACAATTTAAAATATATTTCTGATAGAATTAAACTAAGTGGGGTCTATTTTAAAATTCACATTCTTAAACATAAATATATTCAGGATAGAACTGAAGCAGCTGTACTGCTCTTTATTTAAGTTACTTGAAAATGTTCACATTTTCATCCACATTAGGATACTTCATGGTGCTTTGCTTGTTCGGCATGACTTATATAGCAATCCCTGTATCTGAATACTTGGAAATATGTTTCATTTTATGTTAAGTGAGAGTGATTTTAGATTTTATTGAAAATGGTACTGGCTTTTTTTTTTTGTCTTTAATGTCCATTTTCTTTAACATTGTTTAAAAATACAGGCCGTGCTTTGGGAGCTAAGGATATAGCAAAGAACAAGTTAAATTGTTATTATTTTACCTCAGAGTATTTTAGAAATCATTTTAAACCATTTTAATCTAAGACTGTTGTATAGTTTTAGATTAAAAGCAAAGGTCTGATTAAATATTTTGAATGTATAGCTTATATCCTTAGTAGAGTACTTTTGATCTACAGGTATATATTCAACAAAAGCAGTCTCTATTATAGAAAAGCAGGATTGATGGCACATGAACTTCTCTAGAACTTGCAATGTTTTTCAGATTTGACATATTTGCTCCATATGAACTTTAAATTTATGATGTATTATAATTACTTACTGTTATAGATCCTGAATGTTTTTCTTATTTTCAATTTATCTGGCCATCTCAAGAAAATCATATAAACAGTAGAGATAATAGTTAATATGAAGCTGAATATTCTATATGCTTTGTTAGATTTTTAAAAATTTATAGTGATTACTATTTTTATAGAGATTTAAAATTCATAAATCATTTCCAAAAACATTGTATAATTCCCACAACAAGCCTGGGAGGTAGGTGTTATTTATATTTTAAAAGTTTAATAAAGATCTTATGGCTCAGAAAGAACAAATGACTTGACTGAAATCACAATTAATAACCTGCTCTTTTCACTGAAATCCCAACTATTTGTTTTTATTTTACCTTATTCCTTATTTCACATATTTTTCCAGAGGTAGGGAAAGGAATCACTTATTGGTCATTTATCTTTTTAAGATGAATATAATGCTTTTAAAAGATGTATGTGTATATAAAAACTACTTGAAAAATAAGGGGAGAATTTCATTTAAGTTAGTCTCAATCTTTTTTGCTGTATGAGAAATATAAGAATCAACCAGTAATAAACTTATCAGAGTTTTTAAATGACCATAAATTAAAATTAAAGTTGCCTTGTCTTTGCTAAATCCCTAGCAGAGATGTTAGTAATCAGGGGAAGAAAATTATATTAGTGTTTTTCTTTTAAATTTCATATATGCAAAAAACATATTCTTGGTATTGTATTTTTATCTTTTCTCATTATAGAGTTCAAAAGATCACCATGTGACACTAGTTGTAATGAAACATTATTTAAGCCATGTAAGAATAGCTTTATATGATTGCAGGCAAATATATGTGACAAAATTAATCAGAAACTTCTTTTGGGTTTTTATTGTAGTTATTTTTATTCAGTACTTGTCAATACAAGGGTTAAATATTCCTCTTTGTTTTTATTAATGTATCCAATCTAAGATTCCACCATCACAGTGGTTCCCAAGTTAGTAACCTTGAACTTCCTCTCTTTAACCAGCCCCCCCAATCAATTCATTACCACATCCTTTCATTTTACCTAGTAAATTTGTCCACTTCTCTTCATTTACCACCTTTCTAATCTAAGCTAACATTAGCACTCTTTGCCTGTAGTTACTTTGGTAGCCTCCTAATTGGTCTTCCTAAGCTACTCTGACCTTTCTGATTCATTTTTATACTGCAGGCAGAGTTCTCTCTCTTTTTTTTAAGTGCAGTTTTAATCAAGGTAACTCACCTAACCCTAGATGGAAACAAAAATATGTTACCTATGAGATCAGTTATTATGGCTGCTGTGTATAATTCTGAACATTGAAAGAGTTAGTATCTCAAAAACATTAAAGCAGTGACTGGCACATCACCTTAAAAGCATTTAAGAGAGGTTAGTTATTACTACTTCTTAGGTTCATTGAGCTCCTTGTTTCCCTTACTTTGTATTTGACTCTTATTGCACTTTAAATATCTGAAATTGGTGAGAATTAAAGTGCTTCTTCCACCAAAGGAACCTTTGTTCATGCTCTTCTCTTCTTGAAATACCTTCATCACTTAGTTAACTCCTATTTGTCTTTCAGATCTCAGCTCATTCATCACTTCCTCAGGGAAGCATTCCCTAATTTTTTTCAGAGTAAGAAAAAAATTGCATTATCATGTGACATCTACTTAATGTTGAACACCTTTGTAACTTTATATGCATTTGTTTGGTTGATGTAGACGCTCTAGACTGTAAACTCCATGCGGACAGGAATTGTGTGTTTGTGTCATTGTTCAGCTTTGTATTCTTTGTCCCTCATGCAGTGCCCTGCACGTGGTCGTTCTCAATAAACTTGTTGAAATAATAAAATAATGGATGAGGTATCAAGGATGTTTTTCAGGTATTGAGTTCTTCCTCTCAGTTGAATTGAGGGGAGAGGAAACATTAGGCATAACTGTAGGAGGTGGTAGTTAATATTATTAAAAGTGGCAGACTCTTTGTGTCCATAGAGAAGAAAAAAGATCCAGAATGGAGAAATTTGCTCTCTTACACTCTTCTGAGTTTTGAGTATCTGAAATTCTACTTAATTTATCACAAATCATCACAGAACTGAAAATTAGCACATCACTTCATACAACTGCCAGTGCCAGGATGTCACGTGGCTTTGATTGTAGCTTATGGTGTTGTGGCTGTTGAGATCTGCCAGTCCTGTTAGCTAAACAGAATGGAAGTAAGGCCAAAAGAGTAGTGGCTGAAGTAGTTTTCAGGTTTTAGAAATTGCTACCTAAGATCAGTTGTGCCTTATTTCTTAAGGTAGGAACAGTCTCATTTGACCTTGCACCCAGGGATACTGAAGAGAGTAAATTTTGAGCTATATTTCAATTTCCTTTTAGGATAAAATATGAAAAGTTGGAATCATACAGGATGCATAGAAATACTAAAGCAGTAGTGTTTTTAAAACACCAATTTCATTAAATTATGATACTTGACATTTAAAATTTTGCTGCTTTTTTGAGAAGTACACAAATTAAGGTAATGTGAAGCAAAAATGTATGTGTGGTGGTTTTTAGAAACCATTAGGTATTATCCGATGGATCATTGTACAGTGGAGGGAAATTCATGTTGTTACAGTATTGAAATTCAGCATAAGTGTTGCCAACACTCCTGTGTAGTTTTGGTAGGTCTGAGAATTTGAAACTCTTTTAGGAGAATAATTTTAAGAAATATTAATATGAAATCAACTAAATGTCTTTTTTTTCCCATTTGTATAATGTGATAGTTTTTTGGTCTTAGAAGAAAAATTATCACTGAGTCAGCAAGAGGAGAAATAGGTTTTAAAAGATTTTGAAACCATTTAAATAAAAAGATGATACTAAATAACTTATACATTAGATTTTGTTTTTCATTTTATTCAATGGTAAGTAAAATTTCTCATTCTTGACTTTAATTCTTCACTTATATGTGAAGACATATTTGATGGTTTAGGTGAAGGAATATACTTGAGCATTTTGGAGGTTAAGATTATACAGTGAGGTGATTAACTTTCTTTCAGCCACTTAGGAGAATTGTTTTATAGATGTAACAAAAAACTCAAGGTACTGAATCACAACTATCAAGACTTAAGAATTGCAAAAATAAGAGGGCACATGACTAAAGAATAAGTACAGATCAAAATTACCCCTGAAGGATATAGGTGAAATAAATGCATTAGGGATCTGATCAAAGTCAAATTTCTTTTCACAATACTTAGAATAACTCCAATTAAGATATACATAGTATAATCAGGGCAGAAGTTTAAAAAGTAGCCATAGGGAGCAAATGCAGTGTCAGGAAATAATGTTGGTGGCCCTTACCGAAGCTGCAGCTGCTTCCATATAGCTACTGTGGTCACAAAGGAGCCCAAAGTGACAGTTTTCCTTGACGGTCGCCGTTCTGTTTGCTGTAACTGATCTGCAACATTTCAGGAAAAGGCAGTTCCCATTGTACTTGCCATTTCTCAGGTACAACCAGAGATCTTTATTAGAACTGACAACGTTTTCAGAGGCCACCAGAAGTGTTCCATTGGTGGGATCTTACTTGCAAGAGTAAGGTTTTTGAGAAGTGGCTTGCGGAGGCCAAGAACCAGTATGGAGATGCAGATATGGTTGTACCAGAAGAAGATTCCAGGATGACTGAAGTTGACCTTTCTGGTGAGTGAAGAGGACATGACAGTGATGGAACACAAGCCTCAGGGCCTGGTTGCCCCCAGTTTTTTAACTGGCAGTGCTTGAAACTGAAGTAACTGAAAATAGCAGCTTGTCGCTGGAGCTATGCTTTCAGAATAAGACCTGTTGCCAGTGAAGCTGTCTTTGTCTGTGTGGATCTACAGAGCTGGGAGAGAAACAAAAAGGCAAATGAAGAGACAGGGAGCACTTCCAGGTGGAGACAGCTGTGTTTTTGGTGATGCTGCTACCTGGCATATAAATGACTAATAAAAGATTCATGGTTGTAAAAAAAAAGAATATTGAACAGAATTCTAGTCACTAAGAAAGAAATCTATGACAAGAAATTCACTTGGTGTGTCATATGGACTGAAGTCTAAAAAACAAAATGAAAACGGACAGTCTTCAACTCAGTATGCAAAGATGGGCACATACGTACAGAAGTTCAGTTCTTCCGTAAATGATTTACCCACAAATGTATATCTGTAGGGATCTTAAGATTCCAATTTCTACGGAAAAGTGAGCCAGGACTTTTCCAATAGCTTGCTGCTATTGGAGAAATTTTATTGGCACAGCAATAATATTGTGGCATCTTAGCATTTTGTCTTAAATACAGTATGTTTGCTTCATAATTCTTAATAGTGTATGTAGCATTGTGATAATCATTTGGTGCTTTCTTCACTCGGGTTTATTTTCACTTTCTCCATTCCTTGCTGTTGAATAAGAGGTTTTCTGTATGATGCATTAGAACTATGAAGGCAAGGCAAAAGAGTTCTGAAGAGGGAAACAATAAGCAAGCTAAGCAACTTTTTAGTTTCCTTTTTCTGTAAATTTACAGAACTTTAGGCATTGCTGTATTCTAAGTATAAAAACATGCCAATGCCAAGTATATCTTTTAAAAGTGGTAGATATTTGCTGCATTAACACAGATATTTCAGAGTAACTGTAATCATATGTGTAAGCCTTTCCTGTAATTTTAGTGGGGGTCCAGTTAATACTTCATAATTCTTACATGCTTATTAAGTCCTCTACCCCACTTTTTGCCTTCAGAATTTAGTGTCTTGTTAATATATTTTGCTGAGTCAGCTTCTGCTTTGATTTTGTTTTGATTCACTTTTTGTGCAGTTCCATTAATATGCCCAGAGGCCATTTGTGTGAACATTTTAGAAACTGAAGCACAAATAATATAAAAATGTACACTGATGACTTTATTTATTTTTAAAAGTAAAATTCCTTTTCAGAAATTCCTCATCAGATGTGCCCTCATGTCTCTTACTGAAGTATATCACATTCCTGTCAAAACCACCACTGGTTAACATTAGGACTCTGCCTGCAGGGAAGCGATAGATTTGAGTGGGGAACCAGCAGTTTACTCAACTGAATACTTAATACCATGTGGTCTGACTGATGAAAACTATAATGGGGTTTATTAACCCAAAACATGTTTAAAACTATTACATGGCAGGCATTGAGTCTGGTATTAGGATACCAGCTACCTGTCCTTGCCCACATGGATTAAATCTCCCACACAGGGAGCTAGACAAGTAAATTTCAATTTTAATATGATGAGTTAAATACCACGATAGGAAAGTGGCATGAGATGCCACTTTCTTTAGAGGAGATGATATCTAAGCTAAAGTCTGAAAGATGTGTTCATTAACCAGAATGATAAGATTCTAGGCAGAGAACAGGTTGGAGAGAAGAGTATGTATTGGAGCATGGTTAATGCCAGAAGAATTGCAACTACTGGTCCAGATACTGTTTCTTTATTCTTTTTTTTTTTAGTTGGAGGCTAATTACTTCACAACATTTCAGTGGGTTTTGTCATACATTGATATGAATCAGCCATAGAGTTACATGTATTCCCCATCCCGATCCCCCCTCCCGCCTCCCTCTCCACCTGATTCCTCTGGGTCTTCCCAGTGCACCAGGCCCGAGCACTTCTCTCATGTGTCCCACCTGGGCTGGTGATCTGTTTCACCATAGATAATATACATGATATATACATGATACTGTTTCTTTTTGGATAATCTAAGGGTATGTTTGGGGCTTCCCAGGTGGCTCAGTGGGTAAACAATCCACCTGCAATGCAGGAGACATAGAAGACATGGGTCCAATCCCTGGGTTGGGAAGATCCCCTGGAGGGGGAAATGGCAACCCACTCCAGTATTCTTGCCTGGAGAACCGCATGGACAGAGGAGCCTGGCGGGCTGCAGTCCATGGGGTCACAGAGAGTCGGACACGACTGAGGGCCTTAGCACAGCACAAGGGTATGTCTACTTGGTCTTTAAGGACCTCTTCCTGTGCATGCATAACATGCGCTGGTTTGTAACAATTAGGACTTTTCCTTCACGTGTGTGATTGCTGAGTCAGGTCTCTCCTGGCCTTTATATTTGTAATTTGTTTTTTTAAACCTCAGTGTACATTTTTCCATTTACCTCATTTCGTTTAAGCCCTGTATTCATTAGTCCAGGAGTCAGCAGGTGGGTTGTTTTTTTTCCTGTAAAGGACCAAATGGTATCTTGTGGACAATGTGGTATCTGTTACAGGTGCTCGTTCTGCCGTCGCCGAGTGAAAACAGCTGCAGATGATATGAGGAGGAATGGATGTGGCAATGTTCCAGTAAAACTTTACGAAAATAGGCAGTTGGCCGTAGCCTGCCAGTTCCTATCTAAACCTAGACTACCTGTGTTATTCTAGTCCCAGGTAACTTGAATGCAGCGCCAGGAAAATGAGTTCCAGGTCTTCCCACTCAGTCTTCATCTAGAGGTGCTGACTTGAGAAAAGAGTGACACAATGTGGATCTATAATTAAATGATTTTAGTTTTCTTTTTTTTCCCCATTAATTAAATGATTTTAATACCACTTCTCGGCCTTTTGGCTAAGATCAAGTATAATTAAATGATTTTATTAACCATATGACTTGATCAGAGTCAGCACATTTACTTCCAAATACCCAAGCTCACAGGTTGGTTCAACATTTGTATTTAACAATCCACTGCTTAGTTACCTTTCTTAATTGCACCCAAATTCCCAAACTGCCTTGAATGACCAGACCGTTTGATCTTTTCATTATCCAATCATTGTTTTAGAGTGGTTTGACACCCTTGACCACTTTGTTTTTTCTCTTTCTAACCCCTTTTTGGTGATAGCTTATTAATACTATTTTTTTTTTACCAAAGTGTAATTGATTTACAGTATTTTCGGTGTACAGTATAATGATTAAATAATTTTGTAGATTTTACTCCATTTAAATTTACTATAAAATAATGGCTGTGCTGTACAGTGTACCCTATAATATACCCCTGTCTTTTCCATACCCGTTCCCTCTCCCAACCGCTAACCGCTAGTTTGTTCTCTGTATCTGTGAGTCTGTTTCTGTTTGTTATATAAAATATGTTCATTTGCTTTATTTTTTAGATTCCACATATTAGCAATAACAAAGTATTTTTCCTTGTCTTACTTATTTTATCATGTTTTATTAAGCACAATACTCTCTCAGTCCATCCAGGAATACTAGTCAGCTTCCTTTTATAGTATGCATGTTGTCTCCATGATCAAAATTATGTGAAAGCTGGGACTTGTCTGGTGGTTCAGTGGTTAAGACTCCGCATTTCACTGCAGGGGGCACGGGTTGGATCCCTGGTCGGGGAATTTACGATCCTGTATACTGTGTAACACGGCAAAAAAAAAAAAAGTGAAAGTTGTGTATTCCGTTTCTCTGTATACTGTGCTGATGTCATCTGTTACTACGCTGACCTTCGGTTTCACCCTCTGCATTAGTTTCCCACTGTTGCCATAAGAAGCTACGCATTATTTCACAGTTCAGTAGGTACAGTGTGGTTCAGTTGGGAGTTCACACTTCTGAGAGTCACAAGAATCTGAAATCAAGGTGTTAGTCGAGTTGCATTCTTTTCTGAAGGCTCTCGGTGAATGCTTTGAAGTCTTTCAGTTGGCCAACGTTAGTTCCTTGCGGTTTGGAGGTTCCATTTCTTTGCTGGTTGTCATTCCTAACTGGAAATTGTTCTTGGCATCCAAGATCCACCCATATCCTTTACCTTGAGACTTCATTCTGCCATCTTCAAAGTGAACAACAGTAGGTTGAGTCCTTTTCACACTTCACATCTCTCTGACCTTCACATTCTGTCTCGTCTCTTCTGTTTCTACCTAGAGAACATTCACAGCTTTTAAGGACTCCTGTGATTAGATCTTAGCTACTTGGATAATCGAGAATAATCTCCATGTTTAAAAGTCTAAATTATATTCGCAAAGTTCCTTTTGCACGTAAAACAACAAAAAGTTCTAGGGAGGTGAATTTGGTGGGGGAGGCATTATTCTACCTATCACAACCTCATTGTATTTTTTTTTTAGCTTAATTGCTTGGATTGTCCACTTCTAAAGTATCTTAATAATATCTTATGAGTATATTAAGTATGTTTTCATCAGTGTTACATCTCATTATTTTATTTTGTAATTACACAAATTGTCTGGCATTTACATTTGTATAAGCATGGAATAGTTTTTCTTAACATACAATGAACCATTTCCCCATGTCACTTTGAATGCTTTATAGATATAATTTTATTATTATATAAGACTTATTGAGTATATATACTAAATTTATGTAACAATTGCTCTATTATTAATCATTTTGGTCTTCCCCAGTGTTTCACTAATGTAAGTAATTCTAACGAACATTTTTGTTCCAACAGATTGCCTATATTTTGGGATTATTTCCTTAGGATAGATTTCCAAAAGTGGAATAACTGCATCAAAGACCATGAATTTTCCAAGATAGAAATTACTTTCCAAAAGGCTTGAACAAAGTTTGAATCCTCAGAAGCACTCTCACCAGTAGAGACTGTCATCATTAAAGACAAAGCATACAAAGTTTGAGATGAAAGGACATTAGATAGTAACTAGCAGTCATATGAAGGAATAAAAGTTTCAGTAAAAGTAAACATACAGACAGTTATAAAAGCTAGTATGATTGTAACAATGGTGTGTGACTCCACTTTGTTTTATTCAAGATTTAAGAGACAAATACGTTTAAAAAAAAGTATCAGTCCAATAGCTAGTATTATTGTAACTTTGGTTTGTAACTCCAGATTTTATTTTCTGTATAGTTTGAGGACAATGCATTAAAAATTATTAGGTTTTGTTTTTGGATACAGTGTATAATGAAGTTAATTTTGTGTGACATTAGCACCTGAAAGGTATAAGATCAAAGGTGTTAAAGGAACAGGAGTGGTGAGAAGTGGTTGGAGCCTAGATACATTTGAAGGTGCAGCTGTAGGGAATTTGCTGTTGGTTTGGACATGGTATATGAAAGCTAAGAATCTCGGGTTGATCCTGAAAGGTTGTTGCTGAACCTCGAGAAGATGAAAAGACGGATTCTTGGCCTCCAGAGGAAAAGAATTCAGTCCGGGGTTAGAGACAAGGCTTGATCGCTCAGAGCTTTTGTGTAATAAAGTTTTATTAAAGTATAAAAGAGATAGAGAAAGCTTCTGACATAGACATCAGAAGCGGGTAGACAGAGTACCCGCTTGCTAGTGTTAGCAATGGAGTTATATACTCTCCAGTGAATCCAAAGAATGTCTGGAGGTTGTAAAGACCTCACCAGACCTACTCCCATAATTTAATTTTAAGACAGCAGGATTAGCCAGAAGGTTAATCCAGAGACTGTCCTCAGGCAGGGTACATTATTGTTATAGAATCCTAAGGAATGTAGAGGGGAAAAAAAGTCTGTCCTTTCTTCCTCCTTGAGAATTCCAGACCTCTTTCCTTGGGGACCCCTAGACTTCTTATAAACTTGCCTAGGAAATGACTCTCTCAATCCATGGTTTCTAACCTGAGCAACTTACTTAAATGCCTAGTAGAATGTTCAGCCTTTGCATCTGAACCACTAAGCTGTGATGTACACCCATCTTCAGCAAAGCAAAATCCTTGAAGAAAACTCTCTTTCTTAGACAAAATTAAGAACCATCTATTGTTGTTTTAGCATCTCTTTACTCTTGAGTGTATGTTTTTCGGGAGGTATGATGGATTTTAGTTCCATCCCTAAATAACTTGGGAGAATAGTAAGGAGAGAATGGATATAGATAGAAAGCAGAAATTTAAAGAATGAGCTCTTTGCCAATCCAGTGTTCAGAGGCCAGAAAGGTGAGGAAAAATCAGGACAGGAGACGATGAAGTGGTGATGGAAGGAAAATCAGACAGTGCTGCCCTAAAATTTAGCCTAATGAAGACATTGTTTAAGAAGAAGGGAATGGTTGACTGTTAAATGCTGCTCAGAGGTCAAAAAGATGAGTGAAAACTGACAGTCAGATCTAACAATAAGAACATGGCTGTTGACCTTGAAAAAGTTGTAGTGGAATTGTGGGGGCAAGATCTGTTTGTCGTTGGGGCACAAGAGAGAATAAAAGGTGAAAAATTGGAGAGAATGAACACAGACAACAGTTTTAGGGAGTTTTACACCAAGAGGTAAGCTAGCTATGTAATTTACAATCCAAACTGGAATGCATTTGAAAAGGGCATTGTTAATAATAAAATATAAACTGCAATTGTCATGGTAAACTGAAGTAGATGTTATTTTATGAAGAGAGGGCTATGGCTGGAAGTGAAGTGGAAGACAAAGTGTTGATTTGTTTTGCTGTGTTTTTTTTAAGAAGGGAGAAATAATTGGAGAAATGATCTGGTAGGGAAGGAAAGTTTTATGGTGGAGGAAGGAAAGGACATTTTTAGAGCAATTTCTTTGAGTAGAGAAGAGGGGATAGTGCATTGTGTAAAGGGGAGGACTAAGAACACAGATGGAAGGCAAAGAACATGAGGACCTGTAGATAAGATGATGGACATGTAGATAACATGAGGACATGTAGATAAGATGATGTCCTGGGAGCCTGTGGAAATTTTTTTAGAAAGGTTATCGAAATAGGACAGTTACTATATGGATTAGGGAGGAGTTTTTGGAGATTTTAAGAGAGAGATTTTAAAATAGGAAATATATGAAAAATAGAAAATATATGAAAAATATCAAAATATATAAAAATATGAAATATGAAAAGGTATGAAATATATGAAAATATGGAAGATATGAAAATATGAAAATATATGAAGAATATGGAAAATATGAAATATATGAAAATATATGAAATATATGAAGAATATGAAATATATGAAAAATAGGAAAATATATGGAAATATATGAAGAATATGAAATATATGAAGAATATGAAAATATATGAAGAATATGAAATATATGAAATATATGAAATATATGAAAATATATGAAAAATGTGAAATATATGAAAATATATTAAAAAGTATGAAATATATGAAAATTTTGAAGAATGAAAATTCATGAAAAATATGAAATATATGACAAATATGAAAATGTATGAAATATTAGAAAATAGATGACAAATATGAAAATATATGAATCATATGAAAAGATATGAAATATATGAAAAATATGAAATATTTGAAAATATATGAAAAATATGAAGAATATGAAATACATGAAATACATGAAATACATGAAATATATGAAAATATATGAAATATATGAGAATATGAAATATATGAAAATATATGAACAATATGAAGAATATAAAATATATTAAAAGTATGAAATATATGAAATATATGAAGAATATGAAATATATTAAAAGCATGAAATATATGAAAATATGAAGAATATGTAATATATGGAAAATATGAAATATATTAAAATTATGAAATATATGAAAAATATGAAATATATTAAAATATATGAAAAATATGAAATATATGAAAATTATGAAATATATTAAAATATATGAAAAATATTAAAATATATGAAAAATATGAAGAATATGAAATATATGAAAAGTATGAAAAATATGAAATATATGAAAATATATGAAATATATTAATATTATGAATAATATGAAAATATGTGAAGTATATGAAATATATGAAAGTATATGAAGTATATGGACAGTATGAAAAATATGAAATATATGGAAATATATTAAATATATGAAAATATGTGAAATTATATGAAATATAAAATGAAATATATGAATATAAAATATAAAAATATGGAATATATGAAATATATGTAATAGGAGAAAGGAGGAATGAGTGGAGTAGAGAAATACAGTATAATTGCCAAGCACCATTTGAGTCCAATTGCATTTAATAACCATGTATTTTAAGTAAGATCAATCAATATTGTGTATTTTTCTTAAACTAGGCTTTACTGTGCAAGTGTAGTGTAGTCATGAAGAAAGCTGAAAATGGAATTTAATCAGTGTTTATTGTTTAGCCAAGTACAATAAAGTAAGAGAAAGACCAGGGAATTAATTCAGAGTGTATGCATGGGGATGATTTTATCATTTTGCCATTTAATACCTTTTATCATAATGCCATTATCTGACCATATATAGTTTAACCTCGTATATTAGTTTAATAGGAATTTTGTAACAAAGTACCATAAACTTAGTAATTTAAAATAACAGAAATGTGTTGTCTCAGAGTTCTGGAGGTTAGAAAAGTGCAGTCAAGGTGTTGGCAGGGCCGTGTTCCTTGTCCAGCTTCTGATAGCTCCAGGCGTTGCTTGGCTGGTGCATGCATAAGTTCAGATCTCTACCTCTGTCTTAACATGGTTGTCTTCCCTCTGAGTGTCGGTGTGCGAATTTTCCTCTTTCTGTTAAGGACACTAGTCATATTGGATTAAGGCCTGTCCTAATGACCTGAACTTGATTACATCTGCAAAGCCCCTATATTAAAATAAGATCACATTCACAGCTGCTGGGGACTACTAGGTACACGTACTAGGACTTCAGCATTTCCTTAGAGAGGTCACAGTTCAACCCATAATACCAAGGAGAGAGAGAAATAAGGAGATGAGGGAAAGGGTAAGAGACCATGAGATGTGGTAGGGTCAGTGGACTGTAGATCCCAATGGTCCTGAAGGGTGTCTGGAATTGAGATTCTAGAAATAAGGCAGAGATTAGAAGGTGGGATGTTTGAAATTGAGATTGAAGTGAAGTCGCTAAGTCGTGTCCGACTTTTTGCGACCCATGGACTGTAGCCTACAGGGCTCCTTTGTCCATGAAATTTTCCAGGCAAGAGTACTGGAGTGGGTGGCCATTTCCTTCTCCAGGGGATCTTCCTGACCCAGGGATCAAACCCGAGTCTCCTGCATTGCAGGCAGACACTTTACTATCTGAGCCACCAGGGAAATTGAGATTATGTAGAGGTTAATGTAATGAAAGATCTAGAATGATTTTAGAGTGAGTAACAGAGTAAAAGGCAATGTCATTGGAGGAGAGGAGACTAAAGAACTGAGAGGTCAAGGTATTGGATGGATTATTAGTGAGAATCTCAAAATCCCCAGGAGTAAGAATAGGAGGAATCTTAGAGTGAAGTGGTCCAGGAGCGAAAATGTTCAAGGATCAAGGGAGGAGTAAACTGTGGGGTTGGAAGGTACTTACCTTCAACAACAGTGGCAATGGGTGCAGTAGCCTGACTGTACAAGATTCAAAGATGAGGGGAGAGGGAAGGGAAATGTTCTGGAAGCATTAATAAAGCGCTAAATACCTCCTGCCCACCAGGATCTGTGACATGGAGACTGGGAGGAAAAACTGCCACTGCTTGAAGCAGGGTCTGTAGCGAAGAGACAGGGCTCAGTAAGATAAATTTAGTAAAAGGAATATTTTAAAGAAAGCATTAAGGAAATATGATTTGGTTGATGACTTGTGTTCCAGAAGGACTCACGGTGGAAAGGTTTTGTGTGCTGGAGAGGAATGGAAGATTGAATCAGGAAATGTGATGTACAAATCAGTATAGGGATTAATGGCTGGATAATGAGGGATGTGTACGGAGACCATGGCTTATGATGAATGGCTTGTGAGGCTTTGAGTTTTAAAGGAAAGAGGAGTGGCGTTTTGCCTGGGTCACATAAGATTTGGAAGCTCCTATTTGATTTTGGTTTTTGGCTGACACACGGAGGCATGCAAAGCATGATATGGCTCTAGCACAGGGACTCTCTTAACTGCTTTATAGCAATTATTAATATTCAAAATAATCTTATATATTCATTTACTTGTTTACATGTTTTCTCTCTTCCACATTAAAAATTACAGTCTTTGAGGGCAGGCTTATTGGCTATCTTTTTTATTTTTACATCACTGGTACCTAGTAGTGAGCTTGGCATATAGCACTCAAAAACTGTATTGACTGGTGAAAACAAGATTACATTCTCTTAATATACTGGTGGGTTTAAAGCCTAATGAAGTCATTCACTCTTTCAGTTAAACCCCATCTTCCTCATATCTTCAACTACTTCCTATCAGATTGTATATCACTATTCAAACATGTACTTGTATCTCCCATCCTTAAAGTGAAAATCAAAACCCAAAAAACTCCTCTGGAGCTTTTGTATCTCTCCAGTCTTTCTCCAAGATATTGTTCCAGTCTTCTTCATGGCCACATTTCTCAGAAGAGTTACTTGAAACAAACTGTATCCATTTCCTCAACATTCTATTTTTTCTCAATTCCCCTGCAACCTGAAGTTTCACCCCTGCCAATGCAAGTCAACTGAAACTATTTTTGTTATTATTAGCCTCTATGTTGCAACATCTGACAAAAATGTGCGTGTCTTCATATTTATGAGACTTTTTGTAGTTTTTGCACAACAGAATACTCCCTCCTTGCTCTTGACTCTTGTGATTCTAACACTCCCTTGGATTTTCTCCTAAGTCTTTGTTTGTTTCTTTTACATATCCTTTATTTTCTTCTTTTCTATCTAACCTTTATATGCTAGGATTTCATTTTTCATTTTGTAGGTAATATTCATTTAGTTGTTATTCCTGTAGTTGTAAGTATCTTCTATATGCCAAGACTTCCCAAAATGTATCTTCTACTCAGACCACTGTCCTGAACTTCTTAACATCTTCATTTGGGTGTTTCCAAAGCACCTCACACTTAAAATGTTCAAAATAGAGCTCCTGGGCCCCGTGTCCCTTCCCCATGCTAACATCCACCATGATACTCTTCGGTTTCTCATTTTAGTAAATAGTACTACCACCCTCCCGGTCAAAATTCTGGGTCTTTGTTTCTTTGGTGCCCCTCAGCTTATCCTCATGTCCATGCAGTCCATCAGCTTGTCCTGTTGAGCCTCTCCATACAGAGTTCCAAGTTATCAATTGCTTACCACTTCTTACTTTACATTCCTTCCCGGTCCAAGCAACATGATTTCTTACCTCAGTAGCCACTCAAGTTTTCATCCTTGCCCCGCCTCCCCCCTGCCTTTTTAAAGAGCAACCAGAATGATCTGCTTAAAATAGAGTGCAGACATGTCAGTCCTCTACTTAAAATATATGACCAATTTTCAGTATACTTAAATCTCCAAATCCTTAGATGGCTTGCAAGACTCGGCACGTTCCGATTCCTGTCGCATCTAATTGGTGCTTATCTCCATTACAGGCTTAAGGAAGTTCTCCCATGTTGTTCCTTCTGTCTGTAATGCTCATCTCCCAGTTCTTCATCTGTCTAAATATTGTTTTCAGATCCCAGCTTAAATGTTATCTAAGCCTTTGGTTTTTAATATAAGTTGCAGAGATATTTATTAAAAACAAGTAATTAGATTTAATTTTGCTTTACTTGATTACCAGCTCTTTCGTAACACGGCTTCCCCTCTGTGAGTTGTTTTGATTATTCTCTCAATCATTTGTCATGTTTTCAAGAAAAAATTTCTGGACAGTTGTATGTGTAGTATATTTTTTCTAAGTAGTTTTATGTCTGAGAATATGTCTTCATAAAAAATGATAGCTTAGTAATTTTTAAATTTTTATTTACATAGTGATCTGATGGCTCCCCCTGACCCATGTCTTTTCCTTTCATAGACGTCACGCCCCAGTAATCATTTTAGGTTCCTCACTTTTCTCAGTGTCTGCTTCCTGAAACCCTCCTTAAATCTATTGGTCAAACAACATCTGTACCTGCATACACTGCCTTGCTTGAGTGAAATGGATAGACTGCCAACTCAGGCCAAATCCTCCATTTGTGCACCAAATGCTATTGTTTCTAAATCACTCCATTTTTCTGCTAAAATGTATTCCCCCTCTCTTCTACATCATCAATTTTTCTTTCTCTATAGGATTACTTTTTTTTTTTTTTTTTACCAACTTACAAACATATTATAAAATTTCTCAACCTAAAAAACAAAAAAATTGCCCATTGATCATATATTGCCCTTCAACTTCTGATTTTTTTTTTTCTGCTCCTCTCTATAGAAAAACTCTTAAAAGAACTGTCTGTCTCTGTTTTGTCCCTTCTCATTTTATCTTGAACCAGCTCCAGTTAGGTTCTGTCCCTCTGTTTCCTCCTAAACTGTTCTTGTCCCATCTCCACTTTGCTTCGAGTCTCGGTCTTACCTGATCTGCTCTCAGAAGCATTTAACACTGGACCATTTCCACCTTTTGAAACACTTCACTTAGTTTTCAGGACCCAGTCCTTATGTGCTTTTCTCTTCACTTCCCTGGCTGCCTGCAATCAGTCTTGCTTAATGAATCTTCCTTATGTTCCCAAACGTCCCAAGACCCACTTCTGGTCTTCTCTGTCTGTACTCACTTCATTCTCATGGATTGAACTGTCACAAATGCACTTACCGGTTCAGGTTCAACTTACTCGCCTTCACTCTTCCCTGAACTTCAAAATTCATATATTCAACTTCTGGCTTTTTCTTGGTCTATCCTTGGTGCCCCTTTCCCAGGTGGCTCAGTGGTAAAGAATTCGCCTGCCGATGCAGGAGATGCAGGAGATGTGAGTTCAGTCCCTGGGCTGACAAGATCCCATAGAGGAGGAAATGGCAACCGACTCCAGTATTCTTGCCTGGAAAATTCCATGAACAGAAGAGCTTGGTGGGTACAGTCCATGGGGTCACAAAGAGTCAGACCCGACTGAGCAACTGAGCGTGTACATGCATACTTGATGTCTCTAGCTTACCATGCCCAGAGAAGGAGGCATCAGTTTTGATGATTTGAGAACAGTACTATTCAGCAAGTTTTTATACTTTTTTAATATTTATTTTTATATGTTTATTTATTTATTTGGCTGAACCGTGTCTTAGCTGGGGCTTGTGAACTCTCTTAGTTGAGGCATGTGGAATCTAGTTCCCTGATCAGGGCTTGAAACCCAGCCCCCTGCATTGAGAACACAGAGTGTTAGCCACTGGGCCATCAGGGAAGTCCCACGTTTTTCTGTTTTTTAAGTTTAGAATTGTACACAGTATTTTTAAAATAATTTTGTTTGGATACCATTGTTGGTTTACCTCATTTATTTTCTTTCTTTCCATTGTATGATTTCTCAGAGAAAGGTTTGAGGTTGCTTTACTTTATTTATTTTTAAGATGGTAATAGTCAATTTTTTGGATTAACCAAAGAAATTGTAACATATGGGAAGAGTATATACATCAAAGTCAGAACCTGACTCAAGTTGAGAGTTCATTGCATTATTTACTGGTCATACAATCTATGTTTTACAAAACTCTTAGTTGTTAGTTCCAACATCTGTAAGATATATACTTAAGAGATATATAGCAAGATGTATGTGAAGACATCTTTCCGAAATCTTAGAGCTGGATAAACGTATTTTCCTGTGATAATCAGAAAACAGTAAACCCTCCTTTCCCATGAAAGAGATTGCTTTACTTAAAAAAAAAAAAAAGTATTTACTAGTCACAGTAATTCAGGATCTGTGTTAGTAATTTTCAGGTGTGTAATTTAAGGGGTTTAGTTTGGTGAAAAATTATTTTATCTCCCAGTGATCATTAAAAAAAATTGTTGATAAAATATATGCTTTATCTCTTCTATAATTTTACCGGTTCTAAATATTATGCTTATTAGCCTTCAGTTTCTAGAATCTATTTTTTTATGTTTTGAAAATGAAAACATCTGTGCATCTTCAGTCTTCTGTCATGTCTTGTGGTCTCCATTTCTCAAAATTACTGACAGTGATTCTGTCATTACATCACCTAATATTATTTTTTATACCCATGGTTGTAATTCATCTGTGGTTAAAGACTTTAACCAGTTTAATAGAACTATGTGTATTCTTACTATGCTTCAGTTTTCTCATAATCATGTTTATTTAACTCTCTTAAATTTGGAAATTATTCTTCTTAATGTGTTTACCCTTCACAGTAGTTAATAAGTTTACTACCACAGACAATAGGTTTTTCTTTTTATTTTTTCCACATCCAGTAGAAATATCCAAAATGATCTAATTATCACTTTTGTTTTAGATGGTAGTAAAGAATACATTGTAAAGAAAGATTAATCATCCTTGTTTGCCTATTATTATATTTAAATTTAGATAAATTGTATGTTTCAATGAAAGGTATTGAACATGATTAGTTTTCTCTAAACATGATCCTGTTTTGCAGGATTAAGTATAGACATATAGATCAATGGAACAGAATTGAGCATCCAGAGATGGACCTAGACTTATGTGGTCAGTTGATTTTCAGTAAAGGTATCAAAAAAATGTCAATTGGAAGAGAATAGGCTTTCCAAGGAACGTTTCGGAATAACTATATACCCACATGGAAAACAAATGAACTTTAATCTCTCTTCACTCCATATACCAATATTAATTCAAAATAGATCACCAACCTAAATGTAAGAGCAAAAACACATACATTGTGTAAAACAAAGTATAGGAGAAAAACTTTGTGGCCTTGAGACAACACACAAAAAGCATGAACCATAAATTTAAAAATTGATAAATAGACTTAAAAAAATTAAAATTTGTTGCTTGTTGATATCATTAAGAAAACGAAAAGGCAAGCTACAGCTTGCGGAAAAAATATTTGTGAAGCATATATTTGACAAGGGACTTGTGTCCAGATCTAATTTAGAACTTTTACAACTCAGTGATAAAAACAACTCAATTTTAAAAAATGGAAAAGATCTGTACAGGTACTTAACAAAAAGATGTCCAACTTGATTGGTCATTAAACCACAGATTTAAACCACAGTAAGATTCTAGTATACTCAAATTAGAATTTCTCAAAAGGACTGAAATGTCAGGCGTTGGTGAAGATATGGTACAACCAAAACTCCCGTACACTGCTCGTGAACGTGCAAAGTGGTGCGGCTACGGGAAACAGTTGGTCAGGGTCCTAACAACTGAAACGTGCACCTGCTACATGACCCAGTGATTCTACTCCTATGGCTTTACCTTAGTAAAATGAAAATACATGTCCACACAAAGATTTGTACACAAATGTTCATAGCAGCATTATTCATAGTAATCAAACAATAGGAACACTCAAATACCTATCAACTGGTCCATGTGTAAACGAAATGTGGCCTATGAATTCAACAGAATACAACTGCAAATAAAGCAAAATAAACTACTGACACAGAGCAATGTAGAAATATCTTAAAAATATAATGACAAGTAAAAAAATAAATGACATAAAAGACATAGGAAATATGAATGTGAAGTCCTGGAAAAAGCAAAATACAACAGCAGAAGGCAGACCAGTGCTTGCCTTGAGGCTGGGGGTGAGGAACAGCTTGATTACAAAGGGGCGTGAGGGAATTTGGGAGGGTGAGGAAAGTGTTCCGAAGCTTACTCCTGTAGTACCTGCCCAGCTCTATGTACTTACTAAAACCACACTATTTTACACTTAAAATGGGTGAATTTTATGTTATATAAATATGCTTCAAAATGATCTTAAAAGTATATACATTAAGCCTCAAGGGAGTTTTTTAACAAAAAAAGAGAATTGTTATTCAGCAAAAAATTTGTTGCTGATAAGCATCAATTTAAAATGCCTAAAAATAAGTAAATAAATAAAATGCCTACCAATCCATTATCTACAAAACATAATTATCTTTGTGCAGTCTAGTTTTAATGTTTTAAAATCTTAATCATACTATAAATAATTTGATACTTAATCATGATTTGAGTAACAGACTATGAATTGTGGGATTATGAATTTAATGGTAAACTTTACAGTAAAATTTGTTTATTTGAAGTTTTTTTGTTTCTTAATCTCATATGTATATAACACAGTCAAGAACGTGTAAATAATAAAAATACATTTTGTACAGCTCATTTTGAGATCATAATGTCTATACATTAAAATTATAAAGACATTTTTAAGAGAAGTGTTGGTTGTCACTGAAAAATACAGTGTATTATTTGCTAAAATTAATAGAATAATTTACACATGGAATAAAAATGTAAAATGAATGTCTATGTTTAGTTGTTTATTACTTTTCATCATCTTTGCCACCTCTACCTATTATCATCTACTTTTTTTTTTATCATCTACTATTAGATGAATACATTTTTTATTTACTTCTTGTTCTGGACCAAAATTTCTAATTATATGACTTTAGGAGCAGTCCAAAATAATGGCATTTCTGCTAACAAAGAGATGAACACATTGCCAACTGTCAATGCATGTCAGAAATGGTTTTCAGCAATAATAGCTGGTGAATTGTATTAAAAGTAATTTAGGTAGATGTATAACAGTCACTTAACATTTAAAATAAAAAGTTCCAGGGCTGTATATAAAAAAATATTGGGGGATGGGGAGAGAAAATTTTCCTTTTAGCTAAATATAACATAAAATAACTTGAAGTTAATCTTATCTTCAAAATGCCATTTATTTTATGACAATTATCTTGAAAATAATCATTTGCCTCTTAGTTCAAAATATAAAGCAAGCTTAAAAGATAAGGAAGAATATGGGAAAATGAGAAGATGAAATATTATACCTCATTTTAAGATGTTCCTGAAGGAAATGGTGAAATTATTTGCTATTTCATAGAGTTGTCTTCCTTGAAAAGAATTGCCTGGAGTAAATTTGTCATTTTGACACAGGTGACCTCAGTTCTCAGTACCAATAGTTAAGCTATATGACTGTGAATGGTCTCAATTTTCTATCCCAGGATAGGGTGTGAGGTGAGGAACTCTATTATCCTCAATTCCAGAATTGAAATACCTCATCCTTTTCTTAAGGGCCCAGGATTTTGGAAGCCAAAAGCAAGGAAGACAAGTTAAGGTTATTTACCAGGTACGTCCTTTGACAAATGAAATGTGTGTACTTAGTTGCCTAGTCATTTCTGACTCTTTGCGACCCTATGGACTGTAGCCTGCCAGGCTCCTCTGTCCATGGAAGTTTCCAGGCAAGAATACTGGGATGGGTTGCATTTCCTGCTCCAGGGGATCTTCCATACCTAGGGACTGAACCTGGATCTCTTGCATCTCCTGCACTGGCAAGTGGATTCTTTACCACTCTGCCGCCTGAGAAGCCCGACGAATGAAATACTTGATTTTTTTTTCTGATGGGGCATGGGTTGCTGAAGGTGAAGACCAAATGGAAAGGGAATGGGAGCGGATTTTCTGTTTTTTGATCTTGTCACATTTGTACAAGTATAAGTGATGTGTATCTAGAGAAGAGAGTATACTAGAGAATGAGTTTTGGAAGTTTTATGTGGGGGGTGTTTTTAACATGCTGATCTTTATCACAGTGTTTTAAGGGAAGTGGTTCACTGGATCTCAGTTTGAATTGCTCAGTGTTTCTTATCCTTCCCAAATTCCCTGGACTCTGGCAATTTCTCCATGCTGCCTCTATAATTATAGATACTAGGAAGTAATTTCATTTTTTCTCTTTTTCCTAGACTGGTGTTTGCAATGTTTTTCTTATCAAGTTGGGCTTCAGCCATCTACTTTGTATGTAGTTTCCTTCACCTGAAACAACATACTCCAACATGAGGAACTATACAAGTGAAATGCTTGTTTCAGGTTGCAGGTTCTGTAGTTGATTTCTTTGTTCTCCTTCACTAAGAATCATAGAGCAAACTTACTTGAGTCAAGTGATAGCTGTATTTTTCTATTAGTATATGTGATATTTGTTTATTAAATGAAAACTTCATAGCTACTAAAAATCATCATAAAACTGGAGCTGATAGTTTTTAAGAAAACTAATTCAGTGATAAAAGTGTTGGAGAGGTCCTTATCTTTTCTCTTTCCTGCCTAGACTGTTGTTGTTTAGTTCCTAAGTTGTGTTCAACTCTTTGTGACCCTTTGGTCTGTAGCCCGCCAGGTTCCTCTGTTCGTGGGATTTCCCAGGCAAGAATGCTGGAGTGGGTTGCGATTTCCTACCCCAGGGGATCTTCCCAACCTGAGGATAGAAACCTGGTCTCCTGCATTGCAGGCGGTTTCTTTACTGCTGAGTCAACGGAAAGCCCCGGCCTAGACTAGTCCCTTCAAAAGTATTGAGAGTTTCAACTATTTTTTTAATGTATGAATTACAGTAATAATGCATTTATTGATGTGATATTTATTGATTATTAAAGTATTTATTAGCATTACCACAGGATTTTTCTAATTTTACAGTTTTTCTACATGCATAGGAAACACATATATACACATTTACACACATCTTGCATTTGAGTCAAACTATCAAACTTAAAATTTTGACTCTTTAGATACAAGGCCTTGAAGAAAATTAACTCCAATTACTAGGATGTTTAAAATACTCAGAACTCCACCAAAGAGAAAATTTTTATGATCTTCATGAGCAGTATGATCACATGGATACAGAAGGGAAGTAATTTTTCCCTGATTACTGCTGAATCTCAAAGGCAGCAAAGGAATTAACTCAAGAGTTTTGAATTATTTTACTATAGGATTGCAGTTGTGCATCCCTATAAGAAATATAGATTTCTTATTTAAAGTCTATCTTCAACATCAGATGTTTCTGGACAATATTACATTAGATATAGATACTATAAAATTATAGTAAATAATGATATAAAATGGATACTTTTAAAATTACTTGTTTAGATTTAACTGGCATTTATCAAATATCTACTAAGAGTCAAATACCTTCACTTTTTTTTTATCTCATTCAATCTGATCCTCAAAACATTCATCAACCCTTTTATTGACTGTATTGTATCCCCTCCAAATTCATATATTGAGGTTCTAAGGCCCAGTACCTCAGAATGTGGCTGTATTTGGAGATGGGGTCTTTAAAGAAGTAGTTAAGTTGAAGTGAGATTATTAGAATGGGCCATAACTGTGTAAGACTTATGTGTTTATGAGAAGAGATTAGGACATACGCACATAGAAGACTATGTGAAATACAGGAAGAAGACTGCTATTATAAGCCAAAGAAGGACTCCTCAAAGGAAGCCAGCACTGCCTTCAACTTGATCTCAGACCCTAGTCTCCAGAATTGTGAGAAAATAAATTTCTCTTGTTTAAGCCACCCAGTCTGTGGTATTTTGCTGCATCAGGGTAACAACCTGACATACTTGTAAAGGTATGTATTACTCTTCTCTATGGACTGAAGGCTCTAGAAGGCTTCTAATCTAAGAAGAGGTTGCACTACGATTGAAACCCAGGTCTTCTGACCACAGTTCTATGGTATGTTTGTGTGTATTTAAATTATAAAACTGTAATTTGTGGGAAAAGTGCTGTGGAAAGCATTTAGGTACCAATGTAGAAGAGGACACATTTAGTCAGATAATGTTAGCTACTGAGTCCAGGAAAATCTCACAATTACTCCCTTCTGTTCTTGGCTGCAAATCCAGCCCAGCTTGGTCCCCCAGTTGGCAGGCTTGGACCTCAGCTGGGTAATAGGAAGAAGCTGGTCCATGAATATGGAAGGTGGGAGGACTTTGGATTGTGGCAAATAATTGGTTGCACATGTTTCTTTGTTAGTGTAAGAGAATTAAAAAGCATATGTATGCTGGACAATTATAGTTAGAATTAACCATTCATTTTTTTCATATTCAGCTTAGCTTTGTTTTTAAGTTGTTCCATGCAACTAACTCCCATTCCTATTCATTGATCCATAATGTATACATAGATATTTAAAAATGAACAAGCCATGGTTTATTTATTTTGGTGTTTTTCATGTAAAGAAAGAGGGAAGCTCCTTTGAAGTGGGCAAATATCATCAGTTAAAAAGGAATCAGAGACTATATACAAGTGAAAAAGCAACTTATTTTTAGAAAAAGTGTTTGTAGATACTTTAATTTTGAAATTAAGAACATTCAACAACAATAACAAACTTCATTTTCATAAACAATGCAAGCATGATTGGGAGATATGAGTGAATAAAACAAGGTAGAAACAGAGGTAAAGAAAAAGATGGCAGGAGGTGACATAGGGATTTAGTTCTGAGAGTAATTCTACCTACTGATTCCCAAACAGCTTTCTCCATGAAATACTCTTTCTTCACTTCCTGCTTCCCTTTGCCATGTATTTCTCAAGCCTCAGTTTAAATGTCTCCTCTGGTGACAAGTCTTCACTTCAAGAAAGGATCTTCCTTGAGATAGAAGAGAAATTAGAGAGGATTTGCTGATGGGAAGGGTTCCCTTTACGCCTAAACTGGGAATATTTGGCTGCCTCAGGGGATAATCTGATTCTAGGCTCCTGCCCTTCTCCCTCTTCTAAACAATCAGGCCAAGCAAAGAAGTAGAATCCCATAAAGGGGCTTTAGAATAAGTCATTCCTAAATCTGTAGGCTTATGGCTCATGGGCCAAATCCTACCCATAACCTATATAGCCAGTAAACTAAGGATTGTTTCTGCATTTTAAAATGGTTGAAAAAGAGTCAAAGAATATTTTGTGACACATGGAAAGTATACACAATTCACATTTCGGTATCCATAAAGAAAGTTTTATTGGTTCACAGCCACACTCATTTGTTTTAAATATTGCCTATGACTACAGGGCTTTCCAGGTGGTACTAGTGGTAAAGAACCTGCCTGCTGATGCAGGAGACATAAGAGATGTATGATCAATCCCTGGGTTGGGAAGATCCCCTGGAGAAGGGCATGGCAACCCACTCCAGTACTCTTGCCTGGAGAATCCAATGGACAAAGAAGTCTCACGGGCTACATTCCATAGGGTCACAAAGAGAGGACATGACTGAAGCAATTTGGCACACACACATGAACTTTCATGCTATAATGGTGAGCTGAGTGTGGTGTGATAGTGCCCACAAACCTGAAGATATTTACTCTCTGGCCCTTTACCAAAAAAGTCTGTGATCCATGTGTAGGACAGAGATAGAAGTAGAGGATGGGATGTAAGGATGAGGTAGGTTGAGATTAGCCCTTGAGAGAGATGAGAGTCCAAAAGTGGATACTGTGTTCTTGTGTCTTCTTAGACACCCCTCTGAGAGATTGCATAATAGGTTTATTGGGATGCTAGCTCTTTTCCTCACTGGGAAATAAAAAGAGATGGTGAAAAATTATTTTTGGTATTTCAGGGGTTTCTTTCTGTGAGGAAAAATAGTTTGGAGACAAAACTACATTTTTCAGTGGGCTGTGTACTGGGTCACCTGTAGGGAACACAGGTTTTCAAAGGTAGGAGCACATAGGCAGGGGGGCTCTGAGAGAGGAGGAAGCTAATGATAGAATCAGCAGGACTTTGGTGGAATGTTATGTTATGTGATGATCTTGTTGTTGTTAAGTCACTAAGTCGTGTCCAACTCTTGCAATACCATGGACTGTAGCCCACCAGGCTCCTCTGTCCATGGGATTTCTCAGGCAAGAATACTAGAGTGAGTAGCCATTTCCCTCTCCAAGGGATCTTCCCGACCCAGGAATCAAATCTGTATCTTCTGCATTGCAGGCAGATTCTTTACTGCTGAGCCACCAGGGAAGCCCGTGATGATCTTGGAGGAGTCCTTATTTTTCCACATCAGATTTCTCTTGAGAGGAGAAACCTCTGAGAGATGACACTCTGATGTGATGCTCATTTGGGGCCTTATGTCTGCTCTCGGTTGGTTAGAACTTGGAGAAGATGGGTGATTGACATTCCGTGGCCTTCCATATTCACAACCATAAATTTAGAAAGACTGCTAACATGCTTGACGGCTGGGTCTCCTCAGGAAGATAATGAAGGGCAAAATGTGTGCCATATAGGCACGAGGAGACAAATTTGAATAGAATGCAGAAACTTAGAACTTTGTGTTCTATTCAGATGTCTAATATCTTCATAGTATTCTGTAGCCTGGAGCTGCTAACTTCTGTCCCACAGCGTATCATAGTCCGAGTTACACAGAGCAACTATATAGAGGTCAAGGTGGAGAGAAAGCAGATATTTTCCAAATCTACTCCCTAAATCACAGAGTTACCCTATCTTAGCTCAGTTGCTAACTTGATGCTATGCGACATTACCTCCTCTTCCTCATCGTGGGCTCTAGGTCTGAGGGCTCAGTAGTTGAAGCGCACTGGCTTAGCTGCCCCAGGGCGTGTGGAATCTCCTGGGACCAGGGATTGAACCCGCAGGGAGTGTCTGCTGCATTGCCAGGTACATTCTTAACCACTGGACCACCAGGGAAGTCCATGGCCTCTTCAGATTTTTGGAAGAATGTTTTCACTTTTTGTTTGCATGTTAGTTCCTATGCAGTCAAGCCTTTGTCCTCTTCAACAAGAAACAATGGTGTAACTACAAAGAGTTCCGAGTGGAAAACTGGCTTTGAGTATCATATACCACTAGAATATATGAAACAGTGGAACTGACTTTTAGTAAATCATTACTAATGGTTTTCCCATTGGGGATTAACCCTCTTGATCACTAACTCAGCCATGATGAACTGTTGTTGCTTGTCAAAACTGCGGGTTACTTTTAGCTCTGATCAACTGAATACTTCCAGTATGTTCTGGGAAAGATGTGTTTTGCTTAGGTGGCAACATTAGGAAAGTGGAAGAAGGATTTCTCCATGCCATTTTCAAAATGAAATTAATGGCTCCTTACCTCTTGTTTCTTTAACTGGTCTGCTAGTCCTGATATGTCAGAGATCATATTATCATCATATATAATTTCATATTAATATTAAAACAGATTAAAAAACAAAAACCACTAGCTCAAAATCTACTTCCTTTAGCCATAATATACCTAATACTTTGAGCCGTTCAAATAAAATCTCAAAATACTAAATTTCATAGAAAAATTTAAAACTACACTTGTTGCTTATCCTTGAATGTCTTAAGATTTTTCCAATTATTTACTTAAAATTTCTGCCAGTAGCAAGCAGTCCTGTATTTGAGTCTTGACTCACTTTCTAGTCCCATGATTTTGAGCTAATCAGTTCCCTCATCTTTAAAATAAAGATAAAAGTGGTATCCATCTAATGGGATTGTGACAAGGTTGAGATGCTTAGAATAGCACCCGGTCCCTAGTAACTGGTCATGAAATGTCTTTGATCATTATTGTCTGTCCATTTAATTTTTTCATGGGGGCAGTAAGGTACATTGGGAGGAGCATGCGCTACTCAGAGTCAGTTCTGTGGTCCAGTTCTTTCAGCCACTTACTGTGCAGCATCTGGAGAAATTTAATTAATGCTTTGACACAATATTTCCCCATTACCAAAGTGGATATATGGTGGTAATATCCAGATCACTGAGTTGTGAGGAAAGTGCCTCTTATGTCCCTTTCCTCCCAACTGATTATCAACAAGTTAACATTTATGAAGTTTATTCCAAGGGCAAGGCAAAGCACAGGGTGCTACAGGAAGTTTCAAAAGAAAATAAATGAGTGCTCTCCAGCGCGGGCAAGGAGAGCAGCTAACAAAATCAAGCCAACCATACACAATGAATTGCTGATGAATATGCAAATTAAAGTGGGTCTCTAATCCATGCTCATTTATATTTTTTTCCCAGTGTGAATGTGGAGGAATTTTCAATGAGAGCCTTTTTCCTGGTTATTTCCACAAGTCAGCAGATCCTCAAAGCCCAACTGAAATAGAGGGCTGATGGAAGACCCTAGAAAAACTGCAACAGTCACAGGCCATTCGGTGGCCAGGGCCACCGAAACTGAACTGCAAGGGCAGCTCTGAGGCAGGTAAACGGAAGGACGAAAAGCCGGTCCCGTCGCCTGGACTCCGACACAAGCGGGGGCAGGAGGGCTTCTCCCCAGCATCGCCGGCCGCGCATCCCGGCCGTGGAGGATGTGCCTCACGCGTCGTGACTGACCCGAGGCGTGGCGCCGGCGGCCGCCGGGCTGAGGAGTCGCAGAGGCCCGGAGAACTCCAGTCCTCACACGGTTAAACCTCTCCCAAGGAGACTGGAGGAGGGAGGGTCCCCGCCCACGAAAACCCGGAGACTCTCGCCCCGACGCCCCGCCCCCGCCTCGCGCCCCGCCCCCACTCGCGCCCCGCCCCCCCTCGTGCCCCCGCCCCCGCCCCGCGCCCGCCGCCCCCGGACGGACTCACGGGCCGCACCTGCCGGTGCTCACACGCCCCCGCGCGCCCGCCGCCCCGCGCGCCAGGCCTCTGCGCCGCCGCCGCCGCAGCCGCCGCCGGCGGACCTGGGCGCCCGCCCGAGCCCGGAGCCGCCGCCGCCGCCACCGCCGCCGCCGCCGCCTTCGGCACGCGACCGCCGCAGTCAGCCGCACCGCGCGGCCTCGACGCGGGCCGCGGCCGCCGGAGCCGTAGCCGCCGCGCTCCTCTCCGCCGCGGCCCGCGGCCCGCGGACGCCGCCGCCTTAACCGCCGAGCGGGCCCGGCGCAAAAGCTGAGGAGAACCGGGCCGGGGCGCGAGGGTGCGCGGGCCGCAGCCGCCGCGGGCGTTCGCTGCGCTCGCGCTCAGGCGAGGACGGTCTCAGTCTCCTCCTCCTCCGACCTCAGTCCTCAGCATCCTCCTCCCGCTTCTCAAAAAGCATCCCCGGTCCCCACCCCCTGACACCCCACCGCGGGAACGAGGCCTCGGGAATTAAGGGGAGTGGCTGTGGGGGCTCCCAGCTCAGCCAGACCCTGTTCCAAGACATGGGCTGGTCCTCGTTGTAAAAGCTGCGCCCCGAAGAGGAGCGGAGAGTAGCGTTCCCGGCCGGGGGCTGCAGGGCTCTCTAGGGGCTGGAGCTCTGGCATTATCTTAGGGTGGGGCGGGGAGGGCTCTGGATTTGTGGGGACCGGGGGTGGGCGGGGAGGAGGACCCGAAGAGGGGAAGGACTCTGAGAGGGAGTCGTTGAGAGACTATGGGGAAGGACCAGGAGCTCCTGGAAGCTGCTCGCACTGGAAATGTGGCTCTGGTGGAGAAACTCCTGTCTGGCAGGAAAGGAGGGATCCTGGGCGGTGGATCCGGACCCCTGCCCCTGTCTAATCTGCTAAGGTAAGGACCGGAACCCGCTCCGCGTTTGCACACCTCGCTATGCATTGTGATGAATACGTCCTTCCTCCTCACGGTTATTGCACCTGGTGGCTGCCAGCGATTCATTCTTAAATTAGGTAGGAAAACAGAATGTGTGTATGGAGAGGAGGCATGAACCTCCCTGTCAGATAGATGCCTTAGATTCTTTGAGTAATTTTAAAATAGCCTTCCATCAGTGCGTCAGTAGCTACTTTTCTGTGAACTGTGGTGCAGAACTTGTACATGCACTAGCACTAGTGTTGCTGGAAGAATTTTTTACGTCTCACCCGCTCTCCATCAATGTTTATTATATGTTTTCAGTTTCGAATCCAGCTTCCTACCCGCACCGCTCCCCCAACCCCCCCCGCCCCGCCGTTCCCTTTTCGGCTATTTAAATGAAATTGGCAGAGAAGCTTTTGCGTGCATGCCATTATCCTGCAAAAGCCACAGCCCTTGGTTGCTGCTTCCCTTCTCTTGCAGAAGGCATTTGCTGTGCTGTGGGATATGATCCCACAAAATGAAGAGAGTGAACCTTCTAGTGAGATGTCATCAGTACAGGGTGTGTGTAAAACTTGATGAGGCAGGTTAGGCAGCCTCAGCAGTACTTTCAGTCACCTGGACATGGCTGAGTGAAACTTGGTTGTTGTACCTCAGGATGAAGAATGCCAGGTTGGGGTTGGGAAAGTGTATATGGAATATAGTAGAGGCCTTTTAATGTGAAGATGTTCCAGATGAGACTTAATATTGCTTGGAAACACACATACACAGTCTTTTTTTCAGCAGGCAGTGTCTTAGAAATAGCAGAGTGATTTACATATTTGAAAAAGCAATTAATTTAAACATTGAATTGATGGGCAAATGAAATCAGTTGTGAGGGAGAAAGCCTGAAGAATATTCACTAGATAAAATTCAAGGAAAGCTATTTAGTTTCTAAAATCATAGCTATTCAGTTTATCTTGGATGTTTTTGGAGGCATCGATCATCATTCACATCTTCACCCTAAAACATCTCTTAAGTCTAACTCTGTTTGTAAAAAATTTTTAAGCTCAAGTGATTTTCTTGGTTTTTAACGGTTTTAAAAACTGTTCTTTGCTCCTCTTGACAAGTGCTTAATACAAACTTTTGAATGACATTGTGTTCTTTACACAAGTTTTCATGTGTTGTGTTGGTCAGATAATGCAGTTACAGTCTTGGCTAATAGGGTAAATGAGAACATTCCTGTTATGGTGAAATGAATTTAGTTGGAAAATAGTTGATGGGATTTTAGAAAGCTCCACATATGATCATCTGTACTTGTTGACAGTGGCATTTTATTGGAATGATAGTTCACTTTGGAACAATGAATATTTATGGGGCATTTTTTTCAGTAAGTCTTAGAAGTGATGACTCTTGTGCTCACTCCCTTGTTAAGTAATTTTCACTTTCAATTACAGGTAGACTGTTCAAATTTCGGAGTATAGATCTAGTAATTGCCCTTATTCACAGGTAGTTTATACAGAAGCAGTTTATTTGGGTATCGTTTTAAATTGCAGGTGAAATAAATGTTTGCTATCATATCAGTGATAAATACCGTTATGGTTAGAAACTGATATCCTGAAAATAATCAATTTCTTTGCAAAAACGCTAAAGAATTCTTTGAGAGCAGGGAGAACTTCAGTTGATTTCTTTGAGATGAATGGTGTTTTAAAAAACTTATCTTTGTGATAGAACTTAAACATCTTTTAAATGCCTTCTTAGTTGTGTCATTTTAAAAAGAGGATGTAAAATTTTCGGAATAGAAGAGCAACTATTTAGTGTTGGTAAACACCAACTATGACATGAAAATTGTGACTATAATGTACTTCTTGAATGGGAGGTTTTCTCTTGCTAGTTTTGTCAGAGGTAGTATAGTAGCTCTACAGTGAGAATACATATAGAAAACAAAACAAAAACCCTTAAAAATATGTGTTCATTAGAGTAGTTTGAACCAAGTTGTAAAACAGCAAAATCAAAACCAGTAGCCTTTACACTTCCATTTTTCTATGTCATATTGAATAAACAACTAAAACAGTGCCTTTGAAGAAAATGGAAATTGAAATTATCTTCTTTGGGTGATTCTTTACGTAAAATGAAATTCCTAAGAAAGCACACTTTATTTAGTTGTCATTTTATTTCACAAATGATTGTCATCAAAAGCTTATTTACAAGATAATAGAAAATTATCCCTTTACCTTCAGACATAAAGACAGTTCAAAATTTTAAAATATTTTGGAATGAATTGTGGATTAGATTTGGTACTCCCCTGTCCTACTTTTGGGTGAGGAAATGGCTACCCCCCTCCAGTACTCTTGCCTGGAGAATCTCATGGACAGAGGAGCCTGGCAAGCTATAGTCCTTGGGGTCACAAAGAGTCGGACACAACTGAAGCGATTTAACACTGACCTACTTTATTATTTGTGTTGTGTAATAATAGGCTCAGATCCTGTGCTAAATGCGTATATCATCTCATTCAGTTCTTTTGTCAACCTGAAGAGGTTGGTCCTCATTTCTCAGATGATGGACTAAAGAGATAGGAAGATTAAGAACTGGCCCAGGATCACATAACTAGTAATGGCAAGGATTTTAAGTTTTGTGATTCAGATTTGCCTTACCTTGCCTTAAGTCTTATTCATTGAATCTGTTTTATTTGCAGAAGTTTAAAGTACGTGGCCAATGAGTCTAATTTGAACACTTTTTTGGTAGGAATAACAATTTAAAAATCCTTATATCCTTAAAAAAAGCAACTCATGACTGCTCTTTGAAGAATCAGTAGATACTCTTTCTGAAGATGCTTTTGATTATTTATTACCTACTAAGTGAGCAGTAGCTGTATAATGGGGAATCAGGTATATTTGGTTGACACTATGATTTTCAGCAAAAGTAAAAATGACCTTGAATAAATATGTTTCTAAGTCTCACTGTGCTCTTCTATGAAGTGGAAATAGTAAGAATACCTATCATATGGAGCTGTCGTAAGGGTTAAATGGTAATGCAAAGCATTTAGCACATTGGTATTCATCATTGTGCTGTGATTTCTCACAGAACTCTAGAATACTTGACTCTATTTCTTTTCTTTGTTATTTTTTCATTTCAGAAAGCTTTAATTTATTAGTAATCCTTCCTTTCCCTTGAGCTGAAATCTTCCTTTCTTGAACGTCTACATTTTGTTTTTAGTTTTAAATTTTGGGGCTTTCCAGAATAAATTTAATCTTGACTTCTGCGTACAACACTTTTAAGGTCCTACTTTATCAAGACTAAATATCTCCAGTTCCTTATCACTTTGTTGACTATTTCTTAAGGCCTTAGGTTTCCCTGGTGGCTCAGATGGTAAAGAATCTGCCTGCAATGCAGGAGACCCGGATTCAATCCCTGGATCGGGAAGATCCCCTGGAGAAGGAAAGGGCTGCCCATTCCAGTATTCTGCCTGAGGAATTCCATGGACAGAGGAGCTTGGCAGGCTATAGTCCATGGAGTCACAAAGAATCTGACACAACAAAGGGACTAACACTTTGGCTTCACATGGTACTAGGAGTAAATTTCTCTTTTTTTTTTCCAAGTTCCAATGCCTTGTTGTCTTTTCAGTTATTTATAAGAAAACAGACAGTATGTCAAAGAAGACATACACCTGGTAATGAACACAAAAATGTTCATCATCGTGAATTAGTTATTATTTAGTTGCTAAGTCATGGCCAACTCTTTTGTGACCCCATGGACTGTAGCCTGCTAGGTTCCTTTGTCCATGGGATTTCCCAGGCAGAAATAGTGAAGTGGGTTGCCATTTCCTTCAACAAGGAGTAAATTTCTATAGCAAGTTTTCCATTAAAATCACAGAATCTTCATATACAAAGGAGTCTTTTCATCCAGTTTCTTACCTAGAGAATTTACCTATAACATCCTTTACCAGTTACTTAATTGCATTTCTGTTAAACCCTGCAATGGCTAGATCCATCCACTCTATTTTTTGATGACTCTAATTACTTACAATATTCATCTTTTATTGAGCTAAAATTCGCCTTCCTGTAATTTCCAGCAGTTGGTACTAATTTGGCTTTATGGGTCAGTATAAAGTAGTTTAGTTTGCCAGGGCAGTTCTTTAGCTAATATTTAGCTGTATTGTCTTCTTATGAATCTCTTATTTTTTCTAAGATTTTAACAACCAGTTGCCACGTGATAATAGAGCATAGGTGTTAAGAACTTGGAGCTTTTTAGGTGGCTCAATGGTAAAGAATCTGAATGCCAATGCAGGAGTCACAGGAGACGTGGGTTCAATCCCCGGGTGGGGAAGATTCTCTAGAGTAGGCAATGTTAACCCACTCCAGTATTCTTGCCTGGAAAATCCTATGCACAGAGGAGCCTCGTGGGCTATGGTCTGTAGGAGCACAAAAAGACAGACGTGACTTAGCATGTTAAGAATTAACATTTTCACACTTCTTTCCTAATCTCAAAATTTTCAATGACTCTCTTCAGATATGGTGACCAGAAATGAAAAAAAATGTAATAGTTGTCATTTGACCAGTGTAGGATATAGTGGGACTTGATATATTTTGAATTAAAAAAAAATTACAAAGCAGCGTATTTAGTATGATCCTTTTCTTTAACAAAGAATAAGGGTGTGTGAACATTTATGTTGCATGTTAAGAAGTCTGGAATGATAAGCACAAGAATGTAGTTACTGGGTTTCCCTGGTGGCTCAGACAGTAAAGAGTCTTCCTGCAATGCGGGAGACCAGGGTTTGATCCTTGGGTTGGAAAAATCCGCTGGAGAAGGAATAGGATTATTTAGTGAGTGGTGGAATTGTGAGTGATCTTTATTTTTTGGCTTGTCTGCATTTTCCCATATTTTAGAGTAAACATGTATTGTGCAATGAAAATGAAATAGCAGCTATTTAAAACATGATACAAAGAAGTTATTAGTTTCTTATTATTGATCTAAGACCTGCCTTAGTACAGGTCAGTATTTTCTAAGTTGTATGGTACTTTTGGCTCACATTGAGCAGATAGTCAATTAAAACTTCAACTTTTTTTTTTCCCAGTGACTTGTCAAGCCATTGTCATGATTGTCAATCACTTGTCAACTTGTCATGGTTCCCCTGTCTGGTACTTGTGAAAGCGTTGATTGAACTTAAATTATTCCTATTATATTTAATCTTACCTACGTTAGCCTATATTTATAATATATCTAGCTCTCTTGGCTCTTGAGTCTGTTTTCCAGTATATTAAAATCTCTTTTCTGCATCATATGTAGATTTAATAAGCATGTACTCTATAACTGGTATTCAACAACTATGACATACTCCTAAAGAACTTCAAATTGTATAAATTTGAAAGTGACCATCTTTATGCATGATCTTTCTACCAACATTGAGGCCACTTAATAGAACTGTTAGCCAGTTATTTCTCTCTAATGTATCTGTTTGAATATTATGAGGTGTTTTATCCACTGCCTTTCTGTATTCACATTCTGTTCTGTTTGTTCCATTCCTTTGATCCACCCCTGTAGTAGGAAGTCTGTGTATGTGTGTGTTAGTTGCTCAGTCGTGTCTGACTCTATGTGACTTCAGGGACTGTAGCCCACCAGGCTCCTCTGTCCATGGAATTCTCCAGGCAAGAATAATATAGTTGGTAGCCATTCCCTTCTCTTAAGGCATCTTCCCGACCCAGGGATCCAGCCTCTGCTGCATTGCAGGCAGATTCTTTACCCTCTGAGCCACCAGGGAAGCCTAGGGTGTCTATAAATTCCACCAAACTTAGGCTACTTTGTTATAACTTGTTTCTGATAGAGAACTATTGATGATGCCTAATTTTGTTGCAAATTCTTTCTACCCCTTTGCTTCTAAGTCTTTTGGATCTGGATACTTAAACTCATTTGAAGCGGCTAAGTGTTTCTTATGATCTCACTCTTTCTGGAGCTTTGGTAAAATCTTAGCATTGTTTATCCTTTTTGGGTTGAAAATTATTCTCACTAGGGATAAGAGCAAAATAGAAGTTGGGAAGAACCAGATTCTTAGTTTTGTTAGGTGTTTTAGGGAATTCTCTTGTGTCTAAAACCATCTACAGTTTTAATATGTCAGAGATTAAGATTATATTAGCTGTCATAGCAGTGAACGTCTATTTCTTCTTTCCTTTTTTTCAAACTTAGCTGAAAAGGACATTAGCCTTTTTCCAGGACAAGTATATACTTCACTTCTGTGTTTGCTTTCAGTTTTACCTCTTGCACCCTCTTTCATCCTTAAAAAAAAAAAACCTAAAAACTGAACTCATCAGAGCTCATTAGAGTACTCAAATTGAATTGCTTCCCTCCTTTTCTTCCTTTATATTATATATGAAATTTCATTTTATTTAACATACCTTTCATGAAATAGCTGCAAAGTCTTAAAATTCCCCTCTTTGGCACAGTTACCTTTTAATCTAAACAAAAATAAGTCCCATTTAAACTGTGTTAAATTATTTCTTTTTTAGTCTAGATTAAGAATTGTTTCTGTTTTGATAAAGCAGTAAAAAAGTTTGTTAATAACTCAAATTTACTTAATTTTCTGAATGCCTCAAAGAGTCGAATACTATGTAAAGTATAGTTAGTAAATTCTTGTGAAACATAAGGAATCCAGTTCTCAAGACCTCCATGTGAAGCAGTATATCAGTAAGAACTGAGGGCAAAGTAATCTTTCACCAAAGATATGTAAACCAGACAGCTTATAAGTCTTTCAGATTCAGGATTCAGTTCATGATGTTTTTGGTGACAGATACAAGGAGATAGAAGGCAACTTGGAAGTATTATAATTTTCAACTGTTTGGGCAGCTGTGGCTGTTGAGACTGTAATATACGATACTCACTTCCAGGGAAGCTGTATTGGTTAAATGGAATAAATCACAAATAGAGCAGTTAAACTGCACGAAAATGTTATATCTATAAAAATAGTCAAGTTGCAAGTGGGTTATCTATTTTAGATAGTAATGATGTTTGAAGCGGTGATTGCGCCATTCTGTTCAGGGAGCTGTGTCTGCCTGAGTGAACAGTGCCAGCTGCGTGATGGGGGTGAGGGGAGAGGAGAGGGAATTTTGGTATTGACCTCTTTCTCAACTAAAGGCTTTGCAACTCCCTCTTCAAAACTGTGAGGATGTTGTGTAGCAGGGAATTAGGACAACCAGCTGGTGACTACTCAACCTGTGTGTTTTTACACCGCCCGGTTCGTGGTGCGGCCCAGTGGCTTCTCCCCGTCACAGAGGAGCGAGGCCGGTCCCCACCGGCATTAATGCGGGCGTTTCCAGTGGGCAGGAGTGTGCCTGCTGACCTCAGCAGTTTAACCTCTCAGGTGACAGTAGACAGTTTTATTAGCTCAGTTGTGTACTGAGATAATTTACTTCTTTATGCGTTTGAGGTAATTTTGGAAAATTCTTTCAGACTCTATTATAGAACATTCTTCCTGAGTATTTAACTAGAAATGGAAGCTGACTCTAATTCAGTCATGGGTTAGAAAAGATTAATTTCAGCCTACAGAATCTGAAGCTATTTAACATTTAATGCATTTTACTGTGTCTTTGGTTTCCATTTCAAACATATTTCAGCATAGTTTTAATTAATTGAAATATGAGTTTTGGTTATTTCATTTTATGTTGATATGAGAGATTATCTCATGTTTGAAAAAGCAGGAGTTTACCCAGAAGACATATCTGTGTGCCAGCTCTTTCTCTCGTATGTGATGACATGGTCGTGTAAACCATATGGCAGCCCGAGGCATGATGCCAGTTGACAGCCCAGTGCATTTTCTTGTGTAACACAGATCTAAGAGCTCTTCTTAGAGTCCAGTTTTCCTTTGTGTCAGTAGGACAGCAAGTGACTTCTGCATTTGTGTTAATTAAACCTGGGTGAGGCTTGCAGTTTTGTGATTTTTGAGGATGAGTCAGAATATATGGTCAAAGGATAAATTTTATTTTCCTCATTTCCTTCTGTTGTAATCTCCAAAGTTCATCTCTGAAAGTGTTTCTTATAGGTAATACTTTATTATTTAACAGCACATCCTTATGAATCTGTAAAGTGAATTTTGATTCAGTTGTGCTATAGAATTATTTGGGTTCTATTGTGTTGTGAGAGCAACTTTATTTAAAGCGGTTAATTACTTCTAGTTAACTGAGCTGAAACAATTGGAGTAAACTTGTCACCATCAAATTTGATCATCTCTTGATTGATGGTTGTGGACATAAACAGCCAACCTCATTTCTTCTGCTTGATGTTTCTGTTTCCTCCACCACCTTTCATCTAATACTTCTGGCTCAGATTTCTTTCTCTTTAGAAAGAAAGCCTCTTCTCTGTTGTAATTAGCACAAGGTCAGCCTGCCTCTAGTTTTTGTGGCAACTGCCCCTCTCCAAGGGTTAGGGTTTCGTGTGAGGAGGAGAGCTGGAATGAGCTCTGCATAGTGAGAAGCAGATTAAGAACAAAACTTGAAGCTTCAAAATTCTGGAGCTTACAGAGTTTGCTTTCATCATCTCTCAGCTCAGTCAGCTCAGTTCAGTCACTCAGTAGTGTCTGACTCTTTGCGACCCCATGAATCGCAGCACGCCAGGCCTCCCTGTCCATCACCAACTCCCAGAGTTTACTCAAACCCATGCCCATTGAGTCAGTGATGCCATCCAGCCATCTCATCCTTTGTCGTCCCCTTCTCCTCCTGCCCCCAATCCCTCCCAGCATCAGGGTCTTTTCCAGTGAGTCAACTCTTCGCATGAGGTGGCCAAAATATTGGAGCTTCAGCTTCAGCATCAGTCCTATACTCATCTTAGGTATCAGCATATGGTATATTTTTTGCCTGTTTCCAGAAATTATTACTTAGGTATTTTTATTTATTATGACGAAGATATAGACTATATTTGTATAAGAGCTTCAGTGTCTAATATAGTTTGAGATTCAAATTCTTTTGCATCCATTTTCTTATTAAAACAAATTAATATTGTAAGTCTACTCAATATGTAGGTTTTTTCCAAAAATCTGTGTTTCATTGTTGGGGAGGTGTTTGAAGTTCTGATCCATGCATCCCAATTAGGATTCTTCCACACTAAACTTTTCTTTTTGTCTTTTACCACTAAATTACTATCCAGCCACTTGGAATCCTTGTTTGATACCTGTAGTTACTAATCTGCATTTGAAATGTTTTATATAGCATCTAAATATGCTAAATATAGTTTCTTAGTGTTTTGAAGATACTAAAAGACTGCTGTATTAAAGTACAGTTTTATCCTTGTTTTGTATAAATATTTTGCTGCTATTATGAAGGCATGGGAGTGAATGGGAGTGTGTTTGGGGAGAGCTGCAGGAATTATGCTGAGAGGTTCTTTGGCATGGGAAACTTTCCAGTGGTGGTGTAGTGTATAACAGAGTTTTTCCTGTTGGCTTGCTTTGGCAAGTGACAGAGTGTTCTGTTACTCTGAATTTCATAGAGACTTTGGAGTCATAATGGAGAAGGTGAAGAATTATGAACAAGTACTTGTAAAATAATGCTGCTGCTCACTGTTTATAATAGCCAGGACACGGAAGCAACCTAGATGCCCATCAGCAGATGAATGGATAAGGAAGCTGTGGTACATATACACCATGGAATATTACTCAGCCGTTAAAAAGAATTCTTTTGAATCAGTTCTAATGAGACGGATGAAACTGGAGCCCATTATACAGAGTGAAGTAAGCCAGAAAGATAAAGAACATTACAGCATACTAACACATATATATGGAGTTTAGAAAGATGGTAACGATAACCCTATATGCAAAAAAGAAAAAGAGACACAGAAGTACAGAACAGACTTTTGAACTCTGTGGGAGAAGGTGAGGGTGGGATGTTTCGAAAGAACAGCATGTATTTATCTATGGTGAAACAGATCACCCCCAGGTGGGATGCATGAGACGAGTGCTCGGGCCTGGTGCACTGGGAGGACCCTGAGGAGTCGGGTGGAGAGGGAGGTGGGAGGGGGGATCGGGATGGGGAATGCGTATAACTCTATGGCTGATTCATGTCAATGTATGACAAAACCCACTGAAATGTTGTGAAGTAATTAGTCTCCAACTAATAAAAAAAATAAAATAAAAAAGTAAAAAAAAAAGAAAAATAATGCTGCTGCTGCTGCTAAGTCACTTCAGTCGTGTCTGACTCTGTGCGACAGACAGAGTCCTGAACTGGAATTACCCATAGACAGCAGCCCACCAGGCTCCCCCGTCCCTGGGATTCTCCAGGCAAGAACACTGGAGTGGATTGCCATTTCCTTCTCCAATGCATGAAAGTGAAAAATGAAAGTGAAGCCACTCAGTCATGTCCGACTCTTCGTGACCCCATAGAATGCAGCCTTACCAGGTTCTTCCGTCCATGGGATTTTCCAGGCAAGAGTACCGGAGTGGGGTGCCACTGCCTTCTCTGTGTAAATAATGGGAGAATATTAACAAAGAGTTAATACACTGTAATGTGTGCTGTAATGAAAGTCTCAAACAGTGCTTCAGGAATGACAAGAGGAAAAAGGAGATTCCTTTAATCTGTTGGAGGAGTGAGTAGTCAGGGTAAACTTCAGAGAAGAGATGATTCTTAAATCTTGTTGAATGAGTAGGAGTTTGTTAGGCTGACAATTTTAGGGAAGGGTAGTTCAGGCAAAAAGAACAGTATATTTAATAATTTGTAAAAATGTAAAATATATATAATTTGAAGTATTAGAAGTAGTTAGTTATAGAGCATGGTTATGAAGTAAGTCTGGAGATTGAAGTACTTGTGTACTGCCCATAGGAGTTGAATTTTAAATCTGAAGGCCATGGAGATACATTGGTTCTTTGTTTGAAATTTTGATATGTTGCTTAATCATTTATAATAGGATGACAGTGTTTCCAAAAATTGAGTATAAGAAAAAAATTGCCCCAGTTCTATTGGTAAAATAACCTTTTCTATGTCTGTTTAATGTGGTTGTTATTAGATAGAGTATACAGTTTGAATCCTAAAATTTTCACTTAATAATATATCAAACTTTTTAGTGTTATTATAAAGTCTTCATAATAATATTTTTAATCGCACAGTAGTAGTCCATTTAATGCAGACTTTTCCTGGACCCCTTCCATCACAGTTATTCCTGGTTGTTTGTTCAAATAATGCATTTCCTTTTCTCATCTCAAACTTACTAGGTCAGAATTTTTGAGTATAGGGTCTAGGAATATTTATTTTACAAAGTTTCTTTAGTTTATTATATAGTCTATAAAATATGAGAACCACTGATCTGGTAATGTATATACCCATTATTTAAACATTCCCTTAATACTAGATTTTAGTTTACTTGTTATTTTTATAAATGACATTATCATGAACATTGTTACACAAATTATCTTTTTAATACAATTATATTCATAGCATCTTTTTATTTTGTACTGGGGTATACTCAGTTAACAGTGTTGTGATAGTTTCAGATGAACAGCAAAGGGACCAAAATATCGTATGATATCCCTTATATGTGGAATCTAAAAGAAAATGATACAAGTAAACTTACAAAACAGAAACAGACTTAGAGAACAAACTTACGGTTGTTGGGGGCGGGGGGAGGAATGAGGGGAAGGGATAGTTTGGGATGGACTAGTCCTTTAACATACATTTCTAGAAGTGGAATAATTATTCTGAACGGTATTTATTATTAACTCCATATTTATATATGGGATGAAAGAGCAGAAAAATTGAATAACTTGCCCAGTGTCACAAAGCTAGTAAGTGACAGATCCAGGATTCCAATTCAGGTCTTTCTGATCCCAGATATCTTTTTTTGTGCCACATTGCTTCCTTGTTTCATAGGGATCAGTGTATATCCTTGGTTAAAATGTGAAAATATCAATATGATTCCATTATATAAATGGAAAGTATATTTTCTACAAACTTACATAGTAACGTATTTCAGATCCTGCATAGTTCTCGTTAATTTTGCTTTTGTTCATCATACAGTTTCATATTACAGGCACTATTTTGCTTTACATTTGTTCTTTTTTTATTTACTAAGTTACTGTGCTGGGTGACATGCAGGATCTTAGTTCCCCAACCCGGGATCAAACCCATGTCACCTGAAGCGGAAGCATGGACTTTCCTGGACTGGACCACATTTCTTTCTTTTTTAGTAAGGTTTGTTTATTGTGGCTGTGCAGGCCCTCCCCTGCTGTCCGGGGCCTTCTCCAGCGCGGCACGTGGGTGTGGCCGTGCAGAGGGCGAGGGCGCCTCGCTGCGGTGGCTTCTCCTGCTGCCGCGCGTGGGCTGCAAGCCTGTGGGCCTCGGCTGCTGCGCGGGCAGGCTCTAAAGCACTGGCTCCGCAGCTGGGGCCCGTGGGCTCATGTTCCCTGGCATGTGGGACGTTCCTGGACCAGGGGATTCCTGGACCCACGTCCTGAACTGGCAGCAGATTCTTAACCCCGGGACCACCAGGGAACGCCCACATTTATTTCTTGATGGCACATAAACAGTAGACTGAATTCAGTGTTGAACTAGTTAAAGATGTTTTAAAATATTCCTTTGTCAGTTGTTATTTTCACATTAAACAGGGTAGAATTGTTTTATCCAAAATTTCTTAAGCACTTGATGTTTTATTACTTCCTTTGTCTTCAAAGATGGTCTAATAACTGGTCTACCCCATGTCTTCAGATGGGTGTGACTTATATCTCCTTGTTTCTTCCCTCTTATAAAAGAAGGAAAATTGAGTATTCACCATAGTCCTCACTTAGTAAACTTTATAAATTATCTCTTTAAAGCTGATAAATCTGAGCTGATTAACAACTCATCAAACCTAGTATTAGGCTATGTAGAAAAACCAAGGAACCAAGGCAGTTCATTCTCAGGACCTTCTCCTCCCTCCTTTCTGCTCGCCGTTCTCCTTTTTTCAGAGCCTTTCTTCCTATCGTGGTTCTGAGGTATTCGTTGGCTTCCTTTATCTGAAACTCAGAACTCTCATTCAGTTTTATCCTATACCAAAAAAAGTTTCCTATATTGCATTTTATACTTTGTCCCTTAGATCTCCATTTTCAAAAACAATAAATGGCGCAGTAGAAAGAAGCAGCAAGACATAATGGAAAAAATCTGAATCTTGAGTTTGAATGAAAACTCTGCCATTGAATGGATTCTTGGCCCTTGGCAAGTTATTTCACTTCTTTGGTCTTCAGTCTCCTTATTTATAAAGTTGCAATGATAATACTTATCTTGTAGAGTTGCAAGAAGTAAAGATCATTTATATAAAGTACCTAGCACAGTGATTCTTTTGTTATGATTATTATTATTACTAAGACATTAATGGCTATGCAGGGAATAATTATATAGATTTCTGAGTATCTGTATCTGAATGGGGACTCTGGGATATTTGCATTTTAATATGTAACTTCTTAGGGACTTTGTCTTAGCCTAAATCTTTAATGGTATAGGCACCAAGACAGGCTATTAAGGATGCAGATTTGTCTAATCTTCTTGATTGCAGAGATAGGGATTACTTTTTCCTGCCTGCGTTTAGGGGTGGTACTGATCATCAAAGATTTAGCCTTTGTTCTTATCTTCTACGTTTCTCACAAAGCTAATTTCAACAGAAAGAGATTATTTTCTATTGGAAACGTATGTGCTCAGTTGCTCAGTCATATCTGGCTCTTTGTAACCCTATGGACTATAGCCCGCCAGTCTCCTCTGTCCATGGAGTTTTCCAGGCAAGAATACTGGAGTGGGTTGCCATTTCCTCCTCCAGTGGATCATCCTGACCCACGGATTGAATCCACGTCTCCTGCATTGGCAGGTGGATTCTCTATCAGCGAGCCACCTGGGAACCTGGAGTTGTATACACTCTGCTGTAATCTGTGTTGTCAACAGGTTCCTAATAAGCCTATCATTAATATTTTCCTTATCTTTCTTTTTAAAACTTCGTTGACAAATATTTTGAGAGTGTGTGCTATGTATTTAGTATGATAATGGTGCTTTGGAAGATAGAAAATAGACTTCTCTTTAGATCCTTACAAAAATTGCATACACATGACCATAGCTAATTATATAGTAGTATCTAATTTTACTAAGGTCTGAATAAATTCAGCTTTTTCTTTGGATTAGTCCAGTGTCAACATTTGGCTCCCATCTTCCATTGCATATCAGTGTATGATCTAAATCTGATCATAAATAAGGTTTAAGTAATTCTTTAATGGCCGAAGATAGAACTGTATACTCTCAAATATTTTTCTTTAAAAAAATTTAAAATATAAAATCTGGAAGTGTAATTCAAAGAACTATTTTTTTTTTCTGGACGATTTGGGAGTAAGTTGCCAACCTAAGGTACTGGTACCCCAAAATACCTTAGTTTGTATTTAGTTATTTCCTAAAGATGAGGATATTTCCATATACAGCCACAGTGTGCTCGGTCGCTCAGTCGTGTCCGACTCTTTGTGGCCTCATGGACTGTAGCCCGCCAGGCTCCTCTGTCCATGGAATTTTCCAGGCAAGAATACTGGAGTGGGTTGCCATTTCCTGCTCCAGGGTATTTTCCCAACTGAGGGATCAAACCACGTCTCTTGCATCTCCTGCTTTGGCAGGTGGATTTTTTTTTTTTAATCGTTTATGCCACCTGGAAATCCCACGACCACAATATATCCACTAAATCAGGAAATAACCACTGGCCCCCACTCAGGTTTTGGCAGTTGTGCCAGTTGCATGCGTCACTTGGAATCCAGTTCAAAATCACCCATTACATGTAGTTGTAATACCTCTTTAATCTTCTTCACTAGGGCAGTTTCTCAGTCTTTCCTTGACTTTCATGACCTAGATATTTTTTGAAGACCACAGGCCAATTATTTTATAAAATGAGCCTCAATTTTGGCTTTCCTGATGTTTTCTTATACATTTTGGTAAGAATTTCACAGCAAGGATGGTGTGTTCTCTTCATTGCATCCTATCAGATGGTATGTGATTTTGATTTCATCGTATTGCTGATGATGTTTTCTTGAATCTTTTGCTTATGCTTGTGTCTTTCAGACTTTTGTATATACAGTTATTCTTGTTCCCTTTGTAAAAACTGTTTTGTGGGGAGATATCTTTAAACTATGTGAGTATCCCATTCTTCATCAAGCTTTCTTTTATTCATTTATTTATTTATAGGCGTACCTCAGAGGTATTGTGGGTTTAGTTCCAGACCACTACAGTAAAGCAAGTGATGTGAATTTGTTGGTTTTTCAATGCATATATAAGTTATGTTTACACTATACTATATAGTCAGTTAAGTATGCAATAGCATTATATCTGAAAAACAGTGTACATACATTTATTTAAAAATATTTTATTGCTAAAAGTGCTAAATAGCATCTAAGCCTACAGTAAGTTGTGATTTTTTTGCTGGTGGAGGGTCTCGCTTCGATGTTGATGACTGCTGACTGATCAGGGTGGTGGTTGCTGAAGGCTGAGGTGGCTATGGCAATTTCCTAAAATAATAAAAGGAAGTTTACCTCATCAAGTGACTCTTTCTTTCATGAATAATTTTTCTGTAGCATGCAATACTATTTTGTATTTTACCCACAATAGAGCTTCTTTCAAAACTGGAGTCAGTCTTTTCAAAACCTGTGGCTTCTTTAGCAACTATGTTTGTGTAATATTCTAAATCCTCTGTTGTAGTTTCAATAGTCTTCAAAGCAGTTTAACCAGGAGTAGATTCTATCTCAAGAACTACTTTATTTTCTGTTCCATGAGAAGCAGTTTCTCATCTCTTCAAGGTCTGTCATGAGATTGCAGCAATTCAGTCATATCTTCAGACTCCATTTCCCTATCTAGTTCTGTTGCCATTTCTGCCACATCTGCAGTTACTTCCTTCCCTGGAGTCTTGAATCCTTCAGTAATCTATGAGGGTTGGAATTCAAATTCTTCCAAATTCCTATTCCAGTTGATAATTTGACTTCTTCCCATGAATCAAGAATGTTCTTAGTGGCATCCAGAAGGGTGAATCCTTTCCAGAAGGTTTTCAGTTAACTTTGCCAAAATCTATAGATCTGTCTATGGCAACTGTAGCCTTACAAAATATATTTCTTGAATAATAAGACTTGAAAGTTGAAATTACTCCTTGATCTGTGGACTGCAGAATGGATGTTGTGTTTGTAAGTGTGAAAACAGTATTAATCTCATTGTATATCTCCACCAGAGTTCTTGGGTGACCAGGAGTTTTGTCATTGAGCAGTAATATTTGGAGAGGAATATGTTTCCTGAGCAGTAGGCCTCAACAGTGGGCTTAAAATATTCAGTAAACCATGTTGTAAACAGATGTGCTGTCATCCAGGCTTTCTTGTTCCATTTATAGAGCATAGACAGAATAGATTTAGCATAATTCTTAAGGGCCTTAGGATTTTTAGAATGGTAAGTGAGCATTGGCTTCATTTTTATTTTTAATTATTTTTAAAATTGAAGTATAGTTGATTTACAGTTGGCTTCAATTTAAAGCCACCAGCTGCTTTAGCTCCTAACAAGAGAGTCAGCCAGTTCTTTGAAGCTTTGAAGTCAGACGTTGACTTCCTCTCTCTAGCTGTGAAAATCTAAGATGGCATTGTCTTCTAATATAAGATTTTTCTACATTGAAAAATCTTTTGACCGGTGCACTGGGATGACCCTGAGGGATGGGATGGGGAGTGGGAGGGGGGCTTCAGGATGGGGGCACGTGTACACCCATGGCTGATTCATGTGAATGTATGGCAAAAACCACTACAATATTGTATAGTAATTAGCTCCAATTAAAATAATTAATTTACCAAAAAAATCTGTTGTGTAGTGTAGCCACTCTCATTAGTTATCTAAGTTAGATTTTCTGGGTAACTTGCTGCAGCTTCTGCATTAGCACTTGCTGCTTCATCTTGCACTTTTATGTGATGGAGACGGCTTCTTTCCTTAAACCTCATGAACCAACTTCTGCTGGCTTCAGACTTTTCTTCTGCAGTTTTCTCACCTCTCTCTCAGCCTTTACTTGCTCTGGATTAGGCTTTGGTTTAAGCAAATGTTGTGGCTCATTTGATCTATCCAGACCTCTAAAACTTTCTTATTAGGAATAAGGCTGTTTTGCTTTCTTATTGTTTGTTTGTTCACTAGAATGAAACTTTAAATTTCCTTCAAGAATTTTTATTTTGCATTCGCAACTTGGCTAGCCGTTTGGCTTCAGATTCCTAGCTTTCAGTCTATCTCAGCTTTTGACATACCTAAGCTTTTCACTAAACTTAATCATTTCTAGCTGTTGATATAAAGTAAGAGATGTGTGACTCTTTGTTTCACTTGAACATTTAGAGGCCATTCTAGGGTTATTGATTGGCCTAATTTCAAGATTGTTGTGTCTCAGAGAATAGGGAGGCCCAAGGAGAAGAAGAGAGATGGGAATGGCCAGTAGGTGAAGCAGTCAGAACATACAGAAGATTTATCTGTTTAGTTTCCTGTCTTATGTGGGCATGGTTCATGGCACCACAAAACAATTTCAGTATTAACTTCAGAGGTAACTGATCACAGATCACCATAAGAAATATAATAATGTTTGGAATATTATGAGAATTATCGGAATGTGACACGAAGACATGAACTGAGCCAGTGCTGTTGGGAAGACGGCACTGATAGACTTGCTTGACACACAACTGTCCATGTCTTCAGTTTGTAAAAAGTCTAGTGTCTGCAAAGTGCAATAAAGTGAAGTACGGCAGGACGATAGAAGTAATTAGAAGATAAGATTTTGGGTGCTAAGTAGTGTCACCTATCTCAGATTAGCTCAGCAAAGGAGTGAGAAAAAATTCACATACAGAGATACACACATTTTCATCTATGTATTTATCATAATCCATGAGTTTACAATGATATGTCTCATTCTAGTCCAGCTCCACAGGCAGGATTCATTTTAGAGTCTCCCTTTCTATGTTTATAACTTCCATTTTCAGATAGTGAAAACTTTGGCCTCGTGTTGCTTTAATACCTATACATATTTGATAGATTCTCCATATGTAACCAGTCCTCTTCTCTGTTGTCATACCCTTCCAGCGTCATTGTCTTCTTGCTCTGTACAGGCTCTGCCTCCTACACAGAAAGCCTCTTGCCCTCTTCAGTCTCTGGCTCCTCCAGTTGGCATCTACAGAAGGGTAACGTTTGTATTCTCCTTAGGGCCTGATCCCCCTGCACCGAGTGTGGCCCTTGTGTGTGAATGTAGCCTTTACTCTGCCTGGACTCGGACAGCCCACGTCAGGACGCTTCCCTCTGCCGCTGTCACGGGGACACCTTCTCACCCGTTTGTCTCTGGCCCTCTCACATGACCCACTCCTCCTTGGGGATGCCCGCTTCAGCTTGCTTAAGCTCTGACCCCACAGTCAGCTATCCCCAATGTGAACGTGCTTCTCCCCTGGTTGGGCTCTCTTGCTTCACTGTAGACTTCCCTCTTTCTTCTGATGTAGACGCCTGCTTTTCTCTGCCTTACTTAATGGCTCTAGGGGCTGAATTGTTCAAGAAGAGAAGGGAAATGAGGAAGAAAAAGAGGAGAGTAACATAATGCTCTTTTTAAAAAAATCAGTGATGATGATACTATTACTGTTGCTGCTGCTGCTGCTGGTACTACTGCTTCTCTCTCCAAGTAACCTTGTGTTGGAAGAAAATCAGGCTGTGGGCATGTAAGAATTCAAGGTAACGTGGAGATTATGACTAAAGCTTGAGTACTGTGTGGCAGTTTTCTGGACACTATCTCTCCTTGCATTTTGGAGGACAGATGATGATAATTTGATCAGCTGGTCAGTGCTTTGCATTTTTTATGAGCTCTTCTTTCATGTATATTGTGGATATGTAGAAGGCGTCCAGATTGACTAGGAGACAGAAAATCTTTATATATTTTTTGCTCCGTTTAGCTGAAAGTCTCTATCATAATTGTCAGCAAGTGCATTCTCAGGAATTTCAGTGAGATGATGATAATGCATAAAAAAAGTTATTAAAAGCACTGAGACAGTCACTGTCATTTGCTGAGGGAGTTGAGTTTGCAGAATTTGATAGAGATAAGGATTTCAGCAAGTAGGTTTTTCTTGTTATATATTTCTCATTATGATTTTTAAGATGTCACAAGAAATTGTTAGGAAATTGATCAAACATATTTTAAAATATAGTAAATCTGTACAGTTCTTCTAAAAATGATTATTGATGCAAATGAACCAAGACAGTAGGTAATTAGTACTGGAAATCTCCCAGACTTTAATTTATTACCAGGATTCCATAATTCCTTGAAACAAATCTAAGCAAAGAAACTTCCAGGAAGCTCTTTAATAAGCATTTGATACAGCTGAAAAATACTCTCTTTATTTGTGAAAAGTGGGAAGAAAATATTTGGGAACATTTCAGAAATAATTCACTGCAGTTATAGTCTGTACTTTAAAAGACCATTCAAAAAAAAATAATAAAAGACCATTCAGATTTTCATGCCAAATCCAAGAAAAACTAAGCAGCAGGCAGTGTTATCAGTTGCTGCCCTCCTTTTCTGGGTCTGGGAAAACAAGTTCAATGGAAAGATGATTCGAATTTTGGTTTTACTACCAAATAACAGAACCAAACAAGTCTAGATTTAAATAACATACTTAAAGTGGAAGATAATACACATTATAGCAATCTGAAGAGATCATCACTCCTACTCTTTAATTATCTTTTCTTATTATCAATACACCTCTAATACCATATGATCTTTTCATAGTATTTTGTATCTTGGATTTCTATTTTTATGAAATCTTTGGGCTTCCATAGAAATGGTTCTTGAACTTTGTGACATATGTTAGCAGAATATGTGACTACACAGATTATCTATCCTACTTCTTCCCGATTCCCTTCAGAATCCTCCCAAAACTCTTCAATCTGGGATTGAAATTATTTTGTCAGCAATGTAATCCATATATTGTTTCTCTGATGGAAAGTAGTTGAGGAAAAGACTATAAGATCCATATCTAATGTAACCTTTCTCAGAAGTCTTGCTTGCTTGCTCTTTACATGGAAACAGGAATTTATACGACTGTGTGGAACTCTTAGAATCAAGGAGAAGTTGAGCTGCCAGGAGTTGGAAAGACCAGGAGTCAAGGCAGCAAGGATCAGTGGGACAGGAGCATATAGTGTATACTAGAGGCTGCTGGGTCTCTTTGGGCTCAACCTCATGGTTGGGAGTGCGGGAAAGGGGACAACATCTCAGAAAAAGGTCATGCAGAAAAAAATTTATTACCTTGACTATTTTGTGAACTTCTTGAGAGAATGCATCCAAACCAGAAGTCTTTCTTCACTTTACCTTTCCCATTTGCTCTCTGTTATTTGTCCCTCACTTACTTGAAGAGCCAGAATACTGTGTGACGCAGTTGGGCCTGTTATCTTGTCTAAGATGACGGTGGTGTTAGCAGCCGTGTTATAACTTCCAGGGAGTTTCTAATAGTAAAGGTTCTCAAAATGATTGTCTGTCCTTCTCTTTCCCCTGGTTGTTGGCTGTGAACATTGTCCTGACTCCTAGTATTACATTTTAAAATTTATATCTTATTTTTTTAAAATTTTTCATTTTGTATTGGAGTATAGCTGATTAACAATGTTGTGATAATTTCAGGTGGATAAAAAGGGAGTCAGCCATACACATACATGTGTCCATTCTCCCCCAAACTCCCCTCCCTTCCAGGCTGCCACATAACATTGAGAGAGTTCCTTGTGCTAATATGTATTTATTTTAAGTTCATTTAGAAAACCCATGGTGACTCTTAGTTGCCCATGGCCCCTGATCTGAATTGAGAACACTAATCTGGAGTTATGAGTTTACACAGATTTGAAGAAAGTCCAGGCTTTCCCTCTCAGTTGGCAACATTTCTGTGTTTCCTTCCCCTTTTCTCTCTTCCTTGTTAATGGTTCAGCTGCTTTTTTCAGCAAACACTCAGCTGTGTCAGCTTGCTCTGGTAAACTCTGTAGTAAGGAAACTAGAAAATGCCCATGACAAAGAAAGAATAGAAAGATTAAGAAACATGAGGAAAAGAAGGTTAAGAGAAAGAGACGTAGTTTGAACGTGGTTTTCTCAAGGTAATTCATGTGGCTAATTCAGGGAGACACCTGTGAGGCTAGGTATCTGGCTTGGGAGTGAATAAGGGGACCTTAACCCTGGCTAGATGGTCACAGTCTGAAAGAAAAGAGTAAAGATTAGCTTCAGGGTTTCATGGGGCTCTACCTTTGGCTTTTAGAGCTTGTTACATGGGTGGACCTATGCTTGTAATCTATGTGTTAGAAACGTTTCCAAATATTCATAAATGAGACTCCTAATAGAAATCGCTACAATTCCATGTTTTATAACCACATATTTTGCCAATATTTCAAGTCCCCTGGTTTTTTGCAAATAAAGTGCTCTTTTTGGCTGTTTTCCAGATATGACAGTTGGTGGACATGCTTCAGTAGAGAAAAGGAAATTTTCTCTGCTTATCTGCTCTCTCCCGTCTGCCTGAGATGGTGTCAATTGTGACCTGATTTTGAAATAATTTATTAAGTAGAGGATTGCACGGTGTTATTTAAAATTTTGGTATGACACTGACTTTTAGTTCTTTATACTAAGCTCTTGACTATATTCTCTGGGTGAGGCTTATTGCTGCTAGGATTTTAGAAATTTCTTAGCTCCGTTAGTGAATTTGGACTCTGTTCAGTGTCAAGTATGAGTAATATTTACTCAGGAAATTAAACATACTTGATTATTCAGAAGATGAAGCATGCTTTATTTTTTTGCCATGAAAACATTATTTTAGAGCTATATTAACTTTATAGGTAAGGAGAATGTCTTTATTAGTTAGTAGGCTGCTTAAAAAAGTGATAAGTAAATTAATATAAAATACTTATCTTTGGTAAAAGTTTATTGTTTTCATTAACATGTTGATGTCTTTTTATGTTTTTTATGTTAAAATTTAATATATGTGGAATAGACCGTAATTTAAAGTTTTTAATTTCTAATCTTTTTATTTGAAGTCTAGAGAGGCCTAAACATATTACATTTCTTTTAAAAATCATGTACCTTGATTTTAAAAACTATTTCTCACAAATATCGATCATAAATCCATATCTCTATTTTAGTCCTCTCTGTTGTACTTCAGACATGTTGTTCCCAATGATGTTTTGAACATCTCCTCCTCAATGGAGGTATGAAACTCCAAAATTTCATTATCTTTACCCACAGTTCTGCTCTGCCACATGTGTGGGTCCCTTATCCAGTGGAACCACCATGCGCCATTCATCTGAACTAGAAACCCTAGAGCCATCCTTGACCCTTTCTCCTGCTTGCGTCATTCATTATCCCCATTTCAGTGTCAGCCCTCCCTCCCCTTTCCTTCCTCTGCTATTAGAGGAATTGTTTTAAAACATGTTACTCTCTGACTTAGACATCAGTGATTCTCCATTGCTTAAAGAATAAAGTCCAAACTCTCTGGCGTATTATTTGAGACTTTTTGTGATTTGGCTCCTTCCAACCTGCCTCCTTTTCCACCAGTCCTCTGCAATGGCATCCTCCAATCATATCTGATTCCTGTAGTTGGCGTTGTCAGCAGGCATCATGCACTTTCAATTGTTATTCTCCCTGGAATACCCATCTTTCCCCTTTGTGCTCAGCGAAGCCCTGTTCACCCTCCTAGACTCAATTGCAGCATAATCATATCTCTTCTGGGAAGCTTTGCTGACCTCTCTTTTGTGCATCTGGGCACCTTGTACACTTATCTATTTTTAGCACTTAGAATACTGCATTGTAATTGTTGGTTTGCATATTTGCCTTCCCACTAGACCCTGAGCTTCTTCAGTCCTGAAACCTTGGCTTAGTTATCTTTTAAAGTGCTATGTAAATATTGTTTTATTCCTAGAACCACAAGGCATTTAGAAAATTGTTGAATAAGTAAATGAGTGAGTAGTTGTGGAACAGGGCATGATAATGACACATAGTTTGGACTGTATATCCTTTTGGATTGTATCTTTGAGAGAAATTGCTGACTGAGAACATAGGTTTGGTTAGCAACCTCTGTGCAGAGAAAAAGTAAATCACTTGCTAGAGTAACTATTATTTTGTAGGCACTGTGTTCATTGGCATAAATGTGTTAGTTTACAGGACATTGAGACTCAGAGAAATTTAGTAACTGGACCAGGAAACTTGACTAAGTAAGAAATACAGTTGGATTTGGGATCCAGTATTGTTTGACTTGAAAACTAGAAATATTCTTTACTCAATGCTGGAAAATTATCAGAGATGGTGGAGGGGCACTTTACAACAAAAGCAAGCAGTTTTATTTTTAAGGGTGGAGACCAGTTTGGAACTTTAACTTCTACTTTTCACTACGGATTCCAGAGATATCTGGAGACATTTTAGGAGAGGCAGTGGCAAGTGTATGCCACTTCGAATAAAGGAAAGAATGAATGACAAGTTGATAAAGAGGAAGAATCTAAAGAAGGTTAAGCCGAAAGGAAAGAGTTGTATGATAGTGTGGTCAGTAAATTTATCTTAAAGAATATGCTTTTATTCATTGAGCACCTAGTGTATGCTGCTGCTGCTGCTGCTGCTAAGTCGCTTCAGTCGTGTCTGACTCTGTGCGACCCCATAGACGGCAGCCCACCAGGCTCCCCCATCCCTTGGGTTCTCCAGGCAAGAACACTGGAGTGGGTTGCCATTGCCTTCTCTGTAGCGTATGCTAGTCATAGATTTATCATTTCCTTAATAGTTCTCATAGTAAACTTATGAGATATTATTTTCCTCATTTTCATGTGGTTAAAGTCCCATATACACTTCAGCCTTAAAAGAAGTTAAACACCTTAGTCATAGTCACATAGACCCTGATGGTGCTCAGGTTCAAACCCAGCTTTTTATGATTCCATCTCATGAAGAACAGAGATAATCTCAGCTGTTGCATCAGATATTTGAAGTCAGTTGAAATATGAATGAATTGTCATCATGCGTTAACAAAGTGTTACAGAGGCAGAATCAGTCCAACTCTGGATCTGTTGTGCTAGTTCAATTGATAATTGTATTTTATAGTTTTAGAGGTAGAAAGAATGTAGTACAGTTATCTCTTTTCTTGGAAACTCTGCCTGTTGCTCTAAAATTCAGAGACTGTGCCAATCTAACATGACATTAAAACTTTTTAGCAACCAATAATGCACAAAGACTGACCAATGAGATGGACAACTGGCTGTAAACATCTGGAGAGGCTGTATGGTGTACTCTAGTCCAGCATCAATCTGGTCTATGCACAGAATAATGGGCTCAATCTGTTTTAGAAGCTTCATTATCTGCAAAGCTGAGAAGCAAAAGTTTTTCAGCATGGATTATTATAGAATTCTTCTACCACTAGATTAATTTATTATATGTGCTAAACCAATTAGCATTTATAGTGAGAATGACATTTAAGGAAAATGAAGAGATGCAGTAGAATAATGAAGCTCTCATTTACATGATGTACCACCTTGCCTAAGACCCCAAAGAGCTTTACTAGTTTGCTCTTTTGTTTCTCATTTATCCATCTGCTTGGTCATTTACTCATTCATTCATTCTGTATACTTTTATTTTGAGACTGTTACTTCTGTCAATTCTGAGGAAGGAGTTCTTTTTTTAAGCTATAAAATAGGGATAATCTTATTGTAATCAGTCTAACTATGAGTAATTTATTTACATATCTGTCTTATATGTTAAGTTGTAAGCTATTGATTATGTCAACTTCAATCTTCTTTCTCCAAACACTGTTTCCTCACTATAGTTTAAAATCATTCACATTTCCATGCACTTGCAAATACAAGGCTTCTTCTTGGTCTGTGTTCATGATTAGGTTACCTTTGGTCCTGATTCCTTTTGGAATTCATACAAAAAGATGTAACATTTACATTTGTTGTTGTTTAGTCATTCAGTTGTGTGTGACTCTTTGCAACCCAATGGACTGCCCCGCACCAGGCTTCTCTGTCCTTAACCATCTCCCCAAGTTTGCTCAAACTCATGTCCATTGAGTTGATGATGCCATCCAACCATTTCATTCTCTGTCTCCCCCTTCTTCTGCCCTAAATATTTCCCGGCATCAGTGTCTTTTCCAATGAGTCAGCTCTTCACATCAGCTCCAATGTACTGGAGCTTCATCTTCATCATTAGTCCTTCCAATGAATATTCAGGGTTGATTTCCTTTAGTATTGATTGGTTTGACCTCCTCACTGTCCAAGGGACTCTCAAGAGTCTTCTCCAGTACCACAGTTCCTAAGCATCAATTCTTGGTGCTCAGCTTTGGCTTCTTTATGGTCCAGCTCTCACATCCATACATGACTACTGGAAAAACCATGGCTTTGACTGTACAGACCTTTGTCAGCAAAGTGATGTTTCTGGTTTGAATATGCTGTCTAGGTTTGTCATAGCTTTTATTCCAGGGAGCAGGCGTCTTAATACAGGCACTTATAATCACTGTTCCCCCTCACCCTTTCTTTAGTCAAAAGTAGCCACTTGATTCAACCAGGTAAAACATTTGTTCTCAGCTGGGCTGATTTTGCACCCTGGGGCCACTCAGCAATGTCTGAAGGCGTTTTTTGGCGTCTGGTGGACACAGGCTAAGGATGCAGCAACCCTACAGTGCAAAGGGTAGCTGAGCCCCACCCCCAACAGAGACTTGCATGGTCCAAGATGTCAGTAATGCCAAGGTTGAGAAATCCAGTTGGAAAATACTTCACTCACATTCCAAGCCTTGTGGCAAATAGCTCAGCCATCAAGTGGAACCTACGTTAGGCTCCAGCTCACTCTCTCTTCTGTTCTTCCACCTACTGTGTTCCCAGGCTCTTTGCCTGCACCGTTGATACTTTGCCCCCTTTCCCAGCACTGTTGTGATATACTGGCTCGCAGGTCGTTAACGCCTTCCTGACGTTTGACACCTCAGACACTGTTGCCCCCATTTGGTTCCCAGACTTCCTGGCTTGTTTTTCACCATGGAAAATGGGGGAGACTTTAATCCCTTGTTTTCTGGACTTGGGTATCTATACAGTCTGCTTTCCAACCCACGCTAACCAGTGTTAATCACCTGTTGCTCCCTGCCCCCCAGGGGGAACAATATGGTTTAGCTCTGTACATCAGAGCACCCTTTAAAAGGCCTTCCCCTGTCTAACTCTGGAGGCCTGACATTTAGTCTCCTCTTTTTGTAGTCAACTTCGAGGCTGTTGCCTGTTTCTAGAGTAGCCATTTACAGGTTTTAAGAGCTCATTACATGACCACTGGAAAAAAAAAAAAAAACAAACAGACATGAACCAATAACCTATAGCTTGGATTACAGAGAACATACATGTAGATTGACTGAGTTCCAAGTTATTAAAGTCATCAAAATATTTACTGAAGTACTGTGCTAGACATTGGAGGCCAGGAGGATAGAAAATTAGATCAATCCAGCATACTTGAGATCTGACTAATAGCAATTCCATATGTGAATCCATTTATCCAAGCTTTTTGATCATACTCTCTGACACTTGCTTTGTACTTGATTCTGTGACTTAATTTGGTCAATGAGGAGTAGAAAATTTGATATGGAAGTTTAAAATAACATTTCTGCTTCCTGTCTAAAACCTCTGTGATTAAAGAACTGCCTGAGCTGTCCTGCTAGAGGATGAGGCTCATGGAACAGACCTAATCTTAGCAATGCCATTTTAATTCAGCTAATGGCCAGGCCACCATAACATTTCTTGCCCAGCCAAGACCAGAAAGAACTGTCTAAACAAACCCAGCCAAGATCAGTGGCACTGCCTAGCTGACTGGTAGAATCCAGAACAATTAAAAATGGTTATTATTTTAAGCCACTGAAATTTAGGATGCTTTGTTAGACATCTTTATTGTGGCCATGGATAATGATACAAATAGAGAACAAAAATAAGGCCTGAAAGAAATTGATAATTTTATTACAAGAAATTTTATACAAGAAATTTATTACAAGAAATATTACAAGAAAACTTCCTTGTACTAGAAGATCAAAGTCTCTAGTCTGAAAAGCACCCCCCTCCCAAGTTTCTAGCATAATTAATGAGAAAAGACTATGAAGCCACAACTTGCTGAAATTTAAGGACATCATGGATTATAGTAAAATACTGAGAGCTTTGTGGAGGATATATGAAGTAAAATGAAAACAGAAGGAAGTCACATAGAGAAGAACAGAAATCAGAATAACATCAGACTTTTAAGAGCAATAGTGGATTTTAAAAGACAAGGGTGCAAAACTTTTAGAATTATGAGGGAAAATAATTTTCAGCTTTGTTTCTTTATTCAGCCAAACTATTTATTAGATATGAGAGTAGAATAAAGAAGTGCTGAGACATAGAAGGATTAAAGCATTTATGTCTTATGGTGTCTTTTCATAGAAAGCTTCTGAAGGTTGAGCTTGCACAAAACAAAAGAGGAAATCAATAAAGAAAAAGACACAAAATGAAGAAAACAAAGAATTCAATATAGGAGGGCAAAGAAAAGAGGTTCTATGAAAATAACTGTTCATTAGGCTTAGAGAGCAACCAGTCCAGACTGGAAAAAAGGATGGAGGACTGTGGAAGGTTTTGAGAGGAACAAATAGAAACAATGAAGTATTTGGTATGTCTGAACATTTGAAAAAAATTGACAGTTGGCAAACATGTTGGATTTGGAATAAAATAGTGATAGGTGAATGATGCATGTGATAATTATTAACTTCAGAAAGACATTTTTGTAAGTATGAACACAATCGGACTTCCCAGGTGGTGATAGTGGTTAAGAAACCACCTGCCAGTGCAGGATACACAAAGAATTGGACGCGGCTGAAGTGACTTAACAGTATGGAAACAGTCACATTTCATTGTTTGGCTCAGTAATGAAGAAAATCATAGTGATGTTTTAAAGATTGACTACTGTTTTAAGTATGTATTTCTATTCTTCTGTGATAGGAATTAAAATCAATCTTAGAAATTGATCAATTAAGAAATAGTTTTATACACTTCATATTTAGACCAGAACAAACTGCTAAAAGAGTTGGCTTTTAAGGGCTGGGGCTAGAGCACGTGTCGGCGGATTTTTTCTGTTGAGAGCTAGAAAGTTAATACTTTAGATTTTAGGTGACTGTATGGTTTTTGCTCTTGTAAGGTGAAAGCAGTCATTGGTGATTCATGAATGACTGGACATGCCTGTGTTCCAATAGAACTTTATTTATAAAAACACTGGGTGGGATAGGTTTTGCCTGTGGGCCACTTTGCCTACTTCTTGACTTCTAGAGGGTAAAGAGGGGTGGGACAGGGATACTTTTCCCTTTCTAATTCAAGCTCATTTATTGAACTTCCCTGCCTTTTCCTCCCTTGTACGTGGAGTAAATATAGAGTAATTTTGCATATTGCCTGTCAAATCAGTCCCCTCTCCTTTTTAACTGCTGAGATTCTAGTTTAGACTTTTGCCTAGGTCAATGTCATAATCACTTAACCTCAATATTTGGCCCTGAAAATGTGTATCCAATTTAATATTTATTTGTAAAAAGTTTGTGCTATAGATTATCTGAACCAAGTAACTAAGTAAATACATTCTCCAAATATTGACCCTATTTCTGTGCCTTAGCTGTTTCCCCCGGAATTGCTCTCCTTTCTTAACATCTTAGCTTTTCAAAATTGTTTGTATCTTTCCAGGTACTACCTGAAACAGCTGCCTTCTTAAGAAACCCTTCCTTATTTCTCTCTACCTGCCTCCAAACCTCCATCCAACTAGCCAACCAGAGAGGATTTATCTGTCCTTTGGGAGAGATTGAATTTTTGGGTCAGGTAGTGCTGAATTTCAAGAGGCTTTTTTAGTTCCTCTTCACTTTCTGCCATAAGGGTGGTGTTATCTGCATATCTGAGGTTATTGATATTTCTCCCGGCAGTCTTGAGTCTAGCTTGTGCTTCTTCCAGCCCAGAGTTTCTCATGATATACTCTGCATATAAGTTAAATAAGCAGAGTGACAATATACAGCCTTGACATACTCCTTTTCCTATTTGGAACCAGTCTGTTGTTCCATGTCCGGTTCTAACTGTTGCTTCCTGACCTGCATTTAGGTTTCTCTTGATGAAAGTGAAAGAGGAGAGTGAAAAAGTTGTCTTAAAGCTCAACATTCAGAAAACTAAGATCAGGGCATCTGGTCCCATCATTTCATGGGAAATAGATGGGGAACCAGTGGAAACAGTGTCAGACTAAATTTTTTTGGGCTCCAAAATCACTGCAGATGGTGATTGCAGCCATGAAATTAAAAGATGCTTACCCCTTGGAAGGGAAGTTATGATCAACCTAGATAGCATATTAAAAAGCAGAGACATTACTTGGCCAACAAAGGTCCATCTAGTCAAGGCTATAGTTTTTCCAGTGGTCATGTATGGATGTTAAGAGTTGGATTGTGAAGAAAGCTGAGCACCAAAGAATTGATGCTTTTGAACTGTGGTGTTGGAGAAGACTCTTGAGAGTCCCTTGGACTGTAAGGAGATCCAACCAGTCCATCCTAAAGGAGATCAGTCCTGGGTGTTCATTGGAAGGACTGATGCTGAAGCTGAAACTCCAATACTTTGGCCACCTGATGCAAAGAGTTGACTCATTGGAAAAGACCCTGATGCTGGGAGGGATTGGGGGCAGGAGGAGAAGGGGACGACAGAGGATGAGATGGTTGGATGACATCACCGACTCAATGGGCATGAGTTTGAGTAAACTCCGGGAGTTTGTGATGAACAGGGACACCTGGCATGTTGTGATTCATGGGGTCGCAAAGAGTTGGACACGACTGAGCGACTGAACTGAACTGAACTGAGTGCTGAATTTAATGCCTTCCCAGGTGACACTAGTGGTGAAGAACCCACCTGCCGCTGCAAGAGATGTAAGAGATGCTGGTTCAATCCCTGGGTTGGAAAGATCCCCTGGAGAGGGTCATGGCAACCCCCTCCAGCATTCTTGTCTGGAGAATCCCATGGACATAGGAGCCTGGCAGGCTACAATCCATAGGGTTGCAGAGTTGGACACGACTGAAGTGACTTAGCAGGCATGCACAGTCCTGAATTTGAATCTATACCCTACTATATACTTGCTATATGACCTTGAAAGATGTTTTTATCCTGTCTGAACCTTTGTTACGCTATTTGTGAATATTTCATATGGTTCTTTATAGGGTTAAAAGTGGTTTAATATTGTTTTCTTCCCTTCTTTTTGCTTTTTATAGTTCATCACTCAACCACACATTATAATCATTCATGTGCTTCTCTTTTTGCAGTGTGAGCTCTGGTTGTGTCTTCTTCCTTTTAAATATTCTGAAGTAGTACTCAGTAAGCATTGATTTAATTGAATTAGGAAATATTTCAGTGTTGATTAGCTGAAGAATATTGATTTTATGATAAGATTAGAGAAATTTTGTATTCTACAGTTTGTCTGTTCCCTAATCTTCGTTACATGGTCTATTTTTATTAGTTCACTTCTATTTTCTCCCACATTGCAAAGGAGATGCAGCATTGGAGGAGTGAATACAGTGACTTGATTTTTCCTTTGATGGAGACTAAGCCATATGTTTGTATTGAGTCAGCTACTCCAGACTCTGAATTCTCAATCAGATGGTCAGCAGTGTTTAATTGAATTCCCAATATGTGTAAGGCTACACTGGGTGCTGTCACTCTAGGGAGGTGTGACCATCTGGAAGAACTTTTTTAAAGAGCTAGAATATGAGAATATGTCTCTTTGTATCTAAATTGAAATGGTACTAATTTTGGCTAAGTAAATAGCTGGCATAAATGCTGTCTTTTGCCTCCCCCTCCATTTTCATCATTCTTTCAGTCTCCAAGAAAAGGCATCCTCCTTTTTCGCTATGGCTAGGACGGTATACTTATTCCTTGATATCTTTCCTTCCTTCCTTTTCCCCTCCTCCCCTCCCTCCCTCTTTCTTTCTTTCTCTGTCTCTTCCTTTCTTGTTTTTGTAATACTATATGATTCTGACTTTTTTATTTACTTAAAAAATAAAGAAGAAAAGAACATGAAGGTTGAAAGATTATTTAAGGTTAAATCATGGAAGAACTTGAAAATCAAACTGGCGAATTTTTACTTTATTAGGTTCGGAAATAAGGAGTCACTAAAGTTTTTAAGGAGTGAGATGATATAACTAGGTCTGTAGTTTAGAAAGTATACCTAAAATAATACATACAGTAAGTGACAAAAAAGGAGACAATGTAATTAGGAGATCATTACAGGAGACCAAACCAAAGATGACAGAGACCTGAGCTAGTATAAAAGCAGTGATAATTAAAAGTTAAAAAAATAATACCAATCACAGGGGTATTACACAGATGAAATCAATGAGAAAATCAGTCATCCATTAGATCAACACCACCTGCTATGTATCTGCCAGATATTATTCTAGGCACTGGAAATAGGAAAAATAAGCATACTATGGTCCTGTCCTTTACAGAGCTGACAGTTTCTGTGAGCAGTTCCAGTAGGGAAAACTGAAATTATAGTGAGTAAAAAAAGGGAGAAGTCAAGGACTCTTATAAGCTTTGAATCTATATGACTAAGAGAATGGTAACATCATTCAGAGCTTAGTACAAACCAGAAGGTAGGCAGGGAAGAGTATATGGACAGCTTAAAAAAAAATTTTTTTTTTTTAAATTATAAAAGTATGGTAACACATTTAATGGAGACTTGGAAAATATACGGTAAGGTTACATATAGTTCTACTCCATGTTACATTTTTTAAGTAAATAAATTTTTATTTGGAATTTCAATATCAAACTCTCAAAAATTAGTAGAATGAATAGACAGAGAAGTAAAGATCCCCTGGAGAAGGGAAAGTCTACCCACTCCAGTATTCTGGCCTGGAGAATTCCGTGGACTGCAGAGTCGGACATGACTGAGTGGCTTTCACTTTCACTCACTTTCAGGGTATAGTAGACCTGAAAAGCACTGTGAACTAATTCGATATCATTAAGATTTATACAGTTTTCACACAACAATAGGATACAAATTCTCTCCAAGTTTCCATGCACTGTAAACTAGGAGACACTGGAACATATCCAAAGGCATTAAAGGAGGTGCAGACATCTCATGGTCTAAAGGTATTAAAATCCTACAGTCTGTTCTTTTATCACTGTGGAGTTATGTTAGAAATCAATATCAAAAGATATTTGAAATACCCTCATATTTTCAAGTGCAATGTGACATTTACCAAAATAGATCTTCGGCCTAGCTATCGAAAGCCTCAGTCAAGTTAGACTGAAAAAGAGAGTGATTGCAGAGAAGAAAGCAGTTAAATAATATGGACAGTTTTTGATATGTTGGCTTTCTATATAGAACATCCAGGTGAAAATATTCAGGTGGCAGTTACAAATTCATGACTGGAAAACAGAACAGAGGTAAGGACTTGTGATTTGGGAAGCATCTAGCATAAATATGTCAAGTGAGGTTGAGAGCTAGAAAAGATAAAGTATGGTATAGGTAGAACCTTGGAAACTATCTGCATTTGAAGAGATCAGTTCAGTTCAGAAACTCAGTCGTGTCTGACTCTTTGCGACCCCATGGACTGCAGCATCCCAGGCCTCCCTGTCCATCACCAACTCCCAGAGTCCACCCAAATCCATGTCCATTGAGTCGGTGATGCCATCCAACCATCTCATCCTCTGTCGTCCCCTCTCCTCCTGCCCTCAGTCTTTCCCAGCATCAGGGTCCTTTCCAATGAGTCAGCTCTTCACATCAGGTGGCCAAAGTATTGGAGTTTCAGCTTCAGCATCAGTCGTTCCAATGAACACCCAGGACTGATCTCCTTTAGGATGGACTGGCTGGATCTCCTTGCAGTCCAAGGGACTCTCAAGAGTCTTCTCCAACACCACAGTTCAAAAGCATCAATTCTTCGGCACTCAGGTTTCTTTACAGTCTAACTCTAACATCCATACATGACCACTGGAAAAACCATAGCCTTGACTAGACGACCTTTGTTGGCCAAGTAATGTCTCTGCTTTTTAATATGCTATCTAGGTTGGTCATGACTTCCCTTCCAAGGAGTAAGTGTCTTATAATTTCATGGCTGCAGTCAACATCTGCACTGATTTTGGAGACCCCCCAAAATAAAGTCAGCCACTGTTTCCCCATCTATTTGCCATGAAGTGATGGGACCAGATGCCATGATCTTAGTTTTCTGAATGTTGAGCTTTAAGCCAACTTTTTCACTCTCTTTCACTTTCATCAAGAGGTTCTTTAGTTCTTCTTCACTTTCTGCCATAAGGGTGGTGTCGTCTGCATATCTGATTTTATTGATATTTCTCCTGGCAGTCTTGATTCCAGTTTGTGCTTCATCCAGCCCAGTGTTTCTCATGATGTACTCTGCATGCAGATAAGTTAAATAAGCAGGGTGACAATATACAGCCTTGACATACTCCTTTTCCTATTTGGAACCAGTCTGTTGTTCCATGTCCAGTTCTAACTGTTAGTTCCTGACCTGTGTACAGGTTTCTCAAGAGGCAGGTCAGGTGGTCTGGTATTCCCATCTCTTTCAGAATTTTCCATAGTGTATTGTGATCCACACAGTCAAAGGCTTTGACATACTCAATAAAGCAGAGATAGATGTTTTTCTGGAACTCTCTTCCTTTTTTGATGATCCAGCGGATGTTGGCCATTTGATCTCTGGTTCCTCTGCCTTTTCTAAAACCAGCTTGAACATCTGGAAGTTCATGGTTCACATATTGCTGAAGCCTGGCTTGGAGAATTTTGATCATTACTTTACTAGTGTGTGAGATGAGTGCAATTGTGCGGTAGTTTGAGCATTCTTTGGCATCGCTTTTCTTTGGGATTGGAATGAAAACTGACCTCTTCCAGTCCTGTGGCCACTGCTGAGTTTTCCAAATTTGCTGGCATATTGAGTGAAGCACTTTCACAGCATCATCTTTCAGGATTTGAAATAGCTCAACTGGAATTCCATCACATCCACTAGCTTTGTTCATAGTGATGCTTCCTAAGGCCCACTTGACTTCACATTCGAGGATGTCTGACTCTAGGTGAGTGATCACACCATTGTGATTATCTGGGTAATGAAGATCTTTTTTTTTTTTTTTTTACCATTCTTCTGTGTTCTTGCCACCTTTTCTTAATATCTTGTGCTTCTGTTAGGTCCCTAGCATTTCTGTCCTTTATTGAGCCCATGTTTGCATGAAATGTTCCCTTGGTATCTCTAATTTTCTTGAAGAGATCTCTAGTCTTTTTCATTCAGTTGTTTTCTTCTGTTTCTTTTCATTGATTGCTGAGGAAGGCTTTCTTATCTCTCCTTGCTGTTCTTTGGAACTCTGCATTCAAATGGGTATATCTTTCCTTTTCTCCTTTGCTTTTTGCTTCCGTTTTTTTTTTCAGCTTTTTGTAAGACCTCCTCAGATAGCCATTTTGCTATTTTGCATTTCTTTTTCTAGGGATTGGTCTTGATTCCTTTCTCCTGTACAGTGTCATAAACCTCCATCCATAGTTCATCAGGCACCCTGTCTATCAGATCTAGTCCATTAAATCTATTTCTCACTTCCACTGTATAGTCGTAAGGGATTTGATTTAAGTCATACCTGAATGGTCTAGTGGTTTTCTCCACTTTCTTCAATTTCAGTCTGAATTTGGCAATGAGTTCATGATCTGAGCCACAGTCAGTTCCCAGTCTTGTTTTTGCTGACTGTAAAGAGCTTCTCCATCTTTGGCTGCAAAGAATATAATCAGTTTGATTTCGGCGTCAACCATCTGGTGATGTCCATGTGTAGAGTCTTCTCTTGTGTTGTTGGAAGAGGGTGTTTGCTATGACCAGTGCATTCTCTTGGCAGAACTCTATTAGCCTTTGCCCTGCTTCATTCTGTACTCCAAGGCCAAATTTGCCTGTTACTCCAGGTGTTTCTTGACTTCCTACTTTTGCATTCCAGTCCCCTGTAATGAAAAGGACATCTTTTTTGGTTGTTAGTTCTAGAAGGTCTTGTAGGTCTTCACAGAACTGTTCAACTTCAGCTTCTTCAGTATTACTGGTTGGGGCATAGGCTTGGATTACTGTGATACTGAATAGTTTGCCTTGGAAACGAACAGAGATCATTGTGTCATTTTTGAGATTGCATCCAAGTAGTGCATTTCAGACTGTTTTGTTGATTTTGATGGCTACTCCATTTCTTTTGAGGGATTCCTGCCCACGGTAGTAGATATAATGATCATCTGAGTTAAATTCACCCATTCCAGTCCATCTTCGTTCACTGATTCCTAGAATGTCGATGTTCACTTTTGTCATCTCCTGTTTGACCACTTCCAATTTGCCTTGTTTCATGGACCTAACATTCCAGATTCCTGTGTAATATTGCTCTTTACAGCATCGAACCTTGCTTCTATCACCAGTCCCATTCACAACTGGGTGTTGTTTTTGCTTTGGCTTCATCCCTTCATTCTTTCTGGAGTTATTTCTCCACTGATCTCCAGTAGCATATTGGACACCTACCGACCTGGGGAGTTCATCTTTCAGTATCCTATCATTTTGCCTTTTCATAATGTTCATGGGGTTCTCAAGGCAAGAGTGCTTAAGTGGTTTGCCATTCCCTTCTCCAGTGGACCACATTCTGTCAGACCTCTCCACCATGACCCATCCATCTTGGGTGGCCCCACAGGGCATGGCTTAGTTTCATTGAGTTAGACCAGCTTTGGTCGGTGTGATCAGATTGGCTAGTTGTCTGTGATTGTGGTTTCAGTCTGTCTGCCGTCTGATGCCCTCTCCCAGTGCCTACCGCCTTACTTGGGTCTCACTTACCTTGGACGTGGGGTATTTCTTCACGGCTGCTCCAGCAAAGCGCAGCCGCTGCTCCTTACCTCGGACATGGGGTAGCTTCTCTTGGCCGCCGCCCCTGACCTCCGGCCTGGGGTAGTTCCTCTCAGCCACGCTCATTGTCAGAGATGGTAAGGGAGAGTTCAGTAAGCCAAAAAACAAACAGAAAGAAAAAAGAACAGAGCAGCCAGAGAAGCAGAAGTATCATCACGACAAAGAGAAGTGTTTCCAAATGCATGGACCTTCAGCAGCACTTGATGAAGCAAAGAAATCATGGGAAGATAGGACTGAGAAAAAGGCCACTAAATTTGGGAACAAAAGACATATACCTGGGACATTTGAGAGAATGTCTGAGTTGATAAGAGAAAATGCAGTTTACAAGGAGCTGGAGTATCAGTGAGTGAAGAAGCAGTGAAGGTAGATAGAGCACACTACTTGAAGTCCGACAGTGAAGAAAAAGAAATAATGGGCCAGTAAGTTGAGGAGAATAGAAACAGAGAATGATTTTTTTAGGGTAAGAAAGACTACATGAGTTATATTTTGTAGCAAGGTGGAAAGAATTAAGTGAACAAAAATTAGTAGCAACATTTTTTTTGAACAGGAAAGAGCTAGAGAGAAGGAGGAAAAGGAGCTAGTAAAGAGACAAAGATCCATAAAATATTATTTCAATAAATATTTATGAAGTGCCTATCATGAACTCAGAACTGAAGAATATACCCTGGAGAACAAATTAGATGTAGTCTTGAGCTTATGGAGCTTTGTTAAGTCTACTAAGCTTCCAGAGGAAATGGAATAGTATAATAGAATGGTAGAATGCCTCCCCAACATCCATCCATTCTGCTTCTCCCCTGTTTCTGTCATGAAGGTTGACCAAGACGGCTTACTCACGTGCTGGCAGGAGGTGTTGTCAGGTGGGTGTAAGGCTGATCTATTGATTGGAGTGCTTATATGTGGTCTAACATGGCAGTGTCAAGGTACTTGGATTTCTTATGTGGCTTTAAAGTGAGTGTTTTAGGAGAACCAGATAAAGCTGTATGGCCTTTTCTGACCTAGCCTCAGAAATCACACTGTCAGCTCTGTTGCATTCTCGTAGTTATAATCAACTTAGCAAGGCTGACTGATTCAAAGGAAGGACACATAGATCCTACATGTCAGTGGAAAGAGTGTCAAAGCATTTGCAGACTGTTTTAAACCCTCCACAGTTACCATAATCATATTATATACATTTGTTGGATGATTTTAATGTATCAGGTATTTTGACGAACACTTTATATGAATTACCTTATATACTCCTTACCATGACTTTATGAATTTTTTGCTACTTTATAACCATTCTGTAGATAAAAAAAGGGAAACCTTGGAGAGGCTATATAACTTTCCCATGATCACACAGCTAGTAAATGATGGTCTAGACTTACATTCATTTCTCTTTGATCCAAGAGTCTGTAGACTTAACCATCGCTAAGCTGGCAATTTATCGTAAGAGAACAGAATTGTGTTTTAGATACTTCATTCCTGGAAGCAGGGAGATTAGTTGGAAGCTGTTATTACCATCAGCTGCTTGTTTTATCTGTTATCCCAGAAGGTAATCAATGGCAGGAGGGAAAAAGTAGGAGAGGGAAGGGTATGTGTTGTTAAATATTGACAGGAAAAAAAGGTAACATTTTTAGGTTAGAAAGAAATTCTATGATTCTAATGATTTTCAGTAAGTATTTATCATTGGTTCAAGTTATTGACCATCTTCACTCTTCATCATTTGTCATCTACCATAAGGTCTTAGTTTATTCATTCAGATCGTGTCACAGGTCCTTTGGTCTGAGCTAAATATGCTTTTGGTATTTTAAAGACAGAATAAAAAATATCAGGCTTTCTTCTCTTCTCTACCAAAGGCACACTTTTAGCTTCTTATTACACTGAGAATTAAGGTGTGGGTTCTCTGAGTTTTCCTGTCAGGGGTTGGCAAACTATGGGTTGTGGTCCAAGGCTGTATTTTGCTTTTTGTAAATAATGTTTTAGTGGAACATAGCCATACCCATTCATTTACATATTGTCTGTTGCTGCTTTTACGCCATCATGTTGGATAGCTTTTGTAGAGACTATATGGCCTGCAAAACCTAGAATATTTACTGTCTGGCATCTTATAGGAAAAGTTTGTAAACCCCTGTTTTGGGTAATACAGGGCCTGTTGAGTCATTCTGTTGCATATGTGAGATGCTTAGTGCAGGTCAGGGTGTAGGGTTAGGGCAGACTGACCAGGCATATTATTGTATGTCTTAGTAGGAGAGATCAATGACTAAGTCAGTTATTGGTGCATAGTACAGGTCTGAAAAAAGCAGCGATCCAGAGGTCTCTTGAATGAATTCTAATAAATAGGACAGAATAACCGTTTTAGGAAAAAGCCGCTTTGTTTTGTACTGTGGGCTAGATGCTCATGAATTTGGTTCTTCAGGTATATTCATAACCAGAAGTAGCAGGTAAGAGACCAGTGTGTGGCTCTTGTCCCTAACTGAGGCAAGAATAGAGATCTGTTGTTGTTCAGTCATTCAGTCATGTCCAGCTCTTTGTAACCCCATGGACTGCAGCACACCAAGCTTCCTTGTCCTTCACCATTTCCCAGAGCTTGCTCAAACTCATGTCCATTGAATCGGTGATGCCATCCAACCACCTCGTCCTCTGTCGTCCTCTTCTTCTGCCTTCAGTCTTTCCCAGCATCAAGGTCTTTTCTAATGAGTCCCCTCTCTGCATCAGGTAACTGAAGTATTGGAGCTTCAGCTTCAGCCTCAGTCCTTCCAATGAATATTCAGAATTGATCTCCTTTAGGATTGACTCCTTTAGGATTTGAGCTCCTTGCAGCCCAAGGGACTCTCAAGAGCCTTCTCCATCACCACAGCTCAAAAGCATCAATTCTTCAGCGTTCAGCACTCTGTTACGGTTCACCTCTCACATCCATACATGACCACTGGAAAAACCATAGCTTTGACTATATGGACCTTCCTTGCTAAAGTATTGTCTCTGCTTTTTCATGTTTTGTCTAGGTTTTTTATAGCTTTTCTTCCAAGGAGCAGGTGTCTTTTAATTTCATGGTTGTAGTCACCATCTGCAGTGATTTTGGAGCCTGAGAAAATAAAGCCTGTCACTGTTTTCAGAGATCTGTAGGTTATCCTTAATTTACTCTTCTTTTTTTTTTTTCTTTCTATTTTTGCCAAAAGCCTTATAATATTTTTGTTTCATTTTGGACTTCTGTATGCTGATTTTAAGCATTATTACATTTAGTGCCCCTTTGTATCCAGGAGATTTTTTGGTTTACGTTATTGTGCATTTCATTTATTCTCACGCCCTATTTAGGGCATTGTTGTTTCGCCATGGGACTGACCCAGATGTTCAGAAACGGCATCCAGAGAGAGATACCTCCAGGCACTGTTGGCACATAATTGAGTTATGGTTATGCTTTGTACACTTATTCCTGGGCATGTTCTCAGGATTTATTTAGAGTAAATGTATATTCTTTCCAGTGATTTTGCTTTTATTTCCTTGGTTTTGGAAATGTGATTATGCATTTACTAATGTTATAGGAATGATTTTCTCACATAGCCGTGGATATTTTATCTACCTAAATTGTCAATGAAAGTACTTTTAAACTGCTAATGATTTACAAAAAGCCTTTTTTTTTATTGTGTTTAATTAGAGGAAATTAAAGCAACTCTCTCTTAAATATGCAATGAGTTAATTTATTTAGTTGCCCATTTGGAAATAGGTTATTGATTTCACTTTTCCTATACACAGAAAAATTAAATAAGATAACATAGTGTATCTTCTTTTACAAAGGAGAAAACTGCATTACTGTAGGCATATATTTTGTCCCACATTTTGTGTTTTACAAGTAACTAAATGAATTTATTCTTTAAAAAGTGAGCATTAAATAAATACAGTGACAACCGAGTACTTTGCATCTTTCTCACTGTTGAATAATAAAAAATAAATCTTTTTAATTGCTTGTTTTTAGTTACATTTATGCTTCTAAAAAAACTCTGCTAATATATCATTTCAATTTCTTGTGAAAATATTTGTGCTACAATGAACCTCTGATGATGGGATTTCTGAAAGAATGATGGTAAGAACCTTCAGATGGTATGTAGGCTTACTCTAACTTGTTTATGATGAATTGCTGTCCCCAAACAGGGGCTGTGTGTGCTTAGTCATTCCATCATGTCTGACTCTTTACAACCCTATGGACTGTAGCTCGCCAGGCTCCTCTGTCCATGGGGATTCTCCAGGCAAGAATCCTGGAATGGGTTTCCATGCCCTTCTCCAGGGGATCTTCCCAACCCAGGAATCGAACCTGGGTCTCCCACATTGCAGGCAGATTCTTTACTGTTTGAGCCGCCAGGGAAACCCAAAACAGGGGCTGATTGTCATTTAAAAGAAGATTATAAAAAAAAGGTGTATATATATATATATGAGGTGACAGATGTGTTAATTAAACTTGATGGTGAGAATCATTTTACAGTGTTTATGTGTGTCAAATCATCATGCTGTATACTTTAAATATTACTTAGTACTTAATAGGCCTGGTGGCTTGTTCTGGTAATTTAATTAGGGAATGGAAGCTGCTTGCTCTCTGAGAATGTACATGGTAAGAATATACAGCTGATCTTTGGTTTTTGATCTGTTGAATCAAGTTACTGGCCGTTTTGGCAATATCGGCAACAAATTGGAGCTTGAATCTTACAAAGAGTATGCGTGTGTGACTGATTCTGGTGTATAAGCTAGGGGTTTCATATTGCCAGTGGTGATCTGATGTTTAGAATGCTTGGATTTACCTCTTATGATATGTGGACAACTCAACTCATGTAAGAAGGAAGCTATATGGTTGTCTGTTGCTCAGTAATAATATTACCGTAAACTTCCCTGGTGGCTCAGTGGTAACGAATCTGCCTGCCGTGCAGGAGATGTGAGTTTGATCCCTGGGTCGGGAAGATCTCCTGGAGAATGAGGTGGCAACCCACTCCAGTACTCTTGCCTGGAGAATCCCATGGACAGAGGAGCCTGGCAGGTACAGTCCATGGGGTTGCAAAAGTCGGATATGACTTAGTGACTAAACCACCACTAAGCCACCACCACTATATATAAAATAGGTAAACAACAAGGACCTACTATATAGTGTAGGGAACTATATCCATGTCTTGTAATGACCTATAATGGAAAAGAATCTGAAAAAGAATGTATATATAAAGTTGAATCACTTTGCCGTACGCTTGAAGTTAATGCAACTTTGTATATTAGTCATACTTCAATTTAAAAAATGTTAAAAAAAGAGTGCTACAATCTTACAAATCATAATCACATACAGGTAATCACTTACATCCTATCACCTTTGCCAAATTCTTTGAGTTAGAAACAAGTCCCTGCTCACACTCAAGGGCAGGATTACTAAGAGTTAGGGATCATGGGTTAATTTAAGAGTATCTACTATAAAAGGGAAAAGAAAACTGGATTATCTTGCCCTAAGGATTTTCTTTTCACCTATTATAAATAACTTGAGGGCAGAATTCATGGTTGATTCATTCTGAATCTTTTGGTCTTCCCCATCACCCACCTACTAGATAGTGACTTTTATTTAGTCGGGACTCAGTTGGTACTTGTAGGCTTAATTAATTATTATCCTATAAAACTGCTATCAAAGAAAGTGGATTCCCTTGTACTTGGCTTGACAGTCTGACTCTTTGAAAGTTGAAAGCCTTTGTTTATGAACTGAGACTGTTAAAATTTTAATTATTTCTAGCAGTGTGTATTTTATCATCTCTTTCATCAAACAATAATTTTTAATATATCCCTCCTTTTCAGAAAACAGCTATAGTAGTGCTCTATTTAAAGTTGAATACAGATTACCTTGTTAACTCAATATAGCAATGGTAATAGTTGTCTGAAAAAGATCTTGAATCTTATGCCACATTCTTATGAGAGACTAACAGCTATATGAGGTGTCCCTTCTTTTCATACTGTTTTGTTTCTTTGTCTGTCGACATAATGTTTTCTTTCCAAATCAGAAGGCAAAACTAGCAAGTGCTTTTTATTTTTGTCTGTGAGAAAAATTATGAGCTACCAGATCAAAGGAGAAGCATTTCTAACTCTGAGACTTGTGCTCCTAAGGAATCACATTCAGCATTGTAGAAATATTAATTATGTGTATACTTAATCATCCATATGGCCCTAGGCAGACATTTTGCAAAGCCATGTCATTTGCAATTCTTTTTCCTTGGATAGATAAGGTGGAGGCTAGATAACTATAGAATACCAAAAAGCAGTTTTATAGCATGAACTAACACAAGGTCAGAAAAATAAAACAAGGGGGAAATATGCAACAACAATTTGGGTCTTTGTGGAATGAGGGAAGACCTTAGTAAGTCAATATTAATTTAATAGTAACACAGAAACTAGGCAGGAATATAATATATGATAATCAGAGGGAGGGATGGTTCATGTTGAATGTGAAAGAGAGGCAAATATTCCCAGTTACTAAACAACCATATAGTGAATGGTACCATGAATAACCAAAGAAGACACAGTTACCAAATGTGGTGAGGTCCTTAGTTGCAGCTGTAATTATGCATATATGTTAGGAGGGAAAACTATTTAGATGAATTCTGGTATAGCTCTGAAGAGTTTTTATTTTTATATTTTTGTTATCATCTATGCTAGGCAGAGTCTAAGATGACCTCCAAGATTCTTATTCTCTGGTGTGCTTTTTTGGTATGGTCCTCTTAAGTGTCTCCTGTATAATCCTTGTCATTTGAATTTGGGCAGAATTTGTGAATGCATTGAGTCATCACACCTGTGATTAGGTTACAACTCAGTCCACTTTAATAAAAAACCTGGCCTGATCCAATAAGATGAGCCTTTAAAAGAATTTTTCCTGTAGTTCAAGAAATTCAAATCTTGGTAGCATTAGAGGGCCTACTGAAGGGACCATGTGGTGAGGAATTGGGGGTGACATCAGGGACTGAGTGTGGCTTCTGGCTGACAACCAGCAAGAGAATGGGGGTCTTAACAGTAGCAAGGAACTGAGTTCTGAAACAACCAGTGGTCTTGGAGGAGGATCCCACAGCCTAGATGAAACCATAGCCCTGACAGACACTGATTTCAGCGTAGTGAGATCCTGAGCAGAGGACCCAGGTAACCCAGATTCCTTATCACAGGAACTGTGAGATGATAGATCTATGTTGATTTAAGCTGCTAACCACGGAGTAATTTGTTACTCAGTCATAGAGAAAGAGTATGGCACCTTATTATGGTGTACATATCTACATTACCACTTTTCTAAGCATGCTCCACCTCTTTCCAGCTTTGTTTCTGTACTCGGGTATTCTCTTCCCTGGAGTGATTTCTGTTATAAAACTGTTCTAGCCTTCATTTATGGCCCACCTCATGTGCCATCGCCTTGTTTGCAGTCTCTCTTTTTGTATGGACGAATGCCATCTCTTTGTCCCCTGACTCTAGTCTTCTTTGTATCTTTGTCATGTCACTTACATATTTTAATATTACAAGAATTATTTGTATTCATGCTTTATGCTTTTTGTTTTAAATTTGTTTATTGATTTGAATAGGAAATACATATATTCAAATATTCCAAATATTTGAAAATAATATTTCAAAATATTCTTTTGAAAGAATGTATGATGAAAAGTGTTTTTAGCCCAGTTCACCTAGTCCTTTGCTTCAGAGGTAATCTTTCTTTTCAGTTATTGATATATCCTTCTGTAGAGTTTCATTACTTCAGTTCAGTCGCTCAGTCGTATCCGACTTTTTGTAACCCCATGAATCGCAGCACGCCAGGCCTCCCTGTCCATCACCAACTCCTGGAGTTTATCAAAACTCATGTCCATTGAGTCGCTGATGCCATCTAGCCATCTCATCCTCTGTCATCCCCTTCTACTCCTGCTTTCAGTCTTTTCCAGCATCAGGGTCTTTTCAAATGAGTCAGCTCTTTGCATCAGGTGGCCGAAGTATTGGAGTTTCAGCTTCAGCATCAGTCCTTTCAGTCAACACCCAAGACTGATTTCCTTTAGGATGTACTGGTTGGATCTCCTTGAAGTCTAAGGGACTCTCAAGTGTCTTCTCCAACACCACAGGTCAAAAGAATCAATTCTTCAGTGCTCAGCTTTCTTTATAGTCCAACTCTCACATCCATACATGACTACTGGAGAAAAACTATAGCCTTGATTAGACGGACCTTTGTTGGTAAAGTAATGTCTCTACTTTTTAATATGCTGTCTAGGTTCATCATAACTTTCTTCCCAAGGAGTAGGCATCTTTTAATTTCATGGTTGCAGTCAACCATCTGCAGTGATCTTGGAGCCCCCCAAAATAAAGTCAGCCACTGTTTCAACTCTTTGCCCATCTATTTGCCATGAAGTGATGGGACCAGATGCCATGATCTTAGTTTTCTGAATGTTGAGCTTTAAGCCAACTTTTTCACTCTCCTCTTTCACTTTCATCAAGAGGCTCTTTAGTTCTTCACTTTCTGCCGTAAGTGGTGTCATCTGCATATCTGAGAATATTGATATTTCTCCTGGCAATCTTGATTCCAGCTTGTGCTCCCTCCAGCCCAGCATTTCTCATGATGTACTCTGCATATAAGTTAAATAAGCAGGGTGACAATATACACCCTTGATGGACTCCTTTTCCTATTTGGAACCAGTCTGTTGTTCCTTGTCTGGTTCTAACTGTTGCTTCCTGACCTGCATACAGATTTCTCAGGAGGCAGGTCAGGTGGTCTGGTATTCCCATTTCTTTAAGAATTTTCCACAGTTTGTTGTGATCTACACAATCAGAGGCTTTGGCATAGTCAATAAAGCAGAGATAGATGTTTTTCTGGAACTTTCTTGCTTTTTCGATGATCCAGCGGATATTGGCAGTTTAATCTCTGGTTCCTCTGCCTTTTCTAAGTCCAGATTGAACATCTGGAAGTTCACGGTTCACATATTGCTGAAGCCTGGCTTGGAGAATTTTGAGCAGTACCTTACTAGCGTGTGAGATGAGTGCAATTGTGTGGTAGTTTGAACATTCTTTGGCATTGTCTTTCTTTGGTATTGGAATGAAAACTGACCTTTTCCAGTCCTATGGCCACTGCTGAGTTTTCCAAAATTGCTGGCATATTGAGTGCAGCACTTTCATAGCATAGTATTTTAGGATTTGAAATAGCTCAGCTGGAAATCCATCACCTCCACTACCTTTGTTCATAGTGATGCTTAGGCCCACTTGACTTCACACTCCAGGATGTCTGGCTGTAGGTGAGTGATCACACCATCGTAATTATCTGGGTCATGAAAATCTTTTTTGTTCAGTTCTTCTGTGTATTCTTGCCACCTCTTCTTAAGATCTTCTGCTTCTGTTAGGTCCATATCATTTCTGTCATTTATTGATGCTGTCTTTGCATGAAATGTTCCCTTGGTAACTCTAATTTTCTGGAAGAGATTTCTAGTCTTTCCCATTCTATTGTTTTCCTTTATTTCTTTGCACTGATCACTGAGGAAGACTTTATTATCTCTCCTTGCTATTCTTTGGAACTCTGCATTTGAATAGGTATATCTTTCGTTTTCTCCTTTGCTTTTGGCTTCTCTCCTTTTCTCAACTTTTTGTAAGGCCTCCTCAGACAGCCATTTTGCTTTTTTTCATTTCTTTTTCTTGGGGGTGCCTTGATCCCTGTCTCCTGTACGATTTCTCGAACCTCCGTCCGTAGTTGATTAGGCACTCTGTCTATCAGATCTAGTCCCTTTAATCTATTTCTCACATAGAAAAGTATATTTGTATATATGATCTCCTTCCTATCTATACAAAACTAGCATAGTATTTATCCTCTCAGTTTATCCTCTCTTCTTCATTGTGAGATATATGAAGAATCCATGTCTTTTTCCTTGTTATATTAATCTTCTGAGATACCTTAGTATTTAAGACCTACTGATTTTAATCTTTCCCTCAAACCTTTCATTGATGTTACTTATATTAACTCAAATTTCATTTTGACAAACTCTTTGATTAAAATGCTTTCCTTAAAATGGACTCAAAACCTTTCTTAACATTTCACTGTTAGCGTGCCAAAATGCCAAAGACTTGTAACTTTAAGACATGTTTAATGGGGACTTCCCTTATGGTCCTGTGGCTAAGACTTCATGCTCTGAATGCAGAGAACCTGCGTTCCATAACTGATTAGGGAACTGCATCTCACATGCTTCAGGTAAGACCCAGCATAGCCAAATAAAAAAAACGTTATTGGATTAGAGGAGTCACATGGATAAGTATTTTTGAATAGGATATTATTATTAGCAGGTACACCCTTTCTACCTTCTCTGGTAATTCTTCTGCTACTTTCTTGACAAAGTGCTTATTCTGTGAGGTCTTAAGGGGGATGGAATTGGGAACACTGCATTGGGATCAAGGGTTTTCAGTTTATGTAAGAATTTGTGAAAATGTAGTTCTTTGAACTGAACTGAACTTTATTATCAGTTCTTATGATGCTGTTGGGCAAGTGAAGCTAATAATATTTTCTGCATTTCTAAGAAGTTAAAACACAAAAAACCTTCCTTTTCTAATTGATACATGTGATTCTGGAGCGTTATATTTTGTTAAAACTTTTACTAACTTATTTACTTCTTAACATCTAGTTGTCTTTAATTACTTCATTAAAAGTATTAACTCCTTTCATGCTTCCTTTCCCCCTCTTAACTCAGAGTATCCGATTCCCTTTCCTAATTGGTGAAATTAGAATGAGTGAACTATGATCATAGTGGGATTAAAAACCCCTCATGACTAAGTCCTTATCAAGTTTGCTTTTAAAGAGCATATGTGAAAAAAAATAAAGTGCCTATGTGTGTCTCCTTCTTTCCTGTGCTGTCTGTATTCACAGTGTGCTGCTTAGCACATCATTCAGGCAAGTACACACAGACAATGAGATTAGATAAACCAGCTATTAAAACCATTATTAGCAACTCAGAAATTAGTGAATAGAGACTGAGCATCGAAGAGTATGTGTTCATCTCCGAATTTTAGTTATGAAAGCCATTGTTTTTTGTATGTAATAGGATAACATTGATTTTATTGAAAAAAAAATTTGCGGACAAGTTTATTTTCCATATAACTTGTGTGTTAATGGTTCATAATAAATGTGCTGTCTATAATAGGGATTCCGTGATTTGTAAGAAAATAATAAATTTCAGCCTTCCTCCAACTAAGTTTAAGAAAATAGTAAACTTAAACTTTGTTTTATAAGTTATAAATACCAAAAAGATATTTATTGATGACCCCATTTTATAAATATTATGATTTTCCTGAAAATTTCACTGATCATAACACTTTATAGAATTTTTTATTACTGTTATATTTTTTAATATAACATTTTTAATGGGAGCTTATAGTGTTCATCAGATAACATGGAGCCCATTATGGTTTTTTGTGTTTTTTTGCTCATTATGGTTTTTAATTGTGCTTTCTAATTTAAAAAGTCCCTTATAAACATTAGCAAAGAGAGTATTCCTGGGTAACCTTTGCATTTTAAGTAGCCTCAGTGATGTTTTTAGGACAAATAATGAACACATGTAATATTTTGAATAATATCAATTTATGGAAGTTTGCCAGTTTATCTAGTGATTATAGAAACCACTTGAAGTTAGTTTGTTCAATTATGTAAATTTCCATAATTATTTGCATACAATAGGGGTGGGTCAGAGGGTGAAGTGTCTTCCTGCAATGCAGGAGACCCAGATTTGATCCCTGGGTCCGGAAGATCCCCTGGAGAAGGCAATGGCAACCCATTCTGGTATTGCTGCCTGGAAAATCCCATGGACAGAGAAATCTGGTAGGCCATAGTCCGTGGGGTTGCAAAGAGTTGGACACGAATGAACGACTTCACTTTCTTTTCACTTTCCTGGCTCCAGCCAACTGAAACCTGACTCAGATCAGCTTAGGCCAAAAAGAGAATTTATTTGCTGATGGGACTGAGCCTGAGGGGGGGGTGAGGCTGACTCAAGGGATGGGTGTCGTTAGCAGGGCCCTTTTCCGCTTTCGCTTTTGCCCTGTGTGTTTGCTGTGTCTCTGAGGCCTGATCACTGCGAACGACTGCTGGTGGGAAGGGACTTCAGGCAACTATCTTTCAGTTTCTAAATTGAAAAAAAAAAAAATCTCATTTGTATGTGTAGCTTTTTGTTGTCTCAGCTTGGATCAGGTGTCCCTACCTTCCCATTGGCCAAACAACAGTGGCCTAGAGGGTAGAAAGGATTTTCAAGAAGATGCCAGTTCATATTCTAACTACATAATTCGAGATGGGGTAGGAATATTTCCAGTAGGTTGTGGGATGGGGGTTGGGGGAGATGAAGAAAGGGGATGATAGTCGCAATGCCTTTTGAGATGGGGAAGAAAGGGAAAGGTTTGGTGCATGTATAGCTGTTTAGGAGAGATGCTTTAGCAAGAATCAACAGGAGTCATTTGAATTATGTATAGTCAGGGGTCTCCATAGTAACAAAATCGGTAGCATGATACACACACACACACACACACACACACACACACACGGTGGTGACTTAGTTGCAAAATCGTGTCTAACTCTTGTGACCCCATGGGCCCTCCTCTGTGCATGGGATTTCCCAGGCAAGAATACTGAAGTGGGTTGCCATTTCCTTCTCCAGGGAATACTCCCCACCCAGGGATCAAACCTGCATCTCCTGCATTGCAGGTAGATTTCTTACTGCTGAGCCACCAGGAAAGCTCATGTATGTGTATAGTAAATATAAATATAAGGGATTGGTTCATGTGATCAGGGAGGCTAAGTCCCAAAATATGTGAGGTGAGTCGACAAGCCAAGCACTCGGGAGAGCTGATGGTATAGTTCCAGGGTGAAGATCAGCAGGCTTGACCCAGGAAGAGTCAGTGTTTCTGCTTGAATCAAAAGCAGAAAAAAAACTGATGTTCCTGTTTGAAGGCAGGCAAGCAGGAGAAATTCTTTCTTACCTGGGGGAAGGCCAACCCTTTTGTTTTATCCAGGCCTTCAACTGGTTGGATGATGCCTACCCACATTAAGGAGGGCAATCTGCTCTACTCAGTCTACTGATTTACATGTTAATCTCATTCAAAAGCATCCTCATAGAGACACCCAGAATAATGTATGACCAAATCTCTGGGCACCCCATGCACAGTGAAGCTGACACATACAGTGAAACATCATAAGGTTCTATGTGGTAGAATACTGGTTGGGCTGTGTTTGTACTAAATAGTTCTAATATAGAGCAAGTTTAAATTATACTGATAAGCATAAGATATACGAATTGGCCAGCCTATTCTTCTGAAAGTTTTTCATTTTTATTGTAGCCAAAACATAGTAACACTTTATCACATTATAAAATGGGAAGATACAACAAAACACATGAAAAGATGCTCAGCATCACTCATTATCAGAGAAATGCAAATCAAAACCACAATGAGGTACCATTACACGCCAGTCAGAATGGCTGCTATCCAAAAGTCTACAAGCAATAAATGCTGGAGAGGATGTGGAGAAAAGGGAACCCTCTTACACTGTTGGTGGGAATGCAAACTAGTACAGCCACTATGGAGAACAATGTGGAGATTCCTTAAAAAACTGGAAATAGAACTGCCATATGACCCAGCAATCCCACTCCTGGACATACACACTGAGGAAACCAGAACTGAAAGATACACATGTACCCCAATGTTCATTGCAGCACTGTTTATAATAACCAGGACCTGGAAGCAACCTAGATGCCCATCAGACGAATGGATAAGAAAGCTGTGGTACATATACACCATGGAATATTACGCAGCCATTAAAAAGAATACATCTGAATCAGTTCTAATGAGATGGATGAAACTGGAGCCCATTATACAGAGTGAAGTAAGCCAGAAAGATAAAGATCAATACAGTATACTAACACATATATATGAAATTTAGAAAGATGGTAACAATAACCCTATATGCAAGACAGAAAAAGAGACACAGATGTATAGAACAGACTTTTGGACTCCATGGGAGAAGGCGAGGGTGTGATGATCTGAGAGAATAGCATTGAAATGTGTATATTATCAAGTGTGAAACAGATCGCCAGTTCAGGTTGGTTGCTTGAGACAAGTGCTCGGAGCTGGTGCACTGGGAAGACCCAGAGGGATGGGATGGGGAGGGAGGTGGGAGGGGGATTCAGGATGGGGAACACATGTAAATCCATGGCTGATTCGTGTCAATGTATGACAAAAACCATGACAATATTGTAAAGTAATTAGCCTCCAACCAATAAAAATAAATGAAAAAAAAAAAATGGGAAGATACTTGGTATGTGAAATGGAGTATATTAACAATCGATGTTATTATAAATGAAACTGGAGTCTACTGGCCTAAATACCTGCTTAAATGCCATCCATGTAGATATGGGATATAAATCTTAAAAAAGAAAAAGAATACATCTATTGAGGAACTTCCTTGGTGGCTAAGACTCCAGGCTGCCAATGCAGGGGGCAGAGTTCAGCCCTTGGTCTGAGAATTAGATCCCAGTAAGCCACAACTGAGAGTTTGCTTGCTTCAACTTAAGATACTACATTCAGTTCAGTTGAGTTTAGTTGCTCAGTCGTGTCCAACTCTTTGTGACCCCATGGACTGTAGCATGCCAGGCTTCCTTGTCCATCACCAACTCCCGGAGCTTGCTCAAACTCATGTCCATCGAGTTGGTGATGCCATCCAACCATTTCATCCTCTGTCATCCCCTTCTCCTCCTGCCTTCAATCTTTCCCAGCCTCAGGGTCTTTTCTAAGGAGTCAGTTCTTCGCATCAGATGGCCAAAGAATTGGAGTTTCATCTTCAGCATCAGTCCTTCCAATGAATATGCTGGACTGAATTCCTTTAGGATTGACTGGTTGGATCTCCTTGCAGTCCAAGGGACTCTCAAGAGTCTTCTCCAACACCACAGTTCAAAAGCATTAGTTCTTCAGTGCTCAACTCTCTTTATACTCCTACTCCCACATCCATACATGACTACTGGCAAAACCATAACTTTGACTAGATGGGCCTTTTGCCGGGGTCCAGCCTCGACAGGATCCAGGGGGTACCCTCAGGATGAACGGCGTCGGCGAGAGAGAGAGACGTGAGACTAGCCTTGATAGGGCCAAGTCTGCGAGGGGGAGAGAAAGAGAGAGAGAGAATGACCAGACGGGGGTGCAGAGAGTCTGGAAGAGTCTGGCAATGCTTTATTTTTTACCGTGGCTTTTATACCCTACATTAGTACATTTCTAAGGGGAAGATAGTTTAACATTATATCAGCTTGTTCTTCACAAAACCAGGGTGTTTTCTGCATACTTCTTTGTTTATGAGGGTCTTGTACATTATCTTTTGGCCTTGGGGCCTATCAACAGTTTTGCAGGTCAGGTGATTGTAAACCTATTTTCTGTTTCTATGGTGACCTTAACTGAAAGGTAGCAGTCTCATAGGGCAATAGTACAGAGTAGAATTATATTCTTGTTAATACAAAAGTTAATCTTTCTGCAAAAGTTGTCAGTTGCGTTTATCTAAGAAGTTTACCCCATACAGACTCTGCGGCTTCAGTTAGGCAGCTTCTACCTAGCACTCCTGGCTGACAATTAACAACCATCTCATTGTTACCACACTAGGGCTAAGTTCTTATTTCCCTAGATCTTTAACTATATTAACAATGGTCTCCACAACACAACCTTAGCACATTAAAGGCAAAAATACAGCAAGCAAAACACAGCAAGTAAAACATAGCAAGCAAATCACAACCCAATAACCACCTATAGAATAATTTTCTTATGTTTTCCAATAGGACTCCTTTACCCCTTAAAAGGGCTCTATATCTATTAGGGCTTTTATATAATCAGGTTCTTTATGTTATTTTATGATTAGGATATTATAAGCAATCATGTATATTAGTACCAAGCGCATAAATGCATTTGGCTAACAAAACTACCAGCAAAGGAGTTTGAATTAAAACACTCCTTTCACCCTAAATAATTTCATAAAATACCACCACCTGGGAAACTTATTGATTAAAATTCTATATTGATTCTTATTTGGGAAGAGATCGGGGAAGGCCTTCCTGCCTGTGTCAGAGAAATTAGGGAGTAGTCCATTGAGGCAGGCATCAGAAAGACAGATATCATCTTTAAGGTGAGAGCCGGGGGCAGCTTTCCGAAATCCCTGAAAACCTGATCTGCCTTGCCTATCAGGCTTTCTCCTCATGACCTTGTCATGGGTGGGATCTCGAGAGCTGGCCTTTTCAAAACCCCTGATAACCTGATTCGCCTTGCCCGTAAGGTTTTTCTCTTACGGCATTGTTAGGGGCAGGGTCTCGTGAGCTGACCTTTTCAAAACCCCTGATAACCTGATTCGCCTTGCCCGTAAGGTTTTTCTCCCCTATGGCCTTTCCAAGGGCGGGGTCTCGTGTGTTGGCTCCCGGCAGCCTTTGTCAGCAAAGTAATGTCTCTGCTTTTTAATATGCTGTCTAGGTTGATCATTGGAGAGGGAAATGGCAACCCATTCCAGTACTCTTGCCTGAAAAATTCCATGGACGGAGGATCCTGGTAGGCTACAGTCCATGGGGTCGCAAAGAGTCAGACACGACTGAGCGAATTCACTTCACTCAAGGTTGATTATAGTTTTCTTTCAGTGTCCTATGCTGCAACTAAATTTTCTTCCAAGATCCTACATGCCGCAACTAAAAAAGATTTTGCATCCTGCAACAGAGATTGACAATCCCACATGCCATAGTTAGGACCTGGTGGAGCCAAATAAATATATAGATATTAAAAAATACATCTATTGAGTTAAAGAAGTAGCTGAGAATTTCTCTGAATGTTAGATGTGACTAGGGAATATTTCAGTTCCTGAAAAATTAAAGTCAGCTTTACCATTGGGAAAAAAGGGTGCCTGTTAGGTGAGAATTATGTTATTAACTTTGGATTAGATTTTCACAGAAAAGCTTATGTTTTATTGTATTCAATGGGTAAAATCAATTTATTTGAAACAATTTTCCTTTTATTTTGCAATAAAAATATTTAATTAGGTTATGTACATTGGTTTTTCAGACATAATGCTGTTGCACACTTAATAGACTGTAGCATAATATAAGCATAACTTTTATATACACTGAGAAATGAAATAATTCATGTAACTCATTTCACTGTGGTGGATTGAAATTGAATATATATCTCTGAGGTATACCTGTGAATACTGTAGGCTTTGCAGGTCATGTCTCTCTTGTAGATGCTTGATTCTGCCGTAGATCATATGTAAATAAATGGGTGTGGCTATTCCAGTAAAACCTTATTTATAGAAGGAGGTGGGCCAAATGCCATAGTTTACAGATCCTTATCTTGTCTAGTGCTCTCAGGCTAGCAGAGAAGAGAGGAAGGGAGGGCTGGATGACAGATTGGCCCTGGTTCAGAGGGGTCCACATACAGGGCTGTGCAGCTTTCACAATTTTGCTTGGGACAGACAGGTTTGTGGATACCTAAAATGACTACTGCCAGCCCTGTTGCATGGCACAGAAGAAGCAGGTCAGCTCGCCAGGCTCAAGGCTCTTTCCCTCAGCAACTTTGGGGTCCCACGTAGCTCGCCTTTTTCTGTGCTCCGGCATCTTCTGAGTCAGAACGTCTCCAGTAAGAGATCAGCCCCCAGATTTCTCTTCCCTCTCTTGTAAAGGACAGGTGGCCGACACGGTGACCAGTTGGCCGTGGTGGTTCTGGGGTCACTGAAGTTCTGTGTTTCTGTTACAGGTCCCTGTTTCTCTGTTAAGTATAGCTCTAGCATTCTCTAATACATGTAACCCCAAACCTAGCTGTGTGGGGAAATGCAGATGGGACTGCTCACATGAGCATGGCCCGCCCTCATCAATAGCCGGCCAGGGCCCAGGGCTCCCGGGCAGTGACTCCTGCTGTGAGAGCTCCCTGGGTGCATGTGGCCCCTGGGCTCTGTACTCGCGTTCTTCTTTAAAGCTGCTCTGGCCTGGCCTTGCAGACTGTCTCCTTCCTTTGTTTTGACATGTGACACAACAGGCTGTGAATCGTTGTTCTTGGCAGGGAGGGCAGCTCAAGGCAAGCTGACAGTACTGGGGAATGACGCAGAGTTTATACTGGTCCCATGGGACCCCATAGTAGGAGCATTCTGACACTAAGTCGCTGTTGAGGATAAGACCTGATGCTCATTGAAAGCAACCAGCTTCCCTATGTAAAAGCCATCAGGTAGCGCCTCCAGGCACTTGTGGACCACCCTTGAGCTGGGACACTCCTTGCACACTCCCTTGTCTTTCAGGTTGACTGAACCCCACTCACAACAGATGCCACAGTGCACCCTCTTCTCTTTGAAAAGTTCTAGATTTTCATCAACGTAGCCAGGGAAGTAACTGAATTTCCTGATGTCTGGGCCTAAGCAGCCCTAGGCTTGTCCTATTTTGCTTTCATAGGAGTTTCTGCAGTCCAGTAGGATAGTATCAATTTCTTCTTGATTTGCCTGAGACAGAAACTTTTCTACTTTGTGAAGTTCACCTAGGGATAAATGGGTTCCAGGCTTCTTGTAGGAGGTCTTATTGGGACTGATCCCCATGGGCACAATTTCTTCAAACTCACCAACACACAATTGTGGAAAACAGCAAACTCTTCCTTTGCTGGTCTTACAGTCGTCCTTACACATGTAATCCTTTATAAACAGTGGACAGTAAAGCATCACTTCTATGTAGAGTCTGGAGGCTAATCTGCTTCCACCAACTAACTGTCCCATTCATTCCTTCCATAGCAAAACAAACTAGTAGTGACTCTCCAGAGTTCCATGATGAGCATTGTCAATCACATCCGGGCTCCTTGAGAAAGAGGATGGAGTCTAGTGAAGTCTGTTTTGGGCTTGCCTGTGAGGTGCAGCTGCTGACACAGAGCTGTCTGCCAGGCACAGACCCAGTCAGGATCCTTCAGGTCACAGTAGCAGTAATAAAGTAGCCAGTTCCCCTTCAGCATTGCCCCTGGTCACTCATCAGCTCATCAGGGCTAAAGCAGCCTGTATCAGGGAGCCGGGCAGACGCTTCATGGTTGCAGCTAAGGTCCTCTGTGAAAGGGTTCCTTTTGTCTGCAGACTCAGGACTTTTTGAGGTGCTCAGTCTCATAGCCAGCTGCTTTAAAGCAAGTGCTCTGGAAAACTCATCAACATGTTGTGTTGCCACATGTCTGTGGCTGCTGATTGGGTCTGTAAGCAGTTCCTGATGCCAAATTCCACCATTTTTCTTTACATTTAAAAGGAGGTGCTGGAACTTCCTTCGCTTTGACAAAAGGGCAAATGCCTTTTTCTTTGCAAACGAGTATTTCTTCTTTGTACTGACATCTAACTCTACTTTGAGTCTGCTGCTGGGGTGATAAGACTTGTGTCTTTCAAATCCAGGTCTGAAAACCTTAAAACACAGGCCTGCAGGTCATCTCCTTGGTCTGGTGGAGTGAAAGAAGGCATCTGGTTTGGTTTCATCAGTGGGCAGATTCGTTTCAGTTAACTATGTCCTCACTCTGGAAGTTAGGCGATTGACTTACCTCTTAATGATCTGATCAACCTTGCCCCTTCAGGATACTCTTGACAAAGCTTAATATTGTGTCATCAAGCACAGGAGAAATGTTTATAGAGTCTAACCCCTACATGAGAATGCAGGACAAAGAAGAGAGGATTTGGAGCTGAGATACAATAAGTTGATAACTAACACACCCCAGAACTAGTGTTTATTTTGATTTTGGTGCTTAGGATTCCTGGACCATGTGTAGATGGTATAAATTTAAAGCTGAAAGTCTTGAGGATAGGTTATAGTCAAGAACTCTCAGGAAGAGTTTTTTCATTCTTCCCAGAGCCCAGGCTGAAGCACATTTCTTTTCATCTTGTATGCTAGTGATACCCAAGCAGATAGCCCTCTGAAGGTACCAGCTTTCTACAGAGATTTGGATCTCTTCTGGTCAAAGGCTGTAAAAACCCAAGCCCATTGGTTACCTAACTGAAAAACCTTTCCAAGGTAAATTGCAGGTAAGCTCCTGAACTTATTGCTCTGGTTTGCAGTTGCATTTTTTTTTAGGGATTTCTTTCACATTCTTTTGAGCTCCTAACTCCACTTTTCGATCCATACAGGGTTTTATTTATTTGCTTTGGCTTATTTCTGTGCCAGTGTAAGCCTTCCTTCAACCACTCTCCCATCCTTTGTCATGACCTTCAAAGACATCTATTTTAGGTGTTGAGGATATAATAAAAGAGACATATCCCAATGTTCTCATGGAGCTCATCATTTTAAAGGGGAAAGAAAAATAGGTGACATATTACTCTATTAGGTGATGATAAATGTTATGAAGAAAAGTGAGGTAGGATAAAGAAATAAAGTAATGAAGATGCTGTTTCATAGAGATCAGGTTAGGCCTTGCTGATAGGATGTTGGTTGTTTAGTTGCTCAGTTGTGTCCAACTCTCTTGCAATCCCAGAGTATTGGTAGTGTAATGTCAAAGTCTGTAAGTGTATTATACGTTTGTATAATGAGCAGTTCATATTGGTGTCCTAAGTAATGTTAACTCATAAACTGAGCTAAGAGATTGGATATTGCTTCAATAACTCAAATATTAATATGTTTTAAAAAGATAATGGGGAAATATCCTGAGGACAATTCCTTGAGTACTGTCAGTCTTTAATATTTCCTATTATAAATGCTGCCAGTGTTGAATAATAAATGATCTATAAGATAATACAGTATGCAGTGTTTTGACATGCATTATAAACTCATCATCTTTTCCAGACTCTGTTGCTCCTCCTGTATTCACTTCCTCTGTTAACGGTGCACCGCCATCCATCTTGCTGTTTATGCCATTAGCTTGCTTTCCCCCATTCAGCATGCATTTCAGTACCTGCTTGTGTTACTAGATGCTGAGAACAGGGCAGGTAAACTAGGGAGAGCTAAGTGAGGTGCTTGCCTTGGGTAGAAAATGTAATAGGATGCGAAGAAACCCTTAGTAATCATGATAAATACTATTTTAATGCAGTGTTTTAAAAAATCAATGTAGGCAAAAAATCTGCAATGAGTGAAATATCAAACTTTTAAGTAAAGAAGGGATTCAGATATGTCGTTGTTACTGTTAAGTGACTCAGTCATGTCCAACTCTGTTGCGACCCTGTGGATTGTAGCCCAGCCAGCCTCCTCCGTCCATGGGATTTTCCAGGCAAGAATACTGGAGTGGCTTGCCGTTTCCTTCTCCAGGGGATCTTCCCGACCCAGGGATCAACTCTTGTCTCCATGTCTCCTGTATTACAGGTGGGATTCTTTACTGCTGAGCCACCGGCAAACCCAGGTTCAGCTTTGCCATGCCATAAACCCAAAAGTGAGTGCCTCACTTTCCAAACCTAAAATCTGGCTCTGCTGACCACGTAATGGAAATAAGTCATAGTGTCTGCCCATAAAGAGTTCATCAGTAGGAGGAGAGAGATGTGACTAAGGTACAAAAGCAAAAGTCCACTAAGGTAGAAATAAAATAGGGATTCAAAGAAGTTTCTTCAAAGGGGATGTAGGGATTAGGAAAGAACCTGGGTTGTCCTAGACGTCTTTCTTCCTCGTGCTGTGGGTTAAGTCACTCAGTTGTATCTGACTCTGCGACCCCATGGACTGTAGCCCACCAGCCTCCTCTTCCTTAGCTTTACCAAATTTTGAATTCCTTTCAAAAATCCCAATTGAATATATCCTTTCTTTTTCTCTAAACCCTCTTCTATTTAACATCCTTTAGTAATTATCGATCACCTTCACTATGAAAGCCTAAAAGGTGTCCAAAGCATTTAATGGTCTAAGCTTTATTTCATCTTGGCGTTCTTCATGGATTCAGACTTGTACTCTGGTTCTCACATGGCTCTGTGTGTGCCATTTCCTCTTTCCGGGAAGCCATTGCTTCTTCTCACAACTAAATTGTGTTTAAACTTTAGCACTCAGCTGAGACATTGCCTTCCCAGGGGCTGTGGTTTACATGTATGTGTCTTTGGTGCTTAACACAGGCAGTTAATACTTGTAAAATATCTAGACCGTCCTTGGTGAAGAAGCGCTCACACTTTTGTGCCCATTCACATGACTTCCATCCCGGCGACCGTGTTTGCTCTGTAAGCATCAGCGTGGTTAAGGACAGGCTGTCTGACATTCATGAGGTGGGTCATCTTTCCACCTCGATGCTCATTTACACTTTGTGTCTACTCTGTCTACTCCTGTAGGGTCATCTGCATGCTCCTTTTACAGACCTCTTTGTGTCTGATCATCCATTATTGCTCCTTCCAGGCTCCTGATCAATTAGCAGAGCTATTAGCCATTGGCCAATAATTCATATATATCCTTACCTCAAACCACTTCTCTCTCTTACAAAGATTATGAACCTCTGCCTGATGTTGGATTTTTCTTTCACTCCTGTCCTTTAGAATAGTGATACTCAGACTGACCATGTGAAGGACTTTTTGTTTTGTTTTGAGTCATCATGATTGATCATTTTGTAGAATATAAAATCACACCCTTGGTTTTTGTGATAATGTGAAGTTGATATAAATGTTTTCAACTGTGTACTCTCACTGTTTATACTTGTGTATATATATCTTGTGGAATGATAAAAAAAAGTTTGTGAGCGTGCTTTCGTCTGTGGACCACATTTTAAATAACACTGAAGCAGTTCATTCCTGCATAGGCTATAGTGTAATAGAGGATTTTTATCTTGTTCCAACATATCAAACAGATCCATCTGTGAGCTGTATGTTTTCTGCAGGAGTCACTCTTTGCGAGTTGCACAAATTTTCTTTTGAGGCTCATGGCTACATTATTCCTTCTGATTTACTGCCTGAAAGAGGTTAAGGGGGAAGTTCTATCAGGGGCTTCCTTTGTCCCTTTGTCCCTTCCTATCATAGTAGATCTTATTTCACTCAGGTCAAAGAACCAACATTTGGGTTTTGGTTGCTGCTGAATATTTCCATCTCAATTATGTATTCAAGGGCCAGATACATAACCAGATGGTGGATCTGTAGACCCATTGGACCAACTGTGAGACGGACTTGGACCTGGACTCCACTTATTTTCTGGACTGTATGTGCTTCCACTGTACCTGGGTGGCCATATAAGTATTTTGGGTACCCTGGTGTCAATGTTAGCTTAGGAACTATATCCAGCAGTCCCTGGATGGGGTGAGTATCACTCTGTCCCCACTGTTGAGCTACTCTGGTAGATGGCGGCACACCCCTTTGGAGAATGATTGGAGAAGCTCAGGAGGATGTGTCCTCCCCTTACATTGATGGGCTTTAGGTTTCTGAACGGGCTCAGATCTGGAAACTACACGTAAATCTTCTGCTCTTAAGTCTTCCATCTTTTTTGGCCATAAAAGTCAAGCAATAATGTTATTTTTTACTTATTGTGGGTTGAATTGTGTCCATTAAAAATTCATATGTTGAAGTACTAACCCTAGTCCTTCAGAATGGGACCATATTTGAAAGTAAGGTCATGGAAGACATAATTAGTTAAGATGAGGCCATATTGGAATAGATTAGGTCTCTAATCCTACATGGTTGGTTCTTATAAAAAGGAGAAATTTGGACATGGAAAAAACACATACAAGAGAATGCCACATGAGGATGAAGACAGAGATTAGAGTGATGCTTCTGCCAGCCAATGAGTGCTAAAGATTGCCAGCAAACCACTTGAAGACAGATGGAACAGGTGCTCGCAGCCTGCAGAAGAAACTGGCCTCACTGACTCCTCAATCTTGGATTCTTGCCTCCAGAATACATATCTGTTGTTTATGTCACTCAGTTTGTGGAACTTTGTTATGGAAGCCCTAGCAAATGAACATACTACCCATCTCTTTTGCCTCAACAAAGAAAAATGGCCTTGCAGGTCAAGGTTCTCTGGTTGCTGCTCTGACCTTACTGTCTTTTATGCCAAATACATTAATCCTGCTTCTAATAGTTAAATGATACCTCTGGTGCCTTCTATTTTGGAATCCTCTAACTCACATTGACATCCCATCACTGTTTCGGAACCTCATTAAGGTTTTCTTGCTAGAAATTATAGTCTGAGTCACAGGAGAGTGCCTCCGTGTAAATACACTTTTTTCTCTCTGGTATTCTGCCCCCTGCCTCAGCTTAACACCCTCTACATACACTTCTATATGTGTGCCCAATTCTCAACATCACATGTCAGACAGGGTCAGAAGCTTTTTCGATGAATAAACTATTTCTTTCCATGGTAGAGACTGTATTTCACAATTAGAGTGATTATGAGTATGATCTGACCATACTTGTTGGTCTAGAGGTGATGAGGGGAGGCAAGGCAGATCTTAAGGAGGACATCTTCCTCAAGTACTGCCTTCGCAAATCTCCAAGCAGTTAGAGGCTGCTTTCCTTTATGAAAGGGAATCGAGTGGATCCTTTCAGCCCAGAGGCTTTGTCAGAATATGAGTGTTCAGTGTTCTTAACGAATCCAATACCACTGTCCCATGTTTCCTTATCTTACTCTCTTCTTAGCAGAGCAAGGGAGGCCTGCTAAGGCTGTATGTTTAGTCTTCTTTGTAGCTCAGCTACTGAGTCAAATCTTAGACCTAATTTTCAGTGCAGTCTGCTCTCTGGGCACAGGAGATTAGGTTTAATTTAAATGCTGATTTTCATAGCATTCTGTTTTTTACAGCTTGCCCTGCATTTTGATAGGTGTTTTACCCAAGCCTGCTGGTCCCATTCTTCAGAGCTTTTTAGAGCAGTTAACAAATACTAACTCCAGAATATTGCAGTTATGATTGCCCCCATATCTTTCAAGTATTAGAGCTGTTGTGTAAGCTTGTACGTTCTCTTTCTTCCTCTTCTACATTTCAGTCTACCCCAGGTAAGAATTTTAGTCATTCTGCTGCTGTGACATCGTATGGGCTATTACCACTCATATATCAATAGAAATTGGATCCCTGATGCCAGCTGACCAGTTAAGTGATACTATTCTAGAATCCCATTCTGAGGGTCTGTTTTTTAGTACCACTTCTATTACCAACAGTCTTAATTAGGATTTTCTTCAAAAGCAGACGCTGAGGTTAAGGATTTAGGGGCAGGAAATGTATTTTCAAGGTGATCCCAGGAAGCCTAGGGAGGAAGTGGAGGAAAAGCTGTGGGTCCTTAAAGTGGGAAGCTGTCAGCATCAGTATGACTGTCCATAGCAATGGCATGAGAACTCACAGATGAGTCAAGAGGATAGGGTGTGGGCGTTAACAAGGTCTCTATAAAGAGTACAGATGTAAAACAAGAGCACAGAAACTAGTACACAGAATTAAGCACTTAATAAATTTAGGTATTATTTCTACTGGTGGTTAATCAAAAAACAAGTAATTTTTATTTATTTTGTTTGATTTTGCAGTATGAAAAGATTCATTTCAGGATACTTTTAATTAGTAAACTCCTAATGTATTTGAAGGTGGCTTCCCAGGTGGTTCAGTGGTAAATAATCTGCTTGCTAGTGCAGGAGATGCGGGTTCAGTCTCTGTGTCGGAAAGATCTCCTGGAGGAGAAAATGGCAACCCACCCCAGCGTTCTTGCGTGGGAAGGAATTCTTGCGTGTCCCATGGACAGAGGAGCCTGCAGGGCTACAGTTTATGGGGTTACAAAAGAGTCAGACCTGACTTAGTGACTGAACCAGTGCATTTGAAATGTGATTTGAATTGTGAAAATTTCCAAACTTTTTCAGCTTTCAAAAATATATTTATTTTGCTAAGTGAGGTACTCCTATAAGCCCTGACTTATGATTGAACTGCCATAACAATGAAATAATGACTGGCCTTTATTTAGTCTTTTAAATTTTTTTTTAAAATTTAGTCTCTATGACCTAAGTTTAGTTCTTGCCTTGCAGTTATTTTGAACTGAATCACTTCACTCCAGCTTTTTAAATTTGTTTTACTTCTTATTAACTTGATGAAAGAAAAAGAAAATTTCTGTTTTTCACTTTTTAAAAAGAAACTGTTATTTATGGTTCTCTGGGGCCTCAGGAAAATCCTTACTTAAGGTACAAATGGTAATTGTCATTTTTTCTCAGAGGAAGTATCTGTTACACTAGTGAAACTGATATAAATTTAGAACATGAAATTTGATGATTCCTATTTTTAAATTATTCTATTCATACTTCTGTTTGATTTCATCATAATTTTATCATCATGTAGATCAAGGAAATGAAATTTTTCATTTTAAAAAATTATTTTTTCAAAGGAACATATCAAGGCAAAGCATAGAAGGCAAAGTATCAGTTAATTTGATGGGATGTGGGTCGCTAAGACTAAGTCGTGTCTGACTCTTTTGCAACTGCATGGACTGTAGCCCACCAGCCTTCTCTGTCCATGGGATTTCCCAGGCAAGAATACTGAAGTGGGTTGCCATTTCCTTCTCCAGGGGATCTTCCCAATAATTTAACAGTTGACCTTTTTTGGAAAGAGAGGCAAGTTAGAGAAGGAATACAAAAGAGTGCGTTTGATAGTAGCAAAATACTTAACAGATTTATACAGAAAATAAGAGTCACAGAACAAAAAATTTTATATCAACATTTCAGTTGAATAATATATATAGCTGGAGAATAATAATAGCTGGCTAATTACTGGAACAAATAATAAAGCAGTCATTCGGTGTCACCAAGAGGACAAGAAATTGAACTATGGGAGACACCAAAGGTTAATTACAAACAAATCATGCCAAATAATTTCATTTTGATATCTAGGCAAGGTCAATGAGTAAAGAAATTCTAATGAACTTGAGTATATAGATTGTTTAATATCCTTTTTTAAAGGATACATTAGATATGGTGCTATATGACACTTTATGAATAGAGAAAGGTTAATTATAGAAATAAGAGGGAAGCTGCTGCATACCACAGGGAGCTCATCTTGGTGCTCTGTGATGACCTAGGTGGCTGGGATGGGGAGGGTGGAAGGGAGGTTCAAGAGGAAGGAAATATGTGTGTACTTATAGCTGATACATGTCAAATTAATGCAACATTGTAAAGCAGTTATACTCCAATTAAAAAATATAGAACAAGACCCAGATTCCCCAACAGATAGTCCCTCCCATCAGGAAGCTTCCACAAGCCTCTTATCCTTACCCCTCAGAGGGCAGACAGAATGAAACCATGGTTACAGAAAACCAGCCAAACTGGTCACATGCATAACAGTCTTGTGTAACTCAGTGAAACTGTGAGCCATGATGTGTGGGGCCACCCAGGACGGAACAGGTCTTGGTGGACAGTCCTGACAAAATGTTAATCTACCGGAGAAAAGAATGGCAAACTTCTTCAGTATTCTTGTCTTGAGAACCCTATGAACAGTATGAAAAGGCAAAAAGATATGACACAAAAGATGAACTCCCCAGGTCAGTAGGTGCCCAATATGCTACTGGAGAAGCGTGGAGAAATAACTCCAGAGAGAATGAAAAGGCTGACCCAAAGTGAAAACAACACCCAATTGTAGAAGTGCCTGGTGATAAAGTCTGATGCTGTAAAGAATAAATCGCATGGGAACCTGGAATGTTAAGTCCATGAATCAGGTAAATTCTGTTCAGATCAGTCGCTCAGTCATGTCCGACTCTTTGCGACCCCATGGTCTGCAGCACGCCAGTCTTCCCTGTCCATCACCAACACCTGGAGCTTGCTCAAACTCATGTCCATTGTGCCAGTGATGCCATCCAACCATCTCATCCTCTGTCGTCCCCTTCTCCTCCTGCCATCAGTTTTTTTTCAACATCAGGGTCTTTTCCAATGAGACAGTTTTTGCCTCAGGTGGTCAAAGTACTGGAGCTTCAGCATCAGTCCTTCCAATGAATATTCAGGATTGATTTCCTTTAGAAGTGACTGGTTTGATCTTTTTGTGGTCCAAGGGACTCTCAAGAGTCTTTTCCGGCACCACAGTTCAAAAGCATCAATTTTTCGGTGCTCAGCCTTCTTTAAGGTCCAACTTTCACATCCATACATGACCATGGCTTTGACTAGATGGACCTTTGTTGGCAAAGTAATGTCTCTGCTTTTTAATATGTTGTCTATGTTGGTTATCGCTTTTCTTCCAAGGAGCAAACTTCTTTTAATTTCATGGCTGCAATCACCATCTGCAGTTATTCTGGAGCCCCCCAAAATAAAATCTCTCAGTTTCCATTATTTCCCCATCTATTTGCCATGAAGTACTGGACCAGATGCCATGATCTTAGTTTTTCGAATGTTCAGTTTTAAGCCAACGTTTTCATTCTTCTCTTTCACTTTCATCAGTAGTTCTTCACTTTCTGCCATAAGAGTGGTGTCATCTGCATATCTGAAGTTATTGATATTTCTCCCAGAAATCTTGATTCCAGCTTGTGCTTCATCCAGCTTTGCATTTTGAATGATACAGCCTTGATATATTACTTTTCCTATTTGGAACCAGTCTGTTGTCCCATGTCTGGTTCTAACTCTTGCTTCTTGCCCTGCATACAGATTTCTTAGGAGGCAGGTAAGGTGGCATGGTATTCCCATTTCTTGAAGAATTTTCCACAGTTTGTTGTGATCCTCAAATTCAAAGGCTTGGCATAATCAAACAGATCAAATTAATTAAACTGATCACATGGACCACAGCCTTGTCTAACTCAATGAAACTATTAGCCGTGAGATTAAGACCACCCAAGATGGATAGATTGTGGTGGAGAGTTCTGACAAAACACGGTCCACTGGAGAAGGGAATGGAAAACCAATTCAGTGTTCCTGCCTTGAGAACCCCATGAACACTATGAAAAAAACAAAAAGATATGACACTGAAAGATGAACTCCCAGGTTGGTAGGTGCCCAGTAGGCTACAGGAGAAGAGTGGAGAAATAACTCCAGAAAGAATGAAGAGATGGAACCAATGTGAAAACAACACCCAGTTGTGGTTGTGTCTAGTGATGGAAGTAAAGTCCGATGCTGTAAAGAACAATATTGTGTAGGAACCTGGAATGTTAGGCCCATAAATCAAGGTAAATTGAAAGTGGTCAAACAGGAGATGGCAAGAGTGAGCACTGACATTTTAGGAATCAGTGAACTAAAATGAACTGGAATGGGTGAATTTAACTCAGCTGACCATTATATCTACTACTGTGGGCAAGAATCCCTTAGAAGACATGGAGTAGCCTTCATAGTAAACAAGAATCTGAAATGCAACACTTGGGTGCAATCTCAAAAATGACAGAATGATCTCTGTTCATTTCCAAGACAAACCATTCAGGATCACAGTAATCCAAGTCTGTGCACCAACCAGTAATGCTAAAGCAGCTGAAGTTGAACGGTTCTGTGAAGACCTACAAGACTTCCTAGAACTAACACCCCAAAAAGATGTCCTTTTCATCATATAGGACTGGAATGTAGAAGCAGGAAGTCAAGAGATACCTGGAGTACAGGCAAATTTGGCCTTGGAGTACAAAATGAAGCAGGGCAAAGGCCAACAGAGTTTTGCCAAGTGAACGCACTGGTCATGGCAAACACCCTCTTCTGACTACACAAGAGAAGACTCTACACTTGGACATCACCAGATGGTCAACACCGAAATCAGATTGATTGTATTCTTTGCAGCCAACGATGGAGAAGCTCTCTACAGTCAGCTAAAACAAGACTGACTATACTCATGATCTGAGCTGACTGTGGCTCAGATCATGAATTCCTTATTGGCAGATTCAGTCTTAAATTGAATAAAGTAGGGAAAACCAGAAGACCATTCAGTTATGACCTAAATCAAACCCCTTACATATATCCAGTGGAAGTGACAAATAGGTTCAAGGGATTAGATCTGATAGACAGTGTCTGAAGAACTATGGACAGAGATTTGTGACATTGTACAAGAGGCAGTGATCAAGACCATCCCCAAGAAAAATATGTAAAGGCAAAATGGTTGCCTGAGGAGGCCTTACAAATAGCTGAGAAAAGAAGAGAAGTGAAAAGCAAAGGAGAAAAGGAAAGATATTCCCATTTGAATAAAGAGTTCCTAAGAACAGCACGGAAAGATAAGAAAGCCTTCCTTAGTGATCAGTGCAAAGAAATAGAGGAAAACAATAGAATGGGAAAGACTAGAGATCTCTTCAAGAAAACTGGAGATACCAAGGGAAAATTTCATGCAAAGATAGGCACAATAAAGGACAGAAGTGGTATGGACCTAACAGAAGCAGAAGATATTAAGAAGAGGTGGCAAAAATACACAGAAAAACTATACAGAAGATCTTCATGGCCCAGATAACCACGATGCTGTGATCACTAACCTAGAGCCAGACAACATGGAATGCGAAGTCAAGTGGACCTTAGGAAGCATCACTACAAACAAAGTTAGTGGAGGTGATGGAATTCCAGTTGAGCTATTTCAATTCCTAAAAGATGATTCCATGAAAGTGCTGTACTCAATATACCAGCAAATTTGGAAAACTCAGCAGTGGCCACAGGACTGGAAAAGGTCAGTTTTCGTTCCAATCCCAAAGAAAGGGAATGCCAAAGAATGTTCAAACTACCACACAATTGCACTTATCTCACATTCTAGCGAAGTAATGTTCAAAATCCTCCAAGCCAGTCTCCAACAGTATGTGAACTGAGAACTTCCAGATGTTCAAGCTGGATTTACAAAAGGCAGAGGAACCAGAGATCAAATTGCCAACATGCACTGAATCATCAAAAAAGCAAGAGAATTCCAGAAAAAAGATCTACTTCTGCTTCATTGACTACACTAAAGCCTTTGACTATAGGCTTCACAACAAACTGGAAAATTCTTCAAGAGATGGGAATACAGACACTTTACCTGCTTCCTGAGAAATCTGTAGGCAAGTCAAGAAGCACCAGTTAGAACTGGACATGGAACAATGAACTGATTCCATTTTGGGAAAGGAGTATGTCAAGGCTGTATATTGTCACCTTGCTTATTTAACTTATATGCAGGGTACATCATGTGAAATGCCGGCCTGGATGAATCACAAGCTGGAATCAAGATTTCCAGGAGAAATATCAATAACCTCAGATGACACCACCCTATTGCCAAAATCGAAGAGGAACTAAAGAGCCTTTTGATGAAAGTGAAGATGAGAGTGAAAAAGCTTGCTTGAAATGCAACATTCAAAAAACTAAGATCATGTTATCTGGTCCCATCCCTTCAGGGCAAATAGATGTGGAAGCGATGGAAACAGTGATAGACTTTATTTTCTTGGGTTCCTGAATCATGGCTGCAGATGGTAAATACTGCCATGAAATTAAAAGAAGCTTGCTTCTTGGAATAAGAGTGATGACCAACCTAGACAGCATATTAAAAAGCAAAGACATTAGTTTGCCAACAAAGATCCGTCTAGTTAAAGCTATGGTTTTTCCAATACTCATGTATGGATGTGAGAGTTGGACCATAAAGAAAGAACAGACTTTTGGACTCTGAGGATAAGGCGAGGGTGGGATGTTTCGAGAGAACAGCATTGAAACATATATATTATCAACGGTGAAACAGATCACCAGCCCAGGTTGGATGCATGAGACAAGTGCTCAGGGCTGGTGCACTGGGAAGACCCAGAGGGATCGGGTGGAGAGGGAGGTGGGAGGGGAAATCGGGATGGGGAATACATGTAAATCCATGGCTGATTCATGTCAATGTATGGCAAAAACCACTACAATATTGTAAAGTAATTAGCCTCCAACTAATAAAAATAAATGGGGAGGGGGAAAAGACTGAAACCACTCCAAAAAAAAAAAAAAAAAAAAGAAAGCTGAGCACCAAAGAATTGATGCTTTTGAACTGTGGTGTTGGAAAAGACTCTTGAGAATCCCTTGGTCCCTTGGGTAGCAAGGAAATCAAACCAGTCCATCCTAAAGGAAATCAGTCCAGAATATTCATTGGAAGGACTGATGCTGAAGCTGAAGCTCCTGTACTTTGGCCACCTGATGCGAAGAATTGTCTCATTGGAAAAGACCCTGATGCTAGGAAAGATTGAAGGTAGAAGGAGAAGGGGATGACAGGGGATGAGATCGTTGGATAGCATTACTGATTCAATGGGTATGAGTTTGAGTAAACTGCGGGAGTTGGTGATGGACAGGGAGGCCTGGTGTGCGGCAGTCCTTGGGGTGTCAAAGAGTCAGACACAACTGAGTAATTGAACTGAACTAAAGAAATAAACTAAAAAAAATCATATATAGAAATAATGGACTAAAACATATAAAACAGTTATAGAAAATTTGAAATATACAGATAGGGAATTAACATTCAAGGTAAAATCAGTGAATTAAAATACTTGTTATTATTGTCATTTATATATTAAAATTTATTTCCCTAGTTTATTGAAGTCATATTAAGGTATGATTGTTACACATATGTGTAACATATGTGATCTTTTTACACATATGTCCTGGCACATTTACAGAAATGTTATGACACCAGGTATTTCCTTTAGTGGAGAGGATATGTATATAAAACAAACTTGACTGTGTTATATTTGAAGAGGAGTAATGGGCACCTGGGGATTTGTTATACTAGTCTACCTACTTTTTTATTCTGCTTTATTTTTCATTAAGGTTTTATTTTATATTTTTATTTATTTAATTTAAAAATTTTAGTTATTTATTAGTATATGTATTTTTTATTATGCTCAAAATTCTTCAATCTAGGCTTCAATAGTATGTGAACCGAGAACTTCCAGATGTACAAGGTGGATTTAGAAAAGAGAGAGGAACCAGAGATCAAATTGCCAACATCCTCTGAGTCACAGAAAAAGCAAGGGAATTCCAAAAAACGTGTACTTCTGATTTACTGACTAAGCTAAAGCCTTTAACTGTGGGGATCACAACAAACTGGAAAATTCTTAAAGAGATGGAAATACCAGGGAACCTTACCTGTCTTCTGAGAAACCTGTATGCAAGTCAAGAAGCAACAGTTAGAACCAGACCTGGAGCAATGGACTAGTTCATAATTGGCAAAAAGTACAAGGCTATATCATCATAGCAGATGAAGGTCCTTATTGTCAAAGCTATGGTTTCTCCAGAAGTCATGTACAGATAGATGTGAGAGTTGGACTACAAAGAAGCTGAGTTTGGAAGAATTGATGCTTTCAAACTGTGGTGCTGGAGAAGACTCAAGAGTTCCTTGGACTACAAAGAGATCAAACCAGTCAATCCTAAAGAAAATCAGCCCTGAATATTCATTAGAAGGATTGATGCTGAAGCTCCATTCTTTAGCCACCTGATGGGAAGAGCCAATTCATTGGGAAAGATCCTGATGCTGGGAAAGATTGAAGGCAGGAGGAGAAGCGGGTGACAAAGGATGCGATGGTTGGATGGCGTCATCAACTCAATGGACATGAGTTTGAGCAAACACTGGGAGATAGTGAAGGACAGGGAAGTCTGGCATGCTGCAGTTCATGGAGTCACAAAAGGTCAGACATGACTGAGCGACTGAACAAGAAGACTGTATATTGTCACCCTGCTTATTTGACTTCCATGCAGAGTACATAATGCTAAATGCTGGACTGGATAAATCACAAACTGGAATCAAGATTGCCAGGAGAAATATCAACAACCTCACATATACAGAAGATGCCATTTTAATGGCAGAAAGCAAAGAGAAACTAATGAGCCTCTTGATGAGAGTGAAAGAGGAAGGTGGAAAAGCTGGCTTGACACTCAGTCACTTCATGGCAAATAGAAGGGGAAAACGTGGAAACAGGGACAGATTTTACTTTCTTGGGCTCCCAAATCACTGTGGATGTTGACTGCAGCCATGAAATTAAAAGACACTTGCTCCTTGAAAAAAAAAGTTGTGACAAACCTAGACAGCATATTAAAAAGGAGAGACATCACTTTGCAAACAAAGGTCCATATAGTCAAAGGTATGGTTTTTCCAGTAGTATGAATGTGAGACTTAGATGCTAAAGAAGGCTGAGCACCCTAAAATTGATGCTTTTTAACTGTGGTGCTGGGGAAAACTCTTGAGAGTCCCTTGGACAGCAAGGAGATCAAACCAGTTATCCCTAAAGGAAATCAACCCTGAGTATTCCTCAGAAGGACTGTTGCTGAAGCTCCAATACTTTGGCCACCTGATGTGAAGAGCCAACTCGTTGGAAAAGACCCTGTTGCTGAGTAAGACTGAGATCAGGAGGAGAAGGGAGAGACAGAGGATGAGATGGTGGGAAGTCATCACTGACTCAATTGACATGAATTTAAGCAAACTCCAGGAGTTGGTGAAGGACAGGGAAGCCTGGTATGGTGCGATTCATTGGGTAGCAAGGAATCGGACATGACAGCGACTGAACAAAAACAATAACATTTTAAAAAATTCTCTTTAATGCTTTTTGTAAGAAAAAGTTAATAAATCCTGTGATATTGCTAGTGAGTGTTGTTGAACTTCATAAGTAGATGTTATGCTTTCTTTTCCAGTTACAGTTAATATTTTTACAATGTAATAACAATAACAGTCACAAAGACATAAGGAAGAAAATAAAGAAACCATTTCTTTTGGCAAGGTTGTGGACAGAACACTCAGGATTTTAAGTAAGTGTTTTGTGAACACTCAGAATTTTAAGTAAGTGTTTGGATTTCTAAGGCAACAGGATCTTGAAAAGTTTCTATTCCATTTTGTACATTTGCTTATGAAAAGATTGGAATTTGGCTGGTCTCATCAGTTTGTATCATGACTCATATTGGAATTTGGGTCTCAGGTTTTGGTGCTGGGACTTTCCCCCCTCTCCATCAGATTTTGTGTACAAAAGTAATAAAATTGTACTGATGAACCTATTTGCAGGGCAGAAATAGACACTCAGAACAGACTTATGGACATAGCAGGGGAGGGAGAGGGTGGGACACTTTGAGAGAGTAGCACTGAGATTTATGCATTACCATGTGTCAAACAGCTGATGGGAAGTTGGTAAAGAATCCACCTGCAATGTGGGAGACCTGGGTTCTATCCGTGGGTTGGGAAGATCCCCTGGAGAAGGGAAAGGCTACCTACTCCAGTATTCTGGCAAGAGAACGTATATGCAGAGTACATCATGAGAAATGCTGGGCTGGATGAAGCAAAGCTGGAATCCAAATTGCTGGGAGAAATGTCAATAACCTCAGATACGCAAATGACACCACCCTTATGGCAGAAAGTGAAGAAGAACTAAAGAGCCTCTTGATGAAGTGAAAGAGGAGAGTGAAAAAGTTGGCTTAAAACTGAAAACTAAGACCATGGCATCTGGTTCCATCACTTCATGGAAAATAGATGGGGAAACAACAGAAAGAGTGAGAGACTTTATTTTTGGGGACTCCAAAATCACTGCGGATGGTGACTGCAGTCATGAAATTAAAAGACACTTGCTCCTTGGAAGGAAAGCTGTGACCAAGCTAGACAGCATATTAAAAAGCAGAGACATTACTTTACCAAGAAAGGCCCGTTTAGTCAAAGCTATGGTCTTTCCAGTAGTCTTGTATGGATGTGAGAGTTGGACTATAAAGAAAGCTGAGCACTGAAGTATTGATGCTTTTGAACTGTGATGTTGGAGAAAGCCTTTGAGTGTCCCTTGGACTGCGAGGAGATCCAACCAGTCCATCCTAAAGGAGATCAGTCTTGAATATTCATTGGAAGGAACGATGCTGAAGCTGAAACTCCAATACTTTGGTCACCTGATGTGAAGAGCTGACTCTTTGGAAAAGACCCTGATGCTGGGAAAGATTGAAGGCAGGAGGAGACGGGGATGACAGAGGATGAGATGATTGGATGGCATCACCAAAAAGAAAAATGGCTGGAAAAAGTAAGATTCTTTTAGCTCAGTTGAGACTCAGTTGCCTGTATAGGGTGAGGTTGGGGTGAGGTGGACATGTTGAAAAATGGTGCCAGTGAACCTATTTGCAGGGCAGGACTAGACTTACAGAGTCTAACATGGAGTGCAGACTTGTGGACACAGTGGGGGAAGGAGAGAGCAGGACGAACTGGGAGAGTGGCATTGACGTATATGCACTACCATGTGTTAAATCGAGAGCCAGTCGTAAGCTTGTGTGTAGCACAGGGAGCTCAGCTTGGTGCTCTGGGAATCCTAGAAGGGTCAGAGGGTGGGCGGAGGCTCAGGAGGGAGGGGCTCACAGCGTTGTACAACAGAAACCAACACAACGTTATAAGTTAATTATCCTCCACGTTTAAAAAAAATAAGGGACTCAAGACAGAGAAACAGCAAAGAACACCATTTTAGAATGCTGTCACTTTCTATTCAGCATGTCTTGGGAAGAGAAAAGTGTCCTGTCCTGCTGATGGTTATAAGGGTGTACCAAATGTTACTTACAAAGAGCATGTTACATTTCTCTGTCAAACAACTGGAACAGCAAATGTCAAAGTTTAGAGAACACAAATGGTCTGGCATTGTTTCTCTTAATTGTTGGAAACTCTACCACAGTGCTGCCATCACTGGTCTCACCATACTTTTAGATATTGCTCACTTCAAGTCTTTGACATTTGCAGCTTCTGAGAGTAAGCACGGCACGTTTCGAGAACAGCAAGTGCTTCTGATTGCTGTAGCACAGGCTGCATGGGGCTAGGAGGTGGGAACAGAGCCTTTGAGGGGGGCATGGCAGCCTGGGGAAGTGGGGGCAGCAGCAAGCCTCGGGGAAATGGTATGTCCACGGGAAATTAAATACAGAGCTGATGGTGCTTCAAAAAGCCATCAGTGGCTTCTGCTGACAAGTTCAGGTGCTCATTATTTAGTTTAGCATAGAAGACGCACCATAATTCCTCCTGTTGTAGTAGTCATAATCAAGTATTCTGTTCCTTAAACATGCCTTCCTTTTTCTTGCTTTTATGCGTGTTCTTATGCTGAATCCTTGCCTAGATACTCAACTCTACCCTTCAGTCTGTATTGGTAAGCTCTGACTGCAGGCCATATTAGCATCCTTCCCTGCGCTCCATAGCACCTTATGGATATCTTGTTATAATAAAGCACATTCCCTTGTGGTAACAGTTTACATATCTTTCCCACCCCACCCCCAGACATTACTTTCCTGAAGGGCAGGGGCTATGTTTTATTCATCATTATACTTTGCGCTTTTGGCACTGTTCGTGGTTTGCAATAAATATTGGATGGAAGGGAGAGAGAGAATATGAAGTGTATGAAGGAGAAAGTGCAAAAATAAAATGTGTTGTTTTAAAACAATTGCCATATTTTTTTCATTGGGTATTTGAGTCCAGTACTCTTTAATAATGTAAAGAAATATAATTTGTTGTTCATTAACTGTAAGACTACAGAATTGTGAATATGTATGTCAGTATGTCCCAGAGGCAGTCTTTAATAGAGGGAAAGAAGATGAGATGAATAAGGTCAGATCTTTGAATCCATTGGCAAAAAAAAAATCTACCCAGCAGATAATGAGTTATATTAGATATGAAGCAAATGATTATCATTTGTGATTCTAGCCAGCCCTCCCATGAAAAATATCTTAAGCACAGTTTTCTGCTCATTGTGCATTACTTCCATGGAAAGTTTTTGTCTGGGCAAAAGTCACAAAGAGGGTAATGTGGTATTAGACTGAATTTTTAGTAACAGAAAGGTTTAATGATGAAGAGAACATAGTGATACTCATAACTAAATTATTCACTCAAGTTCCTTTCCCCGTCTTTGCCAATCCTGTTTTGCCTCATTTCTAACTTCCTGGGTTGACATGCTTTTCAAGATTGAGAACCAGACTTGGTTCCTCCCAGTCTGCAAACATCTGTTTGGAACTGGTTCCTCGACATTTCAGTCAGTGGTCCTCAAACTTGAGTATATGCCAGAATCCTAAAATAACTTGATAAAAAAACATAGATGCCTGGACTATTCCTAAGGATTTCTGAGTGTGGTCATAACACTCACAGTTTTTAACATGCTACATAACTTGAAGCATTATGCTTTGGATCTTTCCTGTTTAATGTATCCCCAAGATCAAGATATCTCTATATATAGATATATCACCTCTTCAAGATTCAGCTATTTCTGGGTTGTTGTAACATCCATCAGAAGGTGGATACCTAGACAGTATTTATTAAGGGCTGAATTTTATCTCCTCACAAATTTATGTGCTGAAGTCCTAACCCATAGTATCTCAGAACTATACTTGGAGATAGGATCTTTATTTATTTAAAAAAAATTTTTTTTTTATTAGTTGGAGGCTAATTACTTCACAACATTTCAGTGGGTTTTGTCATACATTGACATGAATCAGCCATAGAGTTACACGTATTCCCCATCCCGATCCCCCCTCCCACCTCCCTCTCCACCCGACTCCTCTGGGTCCTCCCAGTGCACCAGGCCCGAGCACTTGTCTCATGCATCCCACCTGGGCTGGTGATCTGTTTCACCATAGATAATATACATGCTGTTCTTTCGAAACATCCCACCCTCACCTTCTCCCACAGAGTTCAAAAGTCTGTTCTGTACTTCTGTGTCTCTTTTTCTTTTTTGCATATAGGGTTATCGTTACCATCTTTCTAAATTCCATATATATATGTTAGTATGCTGTAATGTTCTTTATCTTTCTGGCTTACTTCACTCTGTATAAGGGGCTCCAGTTTCATCCAGGAGATAGGATCTTTAAAGTGATAATTACATTAAAATTAGGTGATTAGGGTGGGCCATTATCCAATGTAACTAAGGACTAGTATCCTTATAAAAATAGATTATAACATTGATGTGCCCAGAGGGATGGCCATATGAAGACATAAGAGGGAAACAGTCATCTGCAACATAGGGAGAGAGGCCTCAGAGGAAAACAAACTTGTTCAAACCTTGATCTCAGACTTCTGCTCTCCAGGATAATGAGGAAATAGATTTTTGTTGTTTAAACTACGCAGTCAGTGACACTCTACTCTTATGGTAGACCTAGTGAAATAACAGTGTTAATCTTTGTGTGTCTTCCATGTACAAGGCACCGTACAAGCACTTTAGTGAACCGTCTAGAATGTGGCTAGCTTGTGTGTGTGTGTGTGTGTGTGTGTGTGTGTGTGTGTAGGGAAGGAAGGGTGGAAGAGCCATTCATGAATGTTATGATATGTCCTCTTCCCTGCTGCCCATAGACATTAGAATTCCTTTCTTATTATTTTCATTCAGCAGGAATTAGGTGGCATTCTTAATGTTTCTTAATTGGACAAACTTCTTGCTTTTATGGCTGTGTGAAGTCAAACAAAATTGTCTGACTATAGAGGACATTGCACTTAACGTAGTTACAGGGCCCCTTTTTCACGTGGCTATAGTCAGAACATTGCCAGCATTTTTTATCCAATTTAAATTAGCAGTGTGTTCATTAGAATTAGTGAGAACAGAAAGAAGGGCAAATAGGCCATAATGTTAGTACTTTCTTATTGTCTTCCACTACTCCTTTGGGCTATTTTTGAAGCCATATTGGAAATATAGTTGTCATATTAAAAGTGTACTTTAAATTTTTATTCTAATTCAACAAATATTTACTGTGTAACTAAAATATACCCATTACTATGTTAGAAATGAACCATTAAAAGGTGAATAGAGCATGGTTTCCATCCTAAAGAAGCAGGAACTTCAACATATACAACAGAGGAAATACATGCATCTATAGAATAAAAGGTAAGTAAGAGGGAAATGACTATTTCAGTTGGAACCAACTTAGTAGTTCTGAATCTGTATAATTACTAAAATTATCAGGAGAGCATTTTAAATCTAGAATCCCAGATTCTATATCTGATCAGCTGATTAAGAATTCATGCATAGCCCTCTTGATTCTGTATTTACAACATCTCGCTTATGGTCTCATGCTCAACCAAGGAGATAATATAGCAGTCTGGTGGATCTTAACTCTAGTGCATGTAAAGTGGAAGTTGGCACCAAGTAGGAAGATAAGTGATGGTCCATGTGCTAAGGTTTGCTGAATCAATTTTCCAAGCACAATATACTCTGTGTAATTTAAAAAATATTAGTGTCTCAAGATGTAAATGGAATAAATGAAGTAACATGTAAAAAATTTATCAAAGTATAGTTGATTTACAATTTTGTGTTAATTTCTACTGTAATGATGCTATACATAGAAAATTCTTTATGCCACTAGAAAACTGTTGGTGCCAGTCAATGCATTGGGTAAAGTAAAATCTCTTGCATTCCTGTACACTAATAATGAAATATCAGAAAGAGAGATTAAGGAAACAGTGTCATTCCATTGCAACAAAAACACTAAAATACATGGGAATAAACATACCTAAGGAAGCAGAAGACTTATACTGAGGAAACTGTAAGTTGATAATGATAGAAATCAAAGATGACACAAACAGATGGAGAGATACTCCATGTTCTTATATTGGAAGGTTCAATATTGTGAAAATGACTATACTACCCAAAGAAATCTACAGATTCAATGCAATCCCTATCAGATTACCAATGGCGTATTTTCCCAGAATTAGAACAAAAATTTTACAATTTGGTTAGAAACACAATTCTGAATAACCAAGGCAATCTTGAAGGGGAAAAAAAAGCTGGAGGAGTCAGGCCTCCTGACTACAGACTATACTACAAAGCTACAGTAATCAAGACAGTATGGTACTCACACAAAAACAGAAATGTAAATCAGTGGAACAGGATAGAAACCCCCTGAAATAAACCCATGCACCTATGGTCATCTAGGATAAGTTCAGTTCAGTCGCTCAGTTGTGTCTGACTCTTTGCAACCCCATGAACCGCAGCACGCCAGGCCTCCTTGTCCATCACCAACTCCCAGAGTTTACCCAAACCCATGTCCATCAAGTTGATGTTGCCATCCAACCATCTCATCCTCTGTTGTCCCCTTCTCCTCCTGCCTTCCATCTTTCCTTTACTAGATGGACCTTTGTTGATGAGGTAATAAAGGAGACAACGTAAGAGAGAAAAGACAACCTCTGCAATAAATGGTGCTGGGAAAACTGGACAATTCCATGTAAAAGAATGAAATTAGCATGGTACCTATCACCATACACAAAAATAAAGTAAGAATGGATTAAAGACCTAAATGTAAGACTACATCTATAAAATTCTTAGAGAAAAATACAGGCAGAACACTCTTTGACACAGATTGCAGCAATACCCTTTCCACCTACCTCCCAGAGTAATGAAAATAAAAATAAACAAATGAGACCTAATTAAACATTTAGCACACCTTTGCACAGCAAAGGAAATCATAAATGAGAAGGAAAGACAACCCTCAGAACAGGGGAAAATATTTGCAGATGATGCAACTTGACGAGGGATTAGTCTCCAAAATATACCAGTAGCTCATGCAGCTCAGTATCAACAAACAATCCAGTCAGGAAATGGGCAGAAGACCTAAATAGACATTTCTTTAAAGAAGTCATACAAATGGCTGAGAGGCTCATGAAAAGATGGTCACCATCATTAATTATTAGAGAAATGCAAATCAAAACTACAATGAGGTATCGCCTCATATTGGTTAGAATGGCCATCATTAGAAGATCTACAAACAATAAGTGGTAGGGAGAGTGTGGAGAAAAGGGAAAACTCATATTGTTGGTGGAAGTGTAAATTGATACAGCCATTATGGAGAAGAATATGGAGGAGATTCCTCGGAAATTAAAATTGAGCTACTCTTTGACCCAGAAGTCCCATTCCTAGGCATATTATTTGGAGAAAACCATGATTCCAAAAGATACAGGCTCCCCAGTGTTCACAGCAGCACTGTTTACAATAGCTAGGCCATGGAGGCAACCTAAATGTCTGTTGACAGAGAAATGGATGAAGAAGACGTGGCACATACATATGATGGAATCCTGTTACAGTGTTGTTGTTCTTTAGTCATTAAGTCTTGTCTGACGATTCTTTGCAGTGCCATGGACTGTAGCCCACCAGGCTCCCCAGTCCATGGGATTTCCCAGGCAAGAATACTGAAGTGGGTTGCCATTTCCTTCTTCAGGGGATCTTCGTGATCCAGGGATTGTCTCCTGCATTGGCAGGAGGATTCTTTACTGCTGAACCATCAGGGAAGCCCACAATGGAGTATTACTTAGCCACAAAAAGGAATGAAATTGTGCCATTTGTAGCGAGGTGGATGGACCTTGAGGCTGCCATACTGCTATACAGAGTGAAGTGAGTCAGAAAAGCAAGTACTGTATATTAATTCACACATGTGAAGTCTAGAAAAGTGGTGCAGATGAATCTGTTTGCAAAGCAGAAACAGAGACACAGACATAGAGAACAAACATATGGAAACCAAGAGGGGAAAGAGGGGTTTGATGAGTTGGGAAATCGGGATTGACATATAAACATATATGCATGTATATATATGACATATATACGTACATACACACACACAACTATATATAAAATAGATAACTAAGAGAACCTGCTGCGTAGCATAGGGCCTCTGCTCAGTACTCCATGATGACCTGCATGGTAAGGAAATCTAGAAAAGAGAGGATGTGTATTTGCACATGTAGCTGGTTCACTTTGCTCTACAGCAGAAAATAGCAGTATGTGGTAAAGCAACTATACTCCAATAAAAAGAAAAGAAAGTGCTGTGAGGCACAGTGACCCAGCTATGCACACACACACACACACACACATGTATGTATATATACGTGCTTTTCCCTTGTGGGTTATCGAATGATACATATTCTTTACATTTTTATTTGTTTGTTTTTGGCTGTGTGCAGACATTCTCTAGTTGGAGCCAGTGGGGGCTGCTCTCTGTAGAGCGCAGGCTTTGGGGCGCATGGGCTTCAGTAGCTGTGGCGCTCAGGCTCAGCAGTGGGGTGCTCGGGCTGAGTTGCCTCCCAGCACGTGGGATCTTTCTGGACCAGGGATTGAACCATATCGTCTGCATTGGCAGGTGGATTCGTAACCACTGGACCACCCGGGAAGCCCTATCAAAGGATACTGAATATTACTCCCTGCTATACAGTAGGACCTTGTTGTTTATCCACTCTCTATATAGTAGTTTTCACCTGCTAATCCCAAACTCCCAATCCACCCCTTCCTACCCTCTCTCCCCCTTGGCGACCACATGTCTGTTCTCTAAGTCTGTGAGTGTTTATGTTTCATAGATAGGTTCATTTGTTATATTTTAGATTCCACATTTAAGTGATATTGTATGATATTTGTCTTCAAGTTATTTTGCTTTGTATGATAATCTCTAGTTCCATTCATGTTGCTGAGAATGGCGTTATTTCTTTTTTGTATGTGGTTAAGTAGTGTTCCATTGTGTATATGTACTCCATCTTCTTTACCCATTCATCTGTCAGTGAACACTTAGGTTGCATCTGTGTCTTGGCTTTTATAAATAGTGCTGCTATCAACATTGGGGTACATGTATCTTTTTGAATTACAGTTTTCTCCAGATATATTTCCAGGAGTGGGATTGCAGAATCACATGGAAACTCTAATTGTAGTTTTTTGAGAAATCTCCACACTGTTCTCCATAGTGGCTATGTCAGTTTATATTTCCACTGTCGAGTCTGGCTTGACAAGTAGGGTTTCCAAAAGTGAGATATGAAGGAGAATGAGAAACAAGACACAAGAATTCAGTGAAAAGTGAAGATGGGGACCAACACCGCTTCAAGGTGAAGGTGCCGAAACTGAATCCAGACCAGCTTTATTATAGTACTCAGCTGCGAAGGAAAGAATGTGCAGGGAGTTAAGCTATAACTCATGTGACCTTCAGGGCCAAAGAACAAAGTGATCATTAACCATTGAGTAACCAAGAAACAGTAATCAATAACAAATCAGTAACTAAGACTGATATTCTTATCTATAGATTTTCCACCAGATATGTAAAACATGTGACTCTGAGATGCCAGTTGGGAAACAGTCTGGGGTCAGTTTTCCGACCCCAGGATCATATCTCGTTTTCAAGATTGTGAACTTTTCCCTCTGGACTTGTTCCAAGAGACTTATGACTTATAGCATCCAGTTTATCAATAATTATAGATTTCTTCTGAGGCCCTTGCTGGGGCCTGCTTTTCTTTTATTCTTCCTGTCTCCTACACCCACCAACAGTGTAGGAGGGCTCCCTTTCCTCCAAACCCTCTCCAGCATTGGTTATTTGTGGACTTTTTAATGATGATCATTCTGGTGGCAACTCATTGTAGTTTAGATTTGCATTTCTGTAATAATTAGCAATGTTGAGCATCTTTTTATGTGCCTCTTGGCCATCTGTATGCCTTGCTTGGAGAAATATGTCTATTTAGGGCTTCTGCCCATTTTTGATTGAGTTTTTGTTGTTATAGAGTTGTATGAGCTATTTGTGTATTTTGGAAATTAAGCCCTCGTCAGTTGCATCATTTGCAAATATTTTCTTCCATTCTATTGATTGTCTTTTTGTTTTGTTTATGATTTCCTTTGCCGTACAAAAGCTTGTAAGTTTGATGAAGTCCCATTTGTTTATTTTTGCTTTTATTTCTATTGCCTTGGGAGACTGACCTAAGAAATTTGGTGTGATTTATGGCAGAGAATGTTTAGCCTGTATTCTCTTCTGAGAGTTTTATGGTGTCATGTCTTGTATTTAAGTATTTAGGCCATTTTGAGTTTATTTTTTGTGTAACGGTGTGTTCTGACTTCATTGACTCATGTGAAGCTGTACATCTTTTCCAACCCCACTTACTGGAAAGACTTTTTTCTTTTTTCCTTCATTGAAGAGTAATTGACCATAGGTGTGTCCGTTTATTTCTAAGCTCTGTATTCAAAATAATGTTTTTAATTGAACTAAGGACTTTTAGTGGTAAGTGGCAGAAACCCACTTCAAATGAACATAATCCTAAAAGGGCATGGAAGGGGTTAGGGCAGCACCTCTAAAGCAGTGCCATTCAACACAGTAGACACTCATCATACATGGCTGTTAGTTGCTTGAACTATAGCTGGAAGTACTGTATGTGTAAAATATATACTGAAGTTTGAAGACTTAGTATACAGAATGTGCTCTATCTTATTAACAATTTTTAATGCTGAATACATGTCAACATGATAATATTTTGGATACACTGGGTTAAATAAAATATACTTTTAAAATTAATTTTACCTATTTTTACTTCTTTTTAATGTGGCAGCATATCTAGCTCACATTATGTTTCTGTCAGCACTGCCCTGGAATCACTGGAAACAGGGGTTCTGTGTCCCTAGGACTCTGCCTTTCACTTCTGCTTCTCTCTGGGTGTCAGCTTCACTCCATCCAGTTGCAGAGGACTTTTCTTCCAGAAATGCTGTTAGCTTCCCTGGGCTCTTACAGGGTGCTAAAGAGGAAGGGGGAACTTCCCTTCTAGATCCTATTTTGAAAATCCTAGGGAAGAATTTCAGTTGGTGTAACTGGAGTCATGAACCAATCATTATGGCTGAGAGAATGATTGCATCTGGGCCGGGTGTCCAACCCTCTAGCTGGGCCAGGGGACAGTGTAAAATTGTCAGCTGTTACCAGAACCACATGAGTAACTTAGGGGAGGAATTTCCCTGTTTCCCCCAAACAATACTGATGGGTAACATTTGTTGAGTGCTTACTATGTGGTAGGCATTGAGTTAAGCGTTGTTACATTGATTATCTCATTTAACGTGTATATCTGCTGTTGCGAGGTAGTCTGATTGGGAGGAAATTTATGACCAACCTAGATAGCATATTAAAAAGAAGAGACATTATTTTGCCAACAAAGGTCGATCTAGTCAAGGCTATCATTTTTCCAGTAGGCGTGTTTGGATGTGAGAGTTGGACTATAAAGAAAACTGAGTGCTGAAGCATTGATGCTTTTGAACTATGGTGTTGGAGAAGATTCTTGAGAGTCCCTTGGACTGCAAGGAGATCCAACCAGTCCATCCTAAAGGAGACCAGTCCTGGGTGTTCATCGGAAGGACTGATGCTGAAGCTGACACTCCAATATTTGGCCACCTGACGTGAAGAACTGACTCCTTGGAAAAGACCTGATGCTGGGAAAGATTGAAGGCGGGAGGAGAAGGGGATGACAGAGTATGAGATGGTTGGATGGCATCATTGACTCAATGGACATGAGTTTGAGTAAGCTCCAAGAGTTGGTGATGTATAGGGAGGCCTAGCATACTGCAGTCCATGGGTTTGCAAAGAGTTGGACATGACTGTGCGACTGGACTGAACTGATAGGCATCTCAGATATAATAAATCACGAACTCCAATCCTCTCCTGATTTTTTCAGTCTATAAATAGATAAACATCTACACAATTACTCACGCCAAACAATACAGGAATCGTTCCGTACTTGTTTTCTCCCTCTCTCTTTCTACCATTTATTTATCTGTCTTGAATTGTTAACTCTTCTTTTCTGTATCCTCACACAGCAGCCAGAGTAATATTTTTAAAATATAAATCTTACATAAATCACTTCAGTAAAAGAAATCTAATCTCCTTCCATAACCAGTAAGGCCCAGTATGGTCCGGCTTCTGTTTAAATTTCTAACTTCCTCTTGAGCTATACCTCTCATCACTCACTGTGTTTCAGATGTGTAGGTCTCCTTTAAAGGCAAGCTCTTCTCTATCTCCAGCCTTACTTCTTTCTGGAATGATTTTCTGGCTCTCTGAGTGGCTCCTTCTTAGCCTTTTTATCTCTGTTTAAATATCACCTCCTCAGAGAGACTTTATCCTGAGCATACTGTAATGATGAATGATATAGAGAGAAAGTGTGATAAGATAATAAAAGCTCATCACACTGTTTCTCTGTATATCACTCATCATAATCTACACTTCTGTTGTTTGTCATCTGACCTCTTTCCTACAGTGTATAAACTCCATTTTTGTATTAACCTTCTCTATCTTATTCACTGTTCCAACCCTAGGACCTGGGGATATACTACTAGTATTCAATAAATAGTTGTTGAATATGTGAATGAACCTTTCTTTTAAAGACAAGAGAACTGAGGCTTAGAGATAGTAAAGATTAATAACTTACTCAGGTCATTTATAATAATGTGAAGGGATGGAAATAGGTTTTTGAACCCAGGCAGCTTGAGTACAAGGTCCCCACCCTACCACTCATTGCCAGGCCGTAACAAGGGAATGTTGTAGTGGGAAGACAAAACGGCTGTCTTTCTAACAATGCCGTGTAGCAGAAAGCAGTGGACTCAGGGTCAGAAGTTTGTGTTCTTTCCTGGCTCTGTTGGCAGGAGTGAGAAGACCCCATCAAGTCCACAAGACAAAGTGGAGGAGGGATGTTGTCCAAACAATAACTGGGAGCTGTACCGGAAGAATTGGAGTAATCTGGGGAGGAGTGAAGGCAAATAACAAATGTCCACCTCAGGATTCTAGTATGTTCCCATAGTGCACTGATAGGCTCCCGATACCTTTCCCACAGAGGCCATCTCTATCTTTTGCAAATCACTTAGGGCTTCCCTGGTGGTTGCAGACAGTAAAGAATCTGCCTGCAATGCAGGAGACTCGGGTTCGATCCCTCGGTCGGGAAGATCCCCTGGAGAAGGAAATGGCAATGCACTCCAGTATTCTTGCCTGGAGATTTCAATGGACAGAGGAGCCTGGCAGTCTGTAGTCCATGGGATCACAAAGAGTCAGACATGATTGAATGACTAACACTTCCTTTTTTGCAAATCACTTAAGTTTTGACATGTAACATTTTCTAAGGAATATTAAATTTGGAATGAAATTGTGGGGACAGCTGGCATCAGGGTAATTGTTAAATGTGAAGTCTGACAGTGCAGACTGACAGTTGTGAGAGTATGGTGATATTTTCTACTTCAGTAGATGCAAAATCATGGATGGACTGGATGGTGGGATTCTTTTCTCCCTTCTTAGTATAAATGACTCTCTCCATTCATTACAGAGTGTGTTTAGTATATACAGTAATTGTTCTCTAGCTAGGTTATAAACTAGAGTTCCAGGTTGTAGTATTTGATTTTCCTGGTATAACACATTTCTAAGAATATACATCTATTTTTTAACTTGTAATTTTTATCTAGAAAAGACATTAATGATTTTGTCCATCAAGTGCCTCTCAACTTATCTGTTCAAACATAATTTACTTTTCCAGAGGATAATTATACTTTAGAAGAGAAAGCCTCATTATTCAGAAATGAAAAGTAGAGTTGGAGGGAAAAAGTTATAAGTAATGGTGAATTCCAGATTGCAACTTAGAAAGTCAGAATTTCTTTCCGATGAGGTCTGATTTACTAATGCATTACATACATTTATTTGTCAAACATTAACTGAACATCTCTTTTTTATGAGAAATAAGGATCAAATATAATAGAAAGTTTAAAAGACCCAGGAGTCAAGAGACCAAGGTTCTAATCCTGGCTGTACCTCTTGGTAACTGTGATTTTGGTTGAGACAAATATCCTTTATGGAGTCATGATTCCTTGAGTTTAAGGTGGGGATAATATAATCCGCTCTGCTTGTCTTTCAGGATTATAGTAAGAGTTGAAAGAATTCTGCAAATTACAGCTCTCCAAATAAATGTGAAATATTTTTCTTATTACTATTCCCTATAAATAATCCTGATGTTAGGTCAGTGAAAACTCTTATAAGAATATAAGAAAGTGAAATTACCTTTTTTTTCTAGAATTGAAATATATGCTTATAATTTATGAAAGTATTAAAATTAATTATGTGTTTATAAAATAAATATTATACTTATATATATATAATGAAATATACTTTACAGTTAGAGATCTATAGTCTGTAACATTAGACTTCTAGACATACCAGCTAATTTAATATATTAAAAGCATATTCAATATGTATTTAGATTTCTATCTGAACACTTATCTCACTAATTTTAAGAGACAGGCTATGAAGAAAAGAACATTATAGACTGGGATAGGATTCAGAACTGAGTACTAATTCTAACTACAATAACTATGGTGGTGGTTTAGTTATGTCTATGCAACCCCATGGACTGTAGCCCATCAGGCTTCTCTGTACATGGGATTTCCCAGGCAAGATACTGGAGTGGGTTGCTATTGTCTTTTCCAGGGGATCCCACCCAGGGATGAAACCTGGGTCTCCTGCCTTGGAGGTGGATTCCTTACTGACTGAGCCATGAGGGGAGCCCACAATAAGTATAATTTCAGGACTAAATGAATAGGTGTTTGAGTCAGTTTGTTATTTGGATCCTGCTTCTGCCACCTTCTGCTGTGTGACCTTGGGCAAAAGTTTCAATTTTTAAAATCTTAGTTTCTTTAACTTAAAAAAAGGTGATTATAATACTTACCTCTTAGAGTTGTTGCAAGGATTAAGTGAGAAAATGCACATGAAGTATTAAACAGTTTATTAGTACCATTACCACTACCACCACCATCACCATTACTATCATCATCATCACCGGTGCTGCTAATTAACCTTGGCCAAGTCATTTGATCTTGCTAGCTTCACTAGGTTCTCTCATTTTTAAAATGAGAAGACTAAATTAGTTGATCACTATTATCATTAGTATTAGTATTGAGATATGTTTGACAGTACCCTGTAAAAGTCTGCATAAATGTGAGGTATCATCATCATCTTAGGGTTTTTGAGCTCTGAAATGTTATGGAAAAAGTAAAAAACCATCTATGAGATTTATCCTTAGCTCTTTTGTCTTCTTTTCCTCAAAGCTGCAACTGAAGCGCAGTGCAGTTTTTGTGTCAAACTCCTCCTCTTTGGTTTCTTCATTATTCTTCGTATTTATCCATTGTGTATAGCAAATTACAGAAAACAGATAGGGTTGCTGCAGCCAGGACCAATATAGGAAGAAGAGGAGGAAGTAACAGTGATAGTGAATACTTATTCAGCTTTACTATGCACCAGATATTGTGCTAAGAGTTTTATATGTATTCTCTTTAATAGGCACATGTACATTTAACAAATAAACTTTCTCTCATTGTACTTTTACCTAAATATTTTTTTTTTCTCTAAATAGCATTTACCTCCTTAATCTTATTTCCAATAATTCAATTCTAAGAATTCTGCATTTTGGCAAAATTTTTGCTGGATGATTTTTAACTTTTTTTGAATATGTCTTTTACTTTTCAAAAGTCATATACTTGTTCAAAGCCTATGTTCTCCCTTCCTTCTGTTATCTCTACCCGTTTTTCAAGACTTTGTGGAGACCTCTATCTTGAAGCTGTCTAATCACTGTAGCTGAAGTGGCTTCCCTTCCTTGACATAAACTCTAATATGGCAGAAGATGTTTTTTACTCAATAAACACAATGCTGTTTTTTAATTTGAACGTTACGTTTCTGTTCTAGTGGCTGTTGAGTGTAAAGTTGTTCAACAACAACTGAAAATAGAAAAGTAAAGATGATGTGTTTTATTTAAGTCTAGAATAATTTGCATACACCTTTTGTGTGGCTTGTAATAGTTTGATAGTAATTCCAGAGTAATTGGGATAATTGGGTAGCCATTGAGGATGACTTTAGTTATTTTTCAGATGAAAACATGAAATAATGCTCAAATTTATTAGTTCTCACCTCTCGTTTTTTTGTGCCCTCTCATCCATTTTCAAAATTCCTTTAATCCCCTTGTATATTTTAAAAGAGAAGTAAGTAATACTTACCAGAGTGGCAAGTGACCAACTGAGTGATTTCGAACATCTCTAGGAGATAGATTTTGTGCAAGACAGCTGCTACAAACACTGAAGAATAATTTGTAAAGATATGAACTATTTCTTGAAAACTCAGAGAATTGATAGGTTAACAGACTGGTTTGCATGAATTACCAGCAACTAAGAGACATTACTTTGCCAACAAAGGCCCGTCTAGTCAAGGCTGTTGTTTTTCCAGTGGTCATGTATGGATTTGAGAGTTGGACTGTGAAGAAAGCTGAGCACCGAAGAATTGATGCTTTTGAACTGTGGTGTTGGAAAAGACTCTTGAGCATCCTTTGGACTGCAAGGAGATCCAACCAGTCCATCCTAAAGGAAATCAGTCCTGGATGTTCTTTGGAAGGACTGATGCTGAAGCTGAAACTCCAGTACTTTGGCCACCTCATGCGAAGAGTTGACTCATTGGAAAAGACCTTGATGCTGGGAAGGATTGGGGGCAGGAGGAGAAGGGGACGACAGAAGATGAGATGGCTGGGTGGTATCACGGACTCAATGGACATGAGTTTGAGTAAGCTCCGGGAGTTGGTGATGGACAGGGTGGCCTGGCGTGCTGCGATTCATGGGGTCGCAAAGAGTCACACATGACTGAGCGACTGAACTGAACTGAATTGAAGGGACCATTGGATATCCCTGGTGGCTCAGCAGTAAAGAATCTGCTATCTGTGCAGGAGCCACAGGAGGTGCGGTTTAAGTTTTGATCCCTGGGGCTGGAAGATCCCCTGGAGGAGGGAATGGCAACCCACTCCAGTGTCCTTGCCTAGAGAATCCCATGGACAGAGGAGCCTGTTGGGCTACAGTCTGTAGTATCACAAAGAGTTGGACAGGACTTAAGCAACTTAGCACAAAACTTGCAAGAGACCATTAATAAAGGAAATTGCTTCTATTCCAAAGGTACAGAGAGCTCCTGTTTATGAATAGAGTATCTTCCAAAATTTTTAAAGTTGCCTGTTTTGATCTTAAGGCATATTTCTCATGAATTTCAGGCTAGAGCACAAAAGCTGAAATATACTACTGTGTAATGTTCCAGAAGGTCTTGTAGATCTTCATAGAACAGTTCAGCTTCCACTTCTTCAGCATTGTTGGTCAGGGTATAGACTTGGATTACTGTGATATTGGATGGTGTCCTTTTCATTATAGGGGACTGGAATGCAGAAGTAGGAAGGCAAGAGACACCTGGAGTAACAGGCAAATTTGGCCTTGGAGTACAGAATGAAGCAGGGCAAAGGCTTTTGCCAAGAGAGCACACTGGTCATGGCAAACACCCTCTTCCAACAACACAAGAGAAGACTCTACACGTGGACATCACCAGATGGTCAACACCGAAATCAGACTGATTATATTCTTTGCAGCCAAAGATGGAGAAGCTCTATACAGTCAGCAAAAACAAGACTGAGAGCTGACTGTGGCTCAGATCATGAACTCCTTATTGCCAAATTCAGACTTAAATTGAAGAAAGTGGGGAAAACCACCAGACCATTCAGGTATGACCTAAATCAAATCCCTTACAATATACAGTGGAAATGACAGATTCAAGGGATTAGACCTGATAGACAGAGTGCCTGAAGAACTATGGATGGAGGTTCATGACATTGTACAGGAGGCAGTGATCAAGACCATCTCAAAGTAAAAGAAATGAAAAAAGGCAAATGGTTGTCTGAGGAGGCCCTACAAATAGCTGTGAAAGAAGGGAAGCTGAAGGCAAAGAAGAAAAGGAAAGATATACCCATTTGAATGGAGAGTTCCAAAGAATAGCAAGGAGAGATAAGAAAGGCTTCCTCAGTGATCAGTGCAAAGAAATAGAGGAAAACAACAGAATGGGAAAGACTAGAGATCTCGTCAAGAAAATTAGAGATACCAAAGAACATTTCATGCAAAGATGGCCTCAATAAAGGACAGAAATGGTATGGACCTAACAGAAGCAGAAGATATTAAGAAGAGGTGGCAAGAATACACAGAAGAACTATACAAAAAAGATCTTCATGACCCAAATAATCACAATGGTGTGATCACTCACCTAGAACCAGACACCCTGGAATGAGAAGTCAAGTGGGTCTTAGGAAGCATCACTACAAATAAAGCTAGTGAAGGTGATAGAATTCCAGTTGAGCCTTTTCAAATCCTAAAAGATGATGCTGTGGAAATGCTGCACTCAGGATGTCAATAAATTTGGAAAACTCAGCAGTGGCCACAGGACTGGAAAAGGTCAGTTTTCATTCCAATCCCAAAGAAGGGCAATGCCAAAGATGTTCAAACTACTGCATAATGCACTCATCACACGCTAGCAAAGTAATGCTAAAAATTCTGCTAGGGAGACTTCAACAGTATGTGAACCTTGAACTTCCAGATGTTCAAGCTGAACTTAGAAGAGGCAGAAGAACCAGATCCTCTGCCAACATTGTCAACATCCGTGGGATCATCGAGAAAGCAAGAGATTTCCAGAAAAACATCTATTTCTGCTTTATTGACTACGCCAAAGCCTTCGACTGTGTGAATCACAATAAACTGTGGAAAATTCTGAAAGAGATGGGAATCCCAGACCACCTGAACTACCTCCTGAGAAATCTATGTGCAGGTCAGGAAGCAACAGTTAGAACTGGACATGGAACAACAGACTGGTTCCAAATAGGGAAAGGAGTACATCAAGGCTGTATATTGTCACCCTCCTTATTTAACTTATATGCACAGTACATCATGCCAAATGCTGGACTGGATGAAGCACAAACTGGAATCCAGATTGCTGGGAGAAATATCAGAATCCTCAGATATGCAGATGACACCCCCTTATGGCAGACAGTGAAGAAGAACTAAAAAGCCTCTAGAAAGTGAAAGAGGAGAGTGAAAAAGTTGGCTTAAAACTCAACATTCAGAAAACTAAGATCATAGCATCCAGTCCCATCACTTCATGGCAAAGAGGTGGGGAAACAGTGGAAACAGTGGCTGACTTTATTTTTTCTGGGCTCCAAAATCACTGCAGATGGTGACTGCAGCCATGAAATGAAAAGACACTTGCTCCTTGGAAGGAAAGCTATGACCAACCTTGATAGCATATTAAAAAGCAGAGACATTACTTTGCCAACAGTGGTCCATCTAATCAAAGCTTTGGTTTTTCCAGTAGTCATGTATGGATGTGAGGGTTGGACTATAAAGAAAGCTGAGTGCTAAAAAATTGATGCTTTTGAACTGTCGTGTTGTAGAAGACTCTTGAGAGTCCTTTGGACTGCAAGGATATTCAACCAGCTATCCTAAAGGACATCAATCCTGAATATTCTCTAGAAGGACTGATGCTGAAGCTGAAACTGCAATACTTGGCCACGTGATGCAAAGAACTGACTCATTGGAAAAGACCTTGATTACGTGAAAGATTGAAGGTGGGTCAAGAAGGGGACGACAGAGGGTGAGATGGTTGGGTGGCAATACTGACTCATTGGACATGAATTTGAGCAAGCTCTGAGAGTTGGTGATGGATGGAGAAGCCTGGCATGCTGCAGTCCATGGGGTCACAAAGAGTCGGACGTGACTGAGCAACTGAACTGAACTGAACTGTTCTAGAAGTCATTGTTAGGAGCTAGGGAAATGATAAGACATGAACCACCAGGAGTTGTCTTGAGCAACTCATTGTGTGTGTGTGTGTTTGTGTGGTTTTCTTCTTGTTGTATAAAACGACTTTATGGTTATTTTAATAGATTTTAAAGATCACTTATAAGTTAATAGGTGGATTCAATGTGTCAGATTTTTATTTCTTAACAACATATTATGGAATTTTTAAACATATGCAAAAGCAGAGAGAATAGTATTATGAATCCCCATGAATCCTTTTCTCAGCTTGAAGAATAATCAGTTGTCAACATATGGCCAATCTTTTATTTATATTCTCTCACCTCCTCTGGATTGTTTTATAGCAATTCACAGGCTCACATCATTTCATCTGTAAATTATTCAGTGTATCATTCTAAAAGATAAACATTATTTCTTCAAAAAGCCAAATTGTAATGCCATTATCAAATCTAAAATAAACCCAACAATTCTTTAATATCAAGTATCCACTGACTGGTTAAATTTCTACCAATTTTATCATTAAAGTTTTTTTTACGGTTGGTTTATTCAAATCTTTATCAAAATAATGTCCAAATGCTTTTTAAAGAAGAGGTGAAGATTTTAATAGACATTTCACCAAAGAAGATCTAAAAATGGCTAATAAGCTCTTGAAATGGTGCTCAACATATGTAGTCATTAGAGAAATCTGAATTAAAATGACAATGAGATATAATTACACATTCACTGTACAACACACACTGTATACCCACATACATTGAGTTAAATGCCTATAATTTAAAAGACAGATAATAACAAATTTTGGCTACGATATTATATACCTGAATCTCTTATTGTTGGTGAAATAATACAACCACTTTGGAAAATAGCTTTCACAGTTTCTTAAAATGTTAGACATAAATTCACTGTATAACATAGTAGTTCCAATACAAGGTATCTCCCCAGGTGAAATGAAAACATATATTCGTGAATGTTCACTCTAGTATTATTCATAGTAGGTCAACCCTGGAAACAATCTAACATCCGTCATCTGGTGATAGACAAACAAAATGAAGCATATCTCTACACTGTAATTTTATTAAGCAATGAAAAAGGAACTACTGGTATATGCTACAACATGAATAAGCTTCAAAAACATGTTTGTTGAAAGAAACCAGATGCAAAAGACCATACATTACATTGTTTTGTTTAAGTGAAATGTTCGTAAAAGGCAAGTCTATAGGTGCAGAAAGCAGATGAGTGGTTTCCTACTGTGGGCACAGTCATTTTTAATCTATACATTTCCTCCTTTTCCTTTTGATTTTCAGTGAACACTTTTTACCCGTGGCTATTCTTTATCTTGACTCACCTAATATCTCCTATACTGCTTCCTCTCTGAAGTTACTAAATGAAGCTTCTCTGTCTCTGGGCTTGATGTTGTCTCCTTATGGCTTGGTTATTCAATTTATATGGTTGTTGTAAGGATTAAATCAGAAAAAGTATGTGAATAATTTATTGTGATTTCTAGCACACAGCCTGCATTTAAATAGATGGTGTCTGTATTGAGTATCAGATTCAATAGGATATACACACACAGAGGGAGAGAGGGAGAAAGAGATTGAGATTTTAGGGAATTGGTTTATGTAATTGTGGGGATTGTTAAGTGTGAAATCTTTAGGAAAGGCAGGATGAAAACAAAGTTTCTGTGTTACAGTCTAGAGGCTGAATTCCTTTGTCTCTGTAGACTATTAGCTTTTTCTCTTAAAGTCTTCTTTTCAGCTGATTGGATGAGGCAGTCCATATTTTGGAAGTTAAGTGGCTTTTCTAAAAGTCTACTGATTACAAGTGGGCTCATTTCACCTGCTAGCAAGGTAATGCCCCAAATCCTTCAAACTAGGCTTAAGCAGTACGTGAACTGAGAACTTCCAGATGTACAACCTGGTTTCCGAGAGGCAGGGGAACCAGAGATAAAATCACCTTCATCGTTGGACCATGGAGAAAGCAAGGGGATTCTAGAAAAACATCTACTTCTGCTTCATTGACTATGCTAAAGCCTTTGACTGTGTGGATTACAACACACTGTGGAAAATTCTTAAAGATGTGGGAATACCAGACCACCTTACCTGTCCCCTGAGAAAGCTGTATATGGGTCAAGAAACAACAGTTAGAACTAAACATGGAACAACTGACTGATTCACAGTTGGGAAAGAAGTAAGGCTGTTGTATGTTGTCACTCTGCTTATTTAACTTATATGCAGTGTACATTGTGCAAAATGAATTACAAGCTGAATGAATTACAAGCAGGAATCAAAGTTGCGGGGAGAAACATCAACAACCTCAGATATGCAGATGATACCACTCTAATAGCAGAAAGTGAAGAGCAACTAAAGAATCTCTTGATGAGGATGAAAGAGAAGAGTGAAAAAGCTGGCTTTTTCAACATTCAAAAACCTAAGATCATGGCATCCGGTCCCATCACTTCATGGCAAATAGAAGGGGAAAAAGTGAAAACAGTGACAGATCTTCTTTTCTTGGGCTCCAAAATCACTGTGGATGGTGATTTCAGCCATGAAATCTTAAAAGACTCTTGCTTCTTGGAAGGAATGATGTGACAAACCTAGGCAGCATGTTATAAAGCAGAGACATCACTTTGCCAACAAAGGTCCATATAGTCAAGTCTGTGGTTTTTCCAGTAGTGATGTACAGATGTGAGAGTTTGTCCATAAAGAAGCCTGAGTGCTGAAGAACTGATGCTTTCAAATTGTGGTGCTGGAGTACTCTTGAGAATCCCTCAGACTACAAGGAGATCAAACCAGTCAATCCTAAAGGAAGTCAACCCTCAATATTCATTGGAAGAACTGATGCTGTAGCTGAAACTCCGATACTTAGGCTACCTGATGTGAAGAGCTGACTTATTGGAAAAGACCCTGCTGCTGGGAAAGATTGAAGGCAAAAGGAGAAGAGAGCAGCAGAAAATGACAGGCTTAGATAGCATCACCGACTCAATGGACGTGAAATTGAGCAAAGCCCGAGCAATAATGGAGGACAGAGGAGCCTGGCATGCTACAGTCCATGGGGTCACAAAGAGTCAAACACTATTTAGCAACTGAACAACAACAGCATTTAAAAATACCTTCCTAGCAATATCTAGACTAGTGTTTGAGCAAACAACTGGGAGCCAATAACCTAGCCAGGTTGACATATACAATTAATCATAACAGTATGTATTATTATTATCTCTCCAAGTTTAAATTTCTTTACCTGACTCTGAGTTAATTAGGACCAGGGTTTTAATAGCATTTGAAAAGAGCTCAAAGGGGAGACATTCAGCAGAAATAAAGTTCTTATTTGAGCTAGGCCAGTGGTTCTCAAGTATGGCAATTCTTAGCTCAGAATCATGTGGGGAGGTTTTAAAATGATAGGAGAATGGGCTCTATCATATGTCTGTGGAGACCTGGATGATTCTAACTGGCTTAGGCTGTGAACGGGATTGGATTAGGCTTAGAAACAGCCTGGTCTGTTGCTACTCAAGCATAAACTGGAAGATTAAAAATGCAGTCTCAGCCCCATCTCGAGTAAGAATCAAGAAGAATTAAAGACATGCCACAATTCCATTCTGATATTTGGGTTCTAGTTTTAATGTGTTTGGCTAGCAACTAAAATGTTGTAAAGAAACTGATCTTTGGTTTATTGTAAATTCTATTAATAATTGATTCTATTAGTGGATTTTCCTCTTTTACTATATTATGACTGTATGAAAAAGTGAGCACAATCTTATATTGTTAGTATTTTGGTAAATATTCTGCCTTTAGTGCAGATTTTTCTCAGCAACCAGAGTCAACTTAAGGATTTGGGGAAAATGAGTGTTTCAAATGTTCCTAGATCTTCCTTAGTTGACATACAATTGCATTTAGAATATATAGTGTTAGAAAAATGACTGTTGGTTGATTGGGGATCTTTAAGCAAAAAGAATCTTTTTTGAAATAAGTAATATCCAAAGTCAGTGAGGCATATACCGGGAAGACATATTTTTCTAAACTTAACTCCTTAGAGACCTTAGTGGCCCTGGAAATGTAGTGCATTGGGCAAACAGGGACAAGAGCAAGGCTACCCAAGGTCAAATTTCATACTTTGACATTTACATTCTTGAGCATCTTAGACAAATTATTTACCTTTCCAGTGGTCAGTTTGCTGATTTTAAAGTAGGGTTAGATAACCTACCTCATATGGTTTTTCATGATAACCTGTATAAAAATGCTTGGTACAGAGTAAGTGTTTAGCAATGCTTCTTTTGCACAGTAAATAAGCAAGAAGATATGGGAAGAGGGATGGGATGGGGAGGGAGGCGGGAGAGGGATGGGGAACACATGTAAATCCATGGCTGACTCATGTCAATGTATGGCAAAAGCCACTACAATATTGTAAAGTAATTAGCCTCCAACTAATAAAAATAAATGGGAAAAAAAGAGATAATAAATGAAAAAAAAAGAGAAGAAGATATGGCCAGTAGGAATATCCACTTGCAGTAATTAAAAACAACACTGAGTTTTTAGCATGGTGATTCTTGCATATAATTATAAAGAAAATTAATTTTCAATACATACATAAATTTTGTTTTACAAATCAGTTTCTAGTGTTTGTTGCCAAAGAGAATCATTTCTCAAAGGCTGCAACTTTAGAACTAAGAGACCAGATCTTGTACTTCTGCTGAAGTCACTGAGATATTTTATCAAATGAAGTGCAATTTAAAATGGCTAGTTGTTTTTGTGTATTACATAATACACCTCTGGTCTGGACTTCAAGCCTATCCATTAATACATTAGAGTAAGAAAAATGCCTACCTCTTTTGCTTAGAATCTCAAATTATTTTAGTGAAGCCGGTAGACTCCCCTGTACAAAGTGATCAGGAGACTGATGCAGTTAATTGCATTTGTGTCAGTGACAAAGTCTTTCATAACTGCCCACAGTCTGTAGTTGTAGTTGGAAGACCTTTTTCCTTTTTCCTACATATTTCTATGCAATGGAGGTAAGGCACTTAAAGTCACATTTTTGGTGGTAGTAGTTTTATAAAGGAAAATTTAGGGCCAGTCCCCCTTCCTATTCCCACTTGCCATTTTTTGTTCTGTCTGTCACCAGTTTTAGGAAAGGTACCATACACTTTGAGGAGAAATCTTTTTTCACTTGAGTTATTACCTAGGGCAAGACATATTTTGTCTTTTTTTTTTTAACCTAATAGAAGGACTCCTTTCTGTGCCTTCTTGTGAAGGCACTTGTGAAACTGTGTTAGATCATTTTGGTTTCCAGGAACAGAGTCTTTACCCGTTCATCTAAAGAGAGAAAAAAAGGGGTTTATTGTAAAGAGACATGTGGACTAGAACTGGAAGTTATCTAGATCTGTTAAAGCTCTGGGAATTGATTTCCCTTTAGTGCCTCCCTCTTGGGTCATATAGCACATAGATAGATGATCATTAACATTCCTGAAATGAAGGAATGGTTTTCTCTTGTTACCCTTGCTTCTCTGAGTGCTTTAGTGTCCTCTTGTTAGTAACTGGTCTGTGTCTATTTCTAGGATGAATCCCACGGGAGGAAATGTGACTAACAGATTATCATTGCTCTACTACTTAGGTCCATGTGTCACACTCTGTGCTGCCCAGCCCATGGGAGGGGCTTAATTTAGTCAGGGGTCCACCTTGGGCTAATTAGTGACCGTCAGTCTATATGTGCTTCTCTGGTGTTGGGGTTTGTGTTAACATAGACCAAGACATTGGGGATGGTAGGAACTCGTCCTAATATGTCCACTACAGAAGTTTAACTCCAGCTTATATATATCAGACTCTTCAAGTACCAACTAATTTTTAAATTTAATTTATGGTTATACAATAGGTCTATTGCTTTGTCATTTTTACTAATGTCATTAGTGCTAATGGAAAGTGAAAGTGAAGTTGTTCAGTCATATCTGACTCTTTACAACCCCATGGACTGTAGCCTACAAGGTTCCTCCATCCATAAATTTTCCAGGCAAGAGTACTGGAGTGGGTTGCCATTTCCTTCTCCAGGGAATCTTCCTGACCCAGGGATTGAACCTGGATCTCCCACATTGCCAGCAGACGCTTTTCCCGTCTGAGCCACCAGGGAAGCTCATGGAAGTGCAAATGGAAAATGCTTACAAATGAGGAAATGTTAGCAGACAGACATATATTAATACCTAATGTATTAATATACCTAATATGTTAGATATTAGATACCTAATATATCTAAGTATATTAGATTATACCTAGGCATAATCTAATATTTGCTGTCTTTTGATCTAGCAAGGAAATTTGTTGATGGCATCTATTACATACCATTATATTATTGTGTATGTATAAATAAATAAACACATGTACATACATGTAGACATACATTTATGTATCTACAGTGTGAGAAAGAAAACAAGATATATATGTATATGTCTGTGTATATACATATATAATGAGAATGGTAAAAATATTAAGAAAGAGTAAGAACACACTAGAAAATGCTATTTGTAGTGGTCTTTGTACATTTTTTCAAAAAGTAGTAATGGAACACACTTCAGTATTGCAGTGCTCTATGATTGCTTAGATTCTGATAAAACAATTCAAACAGTTCCTTTTCTCATGAAGCTTATCATTTTGTGAATGATAGACATTAAATATATTTAAATAGATGTGAGAAGTGTTATGAAATAAAAGCAGTGAAGGCTTTTATGGGGAAGCAATATTTTAGCTGAGACCTATAGGATAAACAGGAAGCAGTGAAGAGAGGGATATAAAAATGCAAGAGCTCAGAACCTTTAAAGAACTAAACCCACAAGAAAAAATACCAGTGAGATCTCAAAGTAATATATTTTTCATTTGAAAAGTTGGAGAACTGAAGATCTGTAATACTAAGTCATTTGTCTAAGATCACATTTTAAATGATGGAGGTGATATGGGATGCTAAGTTATCTTTGTTTTTTTGAAGAGATATATTTGTTTTAAATTAAAAAATTCATTTAGGAAAAATTTTATTGTTTTTAGTATACAGCTTTATGAATTTGGATGAATGCATTATTATGTAACCATACCACAGTCAAAATATAAAAGCGTTCCATCACCCTCCAAAATGCCCTCATTCTGCTCTTTTGTAGTCAATCCCTCTCCAGAGTCCTAATCTGTGGTAATCATTGATCCTTTCTCTGTCCCTATAGTTTTGCTTTATCCAGAATATCATATAAATGGGATCATACAGTGTGCAGTGTTTTCAGCCTGGCATCTTTGACTTCACATAAGGCATTTGTGATTCATCCATGGTGTTGTGTGTATCAATAATATATTCATTTATTGGTAAATAATATTCTTTTGTATAAATACCTAAATGTATCCATCTGCTCCCAGTGAATTTGAGGTTCTTGAGGTCTCATCACAGAAAGAATTCAGTGAGAGACAAAGTGACAGGTAAGAAGTGGATTATTTAGAGAGAAACCCAGAGTGTGGGCCACCTCAGAAGGCAACAGGCCTTGGGAGAAGCACACTTCACAGCGTGTTGGTCATCCCGAAAAGTGAGAGGCCCCCAAATACGGCATGGCTGGTTTTTATGGGCTGAGTAATTCCATAGGCTAATGAGTAGGAGGAATTTTCCAATTATTTCAGGGAAAGGGTAGAGATTTCCAGGAATTGGGCCACTGCCCACTTTTTATAGTTAGCCTCAGAATTGTCATGGCACTGGTGGGTGTGTCATTTAGCTTGCTAATATGTTACAAGAGCATATTGTGAGGCTCCAGGTTCACTGAATGTAGGATGTTCTGCCATCTTGGACTTAGTTGGCTTTAACCAGTTTTTGCCATGCCCTGTGGCTATGTCAGGGCTTCCGCAGTGGCTCAGTGGGTAAGAGGACAGCTGCCCATATAGGAGACTGTACTGATCCCTGGGTTGAGAGGATCACCTGGAGAAAGAAATGACAACTCACTTCAGTATTCTTGCTTGGAAATCCCATGGAAAGAGGAACCTGGTGAGCTATAGTCCATGGGATCCCAAAAGAGTCAGACATGACTTAGTGACTAAATAACAACGTGGCTATATCATTCTTTTAAAAGTTATACCCTTTCCCTCTTGTTTCACACTTATCAGTTTCAGGACATTGCTTTTTTTTTTCTTCTGTTTTTGATGATGGTGTTTAGTCACTAAGTCATGTCTGACTCTGTGTGACCCTATGGACTGGAGACTGCCAGGCTCTTCAGTTCATGGGATTTTCCAGGCAAGAATAATACTGGAATGGGTTGCCATTTCCTTCTCCAGGGGATCTTCCCCACCCAGGGGTCGAACCTGGATCTCTTGGATTGCAGGCAATTCTTTACCAAATGAGCTACTGGTGAGAGGATAAATAAAGCTACTATTTCATATGCAGGCTTATGTGAAAATAAACATTTATTTCTCTTGGGTTAATACCTGAGAATGGAATTGCTAAGTCATATGATAAGTGTAACTTTATGGTATGTTTTTCTTTATTAGACACTTCCAAACTGTTTTTCAAGGTGGCTGTACTAGTTTATGTTCCCACCAGCAATGTTTGAGAGTTTCAGTTGCTCTCAATCTTGCTAGTACTTGGAATTGTCAGTTTTTTCAATTTCTAATAGGTGTGTAATGGCATCTGATTGTGGATTTATTTTTATTTGCATTATTCTAATGACTAACAGTGTTGAGCATCTCTTCACGTGCTCATTTACCAGCTGATATTCTCTTTGGTGAGGTTATCTTTTCAAATCTTTTGTCCATTTTTTAAAGAAATGAGTTTTTGATGTTTTCCCCCCAAGCTATGGCTTACCTTTTTATTGTTTTGATAATATCTCGGCAGAGCAAGAATTTTTCATCTTGATGAAATTCAGTTTATAAAAATTTGTATAAATCATTCTTTTGGTGTTGTATTTTTGCTTAAATCAGTATTACAAATATTTTCTTCCAATGTTTTTCCTAAAAACTATATTTAAGAGTTTAATGTTTGTGTTCATGTCTGTGATGTGTTTTGAGTTCTGTTTTGTATAAGGTATAAAGAATAATTTGAGGGTTTTTTCCCTTACTTAATAGTGGCCATTTGTTTCAGCATCTTGTATGGAAAAGACTATCATCTCTTTATTGAATTGCCTTTGCACCTTTGTCAAAAGTCAGTCGATCATACTTACATGGGCCTATTTTTGAACTCTTTTTATTCATTGAAAACTTCATCAGACAACACTACACACACACACACACACACACACACACACACACACACACACACATATATTATTTTTAACTGTAAAGTACATTTTAAAGAACTCAAGGTGGAAGAATAATCTGTTATGTTTAGCTAGGAATTCACCATTTCTGTTCTTCCCTTTTTTCTGATGTTCCAAGTTTTCTTCTGGTATCATTTCCTCTGCCTGAAGAACTTCCTTTTAGCAATTCTTTTAGAGAAATATGTTCTTTAAATAGATTCTCATAGTTTTTCTTCCTCTAAGAATGCCCATTTCATCTTTATTCCTGAAGGATATCTTCACTGAATTTGTAATTCTGGTTTGAATATTCTTCTCTCTCAGTGCTTTAAAAATATGTGCCTTTTCCTTCTGGCTTCCATGATTTCTGATGAAAGATCCCCAGTCTTTGAAATCATTGATTCCCTATAAGTAATGTATCATTTTTCTTTGGCTGTTTTCAATATTTTTGTCCACAGTTTTCAGAAGTTTGATTATCTTATGTTTAGGCATGTGTATTTTGGATTTATTCTTTTTGGGGTTCACTGAGCTTTTTAAGTCTCTGGGTTTATGTCTTTTGCCAAATTTGGAAACTTTTTAGCCATTGTTTTTTCAAATTTTTTTTACGCACTGCAATTTATTTTCTCCTTCTGGGACAGGAATTTCTAAATACTAGATATTTTGGTTTTCCTTAAAAATATATTTTCTCTGTTGTTCAAACTGGATAATTTATATTGATCTCTCTTCAAGTTTACTGACACTCTCCTCTATTTTCTTTATTATGCAATAGAGTCCATTCATTGAGTTTTAAAATTTTGGTTATTGTATTTCTTCAGCTCTAAAATTTACATTTGTTTCTTTTTTATATTTTCTTTTTACTTGCTAAAACTTCTGTCCATTCATTTCAAGAGTTTTTAATACTTTCTTTTTAAAAAAACATTTATTTTTTAATTGAAAGGTAATTGCTTTATAGAATTTTGTTTTCTGTCAAACCTCAACATGAATGAGCCATAGGTATACATATGTCCCCTTCCTCTTGACCCTCCCTCCCATCTCCCTCCCCATCCCACCCCCCTAGGTTGATACAGAGCCCCTGTTTGAGTCCCTGAGATTAATACTTTTTTTTTTTTCAACATCATTGTGAGGTAATTCTAATGTGTGTTATCTTGGCATTGAAGTCTGTAAAGTTTGTTCTCCCTTTTAAGTTGGGGTTCTAGAGGTTCACTGTAATCCTGAATAACTTTGTATTGAATTCTGGACATTCTTAATATTGTGCTATAAGACTCTGGGTCTTATTTACATTTTGTGTAAAATATTGATATTTTAACTTATCAATCCAGAGAGTTCAGGTTGCAAGTTCTGACCAGCTCTTCTGGTGTTTTGTGGTTTCAATGTCAATTCCATTTTCAAAGCCTTTGCATCGCTATATTGATCTGTTCCATGTGTTTGCAACCAACTGGCCAGTCTGAGATCTAGCTGGTGGTCTAAAATTTAACTTGGTTCCCAAATCTTTGTTGTGGTGTTTAGGCCCATATCCCTCCATATGCAACTTAGAGAGAGCTCTTATCCCAAGCCTCCCCTTCTCTACAATATCCCCAGTACTTTTGGACTCCTGGCCAGAAAACTAGGGCTTTGGTTATCCTGTCGTGCGAGATGTGTTCCAGGGCTTCATCTAGGCTCAGAGCCAAGAGATAAGCAGACAGAGAGAGTAAAACGCACAAGAGTTTACCTCTCCCTTTTGGACCTCAGTTCCTCCAGTAGGAAAGGAATGTTCTTCCTCCAAATTTTAGGCACCTCTAGGGTCCCCCCTGCTGTCACAATTGCTGCTGCCACTGCCACAGAATTGCCTGGGGACTGAGGCATTAAAGAAGAGAAAATAAATATAATAATAACAAACAGAATTGAGATTTCTCCCACTCTCTCTGAGTATTAGTAATCCCTTTTCTTGTTGAGCCAGAACGAGTGGACTTCTCTGGAATTCTGTCTGTTTACATCTTGGTGTCTACTCTTGGTTTTGGAATGCTTTGAGTTCAGGCTGCGGATACCAAATGAAAAACAAGGAACTCACTGTTGGTGTTTTGAATTCTGGTCTTCTCCAATCCACCTGCTATTATTTACTCTTCAGAGCTCTCAAATATCTGCTGTCTGCAGTCTGTCCAGATTTTATAGCTACATGCAATGGCAGAGACAGAATGGGATATGATTTTTCCATCTTACCCAGAGCCAGAACCCAGAGGACACATATTTTTAAATTCTGGCTAATGGTTTTAGTGGAGGAAAAACAATTACAAAATTATATATTTTTGCTTCACCTGTCATGACAAATTGCTTAGTTAATTAAGAACTTCTGTCTTGATGGGACTCTTGGCAGCAGAAGATGAGTTTTCACTTTTACAAACCTTTCAATTTGCACAAAGAAGGTGGACTTAGAAAACATATTTCCATGTGATAAAAGAATGACTTGGAAGCAGTAGGCTTAAAAACTTCATGATATTTTTATGTTTGTATTCTTTACTCGTTATGGAAATGCGTATCATGTGTATACAGCCATTCTGTACCATTGTCTTTACATAGAAGGCTGTTAAAAGGAGAAATCATTTGGTTCAGATTTCACAATGTCATTTTGGAATGTTTCTGTAAGTTTGTCTGATGGTCCCAAATACAGCTTAATTGGCATTCCATAAGAGAACTGAAGAGAACGTGGGGACTCAAATTTGAATGATGCCGTCATGGGCTGCGCAGTGTATGTGCGTTGTTTGTTGCTGTTGTTCAGTCACTAAGTTGTGTCTGAGTCTTTGCGACCCCATGGACTGCAGCCTGCCAGGCTATTAAGATCAAAGATTCTAGAACCCGATTACTTGGATTTGAGTCCTATTTATCTACCTTTGATTGTGATCTTGGGCAAGCCTCTTAATCTATTTGTGCATCAGTTTCACCCTTTATAAAATTGGTCTGATAATACTTACCTTATAGTGTTGTTTTCAAGATTCAGTAAGTTAATACCTATAAATTATTTAGAATAGTGCTTGACCCTTTCATTACTTTGGAAAATCAGAACTGTTGGAGTTAATAATAGTAACTGGTATTATATTATTATTTATGTGCCAGGCACTTTTTGTACTTACTCCTCACTACAACTCTACATTTTTCAGCTTAAGAGATTGATATCAACAGAATTTGTTCAAGATTATATGACAAGGAAAGCAGTAGAGACGTAATTCCAAGCAAGGCAGTTTGACCTCAAAATTTATGCTCTTAATTACCACATCATATTACTAGAAATGGATCATCAACAATGTAATACCCATTCTAAATTAATGTGTGCTATTAGTGGGTAGAGTTTTCCTATAGAGCCTATTTTGTTTATTATTAGGAGTTTTAAAGTTTTAAATTAATAATTAGAGACTTACACTTATGTAATAATTAAAAACTGCTTCAAAATGGCAGAAAAATACTTCTGTTTCTTATAAGAAATCACTGAAAACAAAAAGGAAACAAAAGCAATAGATGCACACATTCCATTTTAAGTAAAGCTAGGAGGTATCTTTAACTATCACCTATAGAATAGGACTATGGAAAACAGATGGAAGAATTGTCTTAGCAGTGAGAATATCAAATCTAACCATCTGTAAGGGGACATACCAGTGATAAGCAAACTGATTCATCCAGCCGAATCTGAGAAAGGCTCAAGAATCAGAGGCACTAGGTGTTACAGAAGCTGGGGGAGATTGTGGGGGAGCGGTGAGGTGGAATGAGCAAAGGAGGGCTGTTGGAAATTGACTATATTTGGACACTGACAACTACCAGTACCCCAAGTCTGAAACATATGGAAGGTATAATCTATGAAAATCAAACCTGAGAGATGACACAGACGAGGGTAGATGTGAGGAGAATTAAGTGGAAATTTGCATGTTAGTGGTACTTCCGGCTCTCTTTCTACTCTTGTAGCTTGTTTAGTCGCTAAGTCGTGTCTGACTCTTTTTCTGACCCCATGGACTGTAGCTCACCAGGCTTCCTTGTCAGTGGGATTTCCCAGGCAAGAATACTGGAGTGTGTTGCCATTTCCTTCTCCAGGGGATCTTCCCGACCCAGGGATTGAACCTGCGTCTCCTGTGTTGCTGGGTGGATCCAGGGGAGCCCCCTTCCCATGCTGAGCTCTGTAATTTTTTTTTTTTTTGAGCTCTGTAATATTAACAATAAGCTTACAACCACCTTCCTATCCTCACACTTACTCAAACAGGATATTGGAAGATCCTTCCCTAAAGAAATTACACACTCCAGAGCAAATCTTTGCAGATACTGACTTATGGGTATTCCTGATGAAAAGAAACAAAATAAACAGAAAACAGTTGGCCTCCACATTGTCTTACAGTGAAATTTACTGCATGCACACAGCCTCCGATCCCCTCTTCAGTATGTCATTCTTAGATGTGAACATAGAACCAGTTGCCAACAGTCAACTGAGAAAAGCCTCCAGCAGGAAGAGAGACCACAGCAAATAAATAAACAGAAAAGTGAATAAGAAAATGAGACTGTCAGGAAAAAAAAGAAACCTTCAAGAAAATATAATCAGTACCCTCAGAGAGTTGAGTATATTTTGCATCTGTAAAATAATGCAATGGTGTGAATAAGGAAGAATAAAAGAATAAGAAAGCACCCTGAAAAATAAAATATTCAGTAGAAGGATTAACTGCAAATGAGGAAATCTCCAAGAAAATAGAATTAAAAGATAATGAGATGGAAAGTAGGAGAAAAAGATAGTCAATAGCAAAGGCCCAACACTTGACTTTTAGGAGCTCCCAAATTAGAGAACAGAAAAAGCCAAAGGGAGGAAATTATCAAATAAATTAAAAGGGAAAGTGCCAGGATGAAAACATGTGTTTCAAATTTGAAAGGACTCACAGAGTGCCCAGCACAAGGGATTAAACAAAGACTCACAGCAAGACACATCGCAATATAATTTCATACTCTAGTTTGGCTCCCTCAACTCATTGTAATCTCTTTTTACCCTTGTTTTTCTTTATTTAAGAGGCTAGAAAGATTAAACACTTGCTTTTCTAAACTCCTTTGTAGGTAGGTTTGGCCAAGTGTGATAAAGTGCTAGCCTGTAAATTTTTAGTGGAAGTGTGTTGAAGAATTTCTGAGAAAACTTTTGTTTTCTGATATAGGCTATACCTTTGTTTCCTCCTTCCCCCTCTGCCTTTTCCTGTATGGAATGTGAGTAAGATGGCTGGAGCTACGATAGTCATTTCTTTCCATGGTGTCTCAGCTCTGATATGCTTGAACTGCTGATTCAATGATGTCAGCAACTACCCATCTTTGGATTTCTTGTGATGTTGCAGGGGTAGGGAGATTCCCTATTTGATTAAGCTACTATATAATGTTGGATTTTCTTTTACGTGCAACTGAACACCATCCTAACTCATATACTTCCAGAGGGCGAAAAAAAAAATTCACGTATGAAGGTCAGATTTATATGGTCACAACAATGGCACCAGATTTCTCAATAGCAACATTAGAAACTAGAAGATAGTAGAGCAATAACTGAATAATTCTGAAGGAGAGTAATTTACAACCTTGAATTTTATGCTTGGCCAAAATATTAGTCAGATGTGACTGATAGAGATATTTGTTTTAAATATTTACATTCATGCACTCTTTCTCAGGAAGCTAGTAGAAGGTGGGCTCTACCAAAGTGAGAATGTAAACTAGGAAATAGGGAGATGTCTGACTCTTTGTGAACCTATGGACTATACAGTTCGTGGAATTCTCCAGGCCAGAATACTGGAGTGGGTAGCTGTTCCCTTCTTCAGGGCATCTTCCAAACCCAGGAATCGAACCCAGGTCTCCCACACTGCAGGCGGATTCTTTACCAGCTGAGGGAAGCCCAGGATCTAGAAACTAGCTCTAATAGAGAAGAGAGGCAAAAGAAATTCCTAGGCTAGACCAGAAGTTCAGTGCAGATTAAAGCACGGGCACATGATTTCTCGTGGGCATAACCACAGGGAAGAACAAATTGTTTTATAGGTTCGACTTTAAGAAAAGTTACATTTATAATGTTTTTAGAGTTCTTGGAGTGTGGGGGAAGATTTAACCGGAGATTGAAAAAGAACAATAAAGTGCATGCAAATAAATTAAAAAAAAGAAAAGTTATTACAGCAAGGAAATATAATTGTAGTATAGGGCTTTAATCAGTAAGCAATATGTATTTTAGTCATTATAAAAACAATTATGATAATAGCCCCAAATTATGTTTCAAGCATATGGGGTGGAGGAGATGAAGTGGATATAAAGCGAAAATTCTCATACCATGTAGGATACCAAAATATCAGTATACACACATGATTTAGAAAGTGTGGCGTTAATGCCAGAAGCAGAAGCTGAATGAGCGTAATGTGATCACATCTGGGAATGAGAGAGCCTTGATGGTGGGGTGACCGTGAGAGAGTTTGCTACAGGACAGCTGTGTTTTTGAGTCCTTGTGTACTCCTTGACTAGATGCATGTATTACTTTGACAAAAATAAGAAGAAAAAGAAAGCTCAGAAGTAGAGGAGTTCTGAAACCTTTTATACTTAAGACTTTCCTGAACAGTGTTCTTTCACATTGGCATTTCTTTGCACATTTACTTTACTCTTTCTGAAATGTTGCTCTTCTTTTTGTCTTTCTGGACAAGTCTTACTGCTTCCATATCATTTGGCTAAAGTGAAGCCATCCATTATCTTCCTATGCAGAGTTAGGGTTTCCCTTCTTGGTGCCACAGAGTTTTGTGCAAACTTCTTTTATATGATATATCTTTTGGCAGTTATTTGTTTGCAAGTTTATCTCCCTCTGTCTGTCAGCAGTTTGAGAGTTGGGAAGTGATGGCTTTAATTTTTGCCTCCTCTGCAGCACTTAGCATACAGCCTAATCATAGCTGATGCTCAGTGAAAGTTGAATGAAGAATGGATGTAGGATACAATTAGGAAACCTGTGTTCAGATCTGGCTTTTGCCTTTGCCCCTTTCCTTGATCAAAGCATTTAAAAACTGGGTGTGATGAGCTTCAAGTTCTCTATGAATTTGAAAATCTATTTTTAAAAAAAATTAACGGCCCTAAACTTGCAATTAAAAAAGCTATGTATAATAAGAGTTCTTCTTAACTAATGGGCAGCTGCTATATAACACAGGGAGCCCAGCGTGCTGCTCTGTGATGACCCGGATGGGTGGGATGGGAGTGGAGAGGGAGGTGTGTATATAATAAACAGGGAGGGAATGTATATATGATAATGATTGATGCGCAATGTTGTATGGCAGAAACCAACACTGTAAAGCAATTATCCTCTGATTAAAAAAAAGACTGCTTCCTACATCTTTAGCCTCCCTAGCTTTTATTGCAGTTTGTAATTATTTTATATTTTCACTTAAAAAATCTATTTTCTCTATAGACAGTATGCTTTCAGAAGACTTGTCTGTCCTGTCCAGCATGTTTCCTAGTATTTTATTTAATTGACTAAATATACTAGTTTGGGGTGTACAATATTATGATTTAGTATTTTTATACATTGTAAAATGACTACCATGAGAAGTCTAGTTATCATCTGTCACCATATAAAGTTATTATATTATTTACTATATTTCCTATGCTGTACATTATATCCCTGTGACTTATTTATTTTATAACTAGAAGTTTGTACCTCCTAATCTCCTTTACTCTGTCTCACTCGTCTTCCCATCTCCCTCCTCTCTGGGAACCACCAGCTTGTTCTCTGTATCTTTGAGTCTGTTTCTGTTTTGTAATGTTTATTTGTTTTGGTTTTTAGATCCCACATATAGATGAAGACATCATATTTGAAGACAAATATGGTATTTGTCTGTCTCTGTCTGACTTATTTCACTTAGCCTAATACCCTCTAGGTCCATCCACGTTGTCTTAAGTGGCAAGATTTCATTTTTTGTTTAAATGGCTGAGTAATAATAGTCCATTGTATACTATATATCATATCTCTTAATCCATTTATGTATTTCTGGACAATTAGGTTGCTTCCTTATCTTGGCTGTTTTAAATAACGCTGCAGTGAATATAGTGAATATAGGGGTGAATGTATCTTTTCAAACTAGTGCTTTTGTTTTCAGAAAAATACTCAGAAGTGGGATTGATAGATCGTATGGTAGTTCTATTTCTAATCCTTTGAGGAACCTCCACACTCTTTTCCATAGTGGCTACAGTGGTTTACATTCCCACCAACAGTGCAAGAGGGCTCCCTTGTTTCCACATCCTTGCCAGCAACTGTCATTTGCTGTCTTTTTGCGAATAGCCGTTCTGACAGGTGTGAGGTGATATCTCCTTGTGGTCCCAGCATTTGACAGAGAGACTTGCATATAGAGACACACAGTGAGCATTTGTTTAGTAAATACATCCTGACATTAATTATGGGTGCGGTGAAGACCCTATTTTTCTCCCAGACATTTTAGAAAAATGTCTTTAAAATAACTGAAATTTGTCCTTGTCAGCGCTTATGTAACACCACTTCTGTCTGCATACTTGGTTGGTTTTACATTTTCTGTGTATTCAGCGCTGTTTCACTCCTTTAATTACTTCTTCAGAATTTCTTTCATGAGGGCTTTCTGAGTTAATCTCTTCTTCCAAAGCTCAGCAACTTAGTGTTTGAGGGTTGTGATTTATATAAGACTTTTTTTTTTTTTCTGAGTTAAACTAAATGATTTGGGGCAGTTTTTGTGGCTTGATAAAACACCATACATTTTAACGAGTCAAAATCAAATATACAAGCTGGCTTTCCCTTTAATACATGCAAGTAAAAAGTCAAGGACTTGTCAAAATTTATTTTAGGTTTTGCCAAATCTAACATTTTGAAATGCAGCTTAAATGTTTAGCCAAATGTTTAACCAAATACCAAACATCACTGCATTTATTCCTCTCCTGCTTAATTTGCCGTTTGGCAAGAGACTGAATGAAAGTCTTTTTCTAAACTATTCAGTATTTCTAAAGAATTTGCAGCCTTTAACAGTAGCCTCTTATTTCCCTGGATGTATGTTCAGATTCCAAAGTATTCATTGTCATTATTCCAACTTTTTGCGGCAACTTCAAGTCATTCATCTATCTGCATCTGCGCCCTCCCTCCCTCCCTGGCTCCCTTCCTCCCTTGCATCGTCTCTCTTTCTCCTTCAATGCCATGAGTGGCTAAAAGATTTAGGCTATGGCCTACTTTCCAAGGGAACGTGAAGCAGGAATGGATCTAACTATTTATGAGTACATACTGTGTGTTTCAAGGAAGACACATGTCAGGACTTCCCTGGTAGTCCAGTGGTTAAGAATCTGCCCTCCAAGGCAGGGCATGAGGGTTTGATTCACGGTGGGGGAACTGAGATCCCACACACCAAGGGGCGACTAGAGACGCTTGAGTGCTGTGACTACTGAGCCTGTGCTCTAGCGACTGCTCTGAAACCAGAGGAAGCCCGCCTGCTGCCCCAGGACCCAGTGCAGCCAAACAGACAAACAACAGCAACAAAAAGAAACAAAGCCACACCTGTCAAGGACCTGCTGAGACTAGGCGTTGTGTCAAGGGCTCTATGTGTATTTTAACTCTCACAGCGACCTCGTGATATGACCTCCCCCCCATTTTACTGGCATGCTGAGGAATACGCAATTTGTCCAGTTAGAAAGCTTGTGTGTTGGGACTCCCCTGGAAGTTAGGTGGTTAAGACACTATGCTTTCACTGCAGGAGTAGCAGGTTTGACCCCTAGTGAGGGATCCCGCCTGCCGTGTGCTGCAGTCTCTAAGTTTAGAGGGAGCTCTTGAAACCAGGTCTGACTAGAGCAGCATGCATCCTGCCTTCCTTGCATATCAGCTACTCTCTGAGAACTTCAATAGCAGTGTATTTATGCTAATGCTGCTTGAATTAAGCCTTTTTAAAAAAAGATTGATAATGTCAGAGATTTCCCTTGATCTCAGCTATGTATTTTTTAGTTTTAGAAAGGCTAATATTTCATTAATATGAAGCTGAGAGTTTTTGTAAATACATTGAGTGAGAGAATAAGGAGTCAAAAGATTTTGACAGCATTCAATGAAAAATTAAACTTCAAGGATAAAATTTAGTAGGAACAAATGTGAGGTATTGTATACAGGCTACAAAGAAACAGTTGCACAAATGAAGAATTGGTGAGATATGGCTTGGCAACATTTCTTATGGGAAACTTATGGGATTTTATCATGGTCAGCTCAATGTGAGTAGTGATGTAATTAGGCTGCTTTTTGACTGCAAAATAGGTAGAATTAGGGAGGTGAAACATCTCAGTTTGTTTCATTCTAAATTCTGTTCAGGTGGCGCTAATGGTAAAGAATCTGCTTGCCAATGCAGGCGACACAAAAGCCACAAGTTCAATCCCTGTATCGGGAAGATCCCCAGGAGAAGGAAATGGCAACCCACTCCAATATTCTTGTCTGGAAAATTCCGTGGACAGAGGAGCCTGTCAGGCTGCAGTACATGAGGTCACGAAGAGTTGGACGTGACTGAGCATGCACACACACTCACTCTGTTCAGACTGCATTTGAAATAGCCAGTGTGGTTTAGGCAGAGTTTAAACAGTTATGTGAACATAAAAAGGTGAATTTAGGCTGGGAGAGTCACAGAGTTGAGTAGTGGGTCCTATTTGTGTTCCTGGATCAAAACTCTGTTCTCTCCAACAGAAACAGAACTGACAAAATGTATGTATGTATATAGGAAGAGAAATTTACTTTAAGGAATTGTTTAGATCAAACAATTTAGAACAAACAATGTGAGGCTTAGTTAGATCAAAATTGCAGGATAGACCAGCATGCTGGAGACTTAGGGAAGAGTTGCAGTTTGAGTCCAAAGTTGGTCTGCTGGCAAAATTCCCTCTTCTTCCTGAGAGGTTGGTCTTTTCTATTAAGGCCTTCAGTTGACTGGATGAAGCCCTCCCACATTATGGAGAGTATTCTGCTTTCCTCTAAGTCTATATTAAATACTAATATCATCTAAAAAAATCTTCACAGAAACATCTAGAACAATCTTTGACCACACATCTGCATACCATGACATGGTTAGGTTAATCATCACAACATTCTTGAATGAATTAATTGAAAAAGAACATTCTTGAATGAATTAATAAGAAAGAGACCATTCTTGAATGAATGAATTCATAAAAAAATGAGTGAACAATATGTAGACAGTTGAAGATGTGTATGTATAGCTGGAAAGGAGAAGACTCAGGAAGACTCAAAGTGATGGCTATGCTTAAATATTTGAGGGACTTGAGATATTAGGTTTAGCTGAAGGCTGGGATGAGTCTTGAGACAGAAAACGAGTATAGATAGAAAGTTTGTATCAGAACAATTGAACCTACCTTGTAATTCCTTTGAATGTCATTGCCTAGGCAGTTACTTCCTGGTAGGAGATCAGTATATTCTTCTGTCAAACAACTGAATAGCTCTAAAGGAAAGATTTCCATATGCTGATATCTGAAAGTCCTCCAGTGCATGCAAGTCACCTCCCAACCCAATCACCCAAAAGTGAAATTCTTATGTCAATAATTTCCCTCATGCTCACAAAGGTTCTGATCAGGATTATAATACTTTATTCCTAAAAACAAATAGGAGGGGAAATAATTATGATAATTTACCTAACATTTAGACCCACTGCTAAGTGATTTACAAGTGTTATTGCATTTAGTCCTCACAGCAGCTCTGTGAGGTAGGTACTAGAAGCATCATCTCCACGTTCCAAATGTGGAAACTGAAGCATACGTTAGGAAACTTCCCCAAGGTCACATAGTTTTTATGTGATTAAGCTAAGATTTTAATCCTGACAGGCATACTAATAAGCAAGATATTTTTGGGAGTTATTTTAAAAAAACCTTCAGATTATAATATATCCACCATTGGGAAGAATAGAGGAAAAGATCCTCAAGGTTTTATTTTAAAGTGTTTACTTAGGATTGGTAATTATATTCCCTACAGAGGTAATTTTCAATATGAACCTAACAAATAGTTTATGGTGAAAGGCAAAATTTACTGAATGTTTTGGCTGCTAATCTGATTTCATATCAGATTAGGACACTGATTCTCAATCTTGGATCTGTGAATGCCAAGGGATACACAAAAACAATGTGAATCTTTTAAAATTGTTTTCACTATTTCAGAAAAGCTAATGAAATTTCATGTTTGCTTTTACTAAGGATGTATAGATTAACCAAAACATCAAGTTTTTGTCTTTGCTTAAATATCAACCCCTTATTTTTATCACTGGATAATTTGTGCCAATAAAAATAGCCAGCTGCTAGGTAGACATTTCTAATTTTTATTTCACCTTGTGTTTTTCTTTCTTCTCTGTATGCTTTTTTCCTTCTTGATTTTATTTTTATTTATTTTATTTCCCCCAATATAAAAAATTGAAATATACATACAGACAATGGGGATCATCATAAGTATACAGCTCTTTGAATTTACAAAGTAAAACCAATGCAACTATCATTCAGAATAAGAAATAGAACATTCCTAGTACTCAGAGACACCCCTTGTACATCCTTCCAGTTGGTAGTGGATACATACATATTTTTGTTTAATATAAAAGTTGGAATGGTATAGCTGGGTAATAGTGTATGCATTTGTTTCACTTTTTCCAGAGTGGCTGTTCAAAATTTACACTCCAACTAGAAATATATGAATGCTATCCTAACCATTGTTTAGTATTAGCATTTTTAATTTTAGCCATTCTAGCAATTGTATCTTTTCTTATCTGTGATTTGTCTTTTCACTTTATTAATGCTGCCTTTGATGAATAGGAGTTGTTAAGTATTAGTAGTTTACCAATCTTCCCCTTTGTATTTAACACTTTTTGTGTCCAATTTAAGACATTTTATGTACATCAAGGTGATGAGTTATTTCTCTGAGTTAACTTTTAGAAGTTTTGTTATTCTTTTATAGTTCGATCTATTATTTATTAGGAATTGGTTTTTAGAAATGATATGAGGTTTATGTCAGTTTTCATTTCTTCAGATTGACATTCTATTGAACTAGTACCATTTATGGAAAAGATCATTCTTTTTCTACTATTCTGCAATGTAACTTTTAGAACATATATGTAGGCCTATTTTGAACTCTCTTTCATTCCACTGATTCATGTATTTATCCCTGTGCCAATTCAACATTGTCTTATTTACTGCAGTTATCTGAATTTTTGATCACATACCTCTCCCCATCTCTTGAAGATTCTCTTGATATTTTTTCCTATATTGATTTCATAATCATCTTGTTTATTTCCACAAAAAGTCTTCTGGAATTTTTCTGGAATTATGTTGAATCTATAGAAAAATACTGATAAGTTGATGTATTTTCAATATTTACTCCATGAGCATGGTATATCTCTCTAAATGTTTGTTTTCTTTAATTTTTTCCAGCTTGCTTGAGGTGTAACTGACAAATAAAAACGGTATATATTTAGGTTGTAAAGCTTGATTTTTAAGATGTACATGTGATGATTTAATAGGTATGTACATAAATATTTCAAATAGTGTTCTCTTTAGAGATCTTGTACATCTCTTATTAGTTTTATTCCTAAGTATTTTATATTTTAAATTTTATTATAAATGTCATCATTTGAAACATTTTCTATCCTTTTTTTGCTGCTGTATCTAGAAACAATTGAACTTTTAAAATTTGACCTCAGATTAAATATTCTTACTATCTTTCCTTATTGACTCTGATAGTTTATCTGTATCCCTTTGGGTATTCTGCACCATAGCAGCAGTTTTATTTCTTCCTTTTCATTGCTTACATCTTTTATTTCTCTTCCTTGTCTACTGCACTGGCTAGAACTTCCTTTAAGCTGTTGAAAAGCAGCGGTGTTAGTGGCACCTTTATTTAGTTTCTAGTCTCAAGGAGAAAGCTTCACTTACAATTAAGTGTAATGATTGCTGTAGATTTTTATTTTTTTCTCATAAACTGAACACATTTGTGTCATAAGCACTGAGATCAAGAAATCAGCCCTGGTGAAGCTCTTCCCTTACTCATTTCCACACACTAGTCCCGAGGATTACCACTCTGCTAACTTCTAAATGCTTTAAGTTTTTTTTTTTTAATAGAAGCATTTTTTAATCTGTCTAAGGCAATTCCATTTTACTGCTAGTTTGCCAAAGTGTATTTTTTTAAACTCATGAATTGGTATTGAATTTTATAGAGTGCTGTTCTTGCATCTATTGAGACGATTATATAATTTTTCTCCATCATACTGTTACTGTAATAAATTACATTGCATTACTAGAATAGACCGTACTTAATCCTACCTTTTATACTATAGGATTTGATGTCCTGATACTTCCTGAATTCAAGAGTCTTGCCTTCATGTTCATGACTAGGATTTGCCTTTAATTTTGCTTTCTTCATTTTGCAAAATTAAAATGTTTTTGTGCGGTTTTGGTATTAATGTTATCCTGGTCTCAAAAAACATTTGGAGTATTTCCTGGTTTTCTGTTCTATGAAAGATTAGTTGTAATATTAGTGTCATTTCTCTTAAGGATTTGGATGAACTGGAAGATGAGTATACCAAGTTGTCTATGGAGTGATTAGAACGGGCAGGAAATGGAGGCAGGGACTTTCCTTGGCTTGTGATGATGGCGTTGATGGCTAGGTTGGTGGAAAAGGAGGGAAAGGACCAATGATAGCGATATTAGCAGCATCTTGATTCACGTAGCGTTTTATAGCTTAAGAATTGCTTTCACTTGATCTTTACAGTGGTCTTAAGTAGAAGATGTAAAGAAAGGATGAACTGAAGATAACTGTAAGGTGTTACTGAGGGTTTGCTATGTCACTGATGTAAGGATGTCAAATTATTTCTATTTTCTTCTTTTTTGAGAAGGATTGCCAAACATATCTGTTATTTTCTTCCTTGAACCACCTTTTAATGAAAGAAGAAATATTAAAACAAAGGTAAAGAAGTGGAGATCTGTTATCCCTAAAATAATAGGCTGTGAGTATGTGATCACTACATTATTTTCAGATTTCTAAACTTCTATTTATTGTATAGTCTAATAACAAATTTAGAACTTCTATGGCAATTATTTCATAGAAGAGACTTGGTAGAACAAGTGTTAGTATCATACCTTTAACAATTAATTTTTTGATAGATTACTCCTAACATAATACTACATTTTGGGAAGAGGTATTGGAATAAAGGGCAATGGTGTTGAAAATACTAAGAAAATAATCAGCAAAAGCAGAATATGAACCACTTAAACATGTAACTGTTTGGGAAAGCAAATGCACAAACAAATTATCGTAGCTAACCTTAAGAGAAGAAAATTGAGAAGTGAGGAAATATGGCAGGGAACACAGGGAACAAGTGAATTCTGGTAAAAATGAGGAAGCGTCGGTAAGCAAAAAGCAAAACAAAAACAAAAACCTACTTGTTTGAGTTCTGTATAGTTGATAAAATTATCCTAGATACTTCTGTAACAGAGCCATAAAAAACTCTTCTAGTACAGGGTAACCTCATTTAAAGCATTTGTATTTTCCAGTGAGGAGGACCAGGCACAAAGTTAGGGCAGAATGGCTTCAAGTCCACCTCAGGAGTTCCTAGGTTGCCAGCCATAGAAACCAGCTCCAGCTAAGGAAGAGGAAAAGAATTTGATTGGTGTGTTTTTGAGTGTCTTCCAGAAGGGGCTAGAGACCAGGCTGGGGCCGCAATGGGTGTCCAAGCAGTTGGGTCCTCTCGTAGTCTTGGTAGAGCTCCAGTTCAGCAACTTTATCTTTTCATTCTTAAACCTTCTACTTCAGATGTAAATTTTGGAGAGTCTCGCTGGCCTTGCTTGCGTTATTGCCCATCCCTGTTTAGGAGGAAGCCAGGGCATGCTGATTTATAGTCCCAGTAAGAATGCATACAATAGGGAAGAGGCTATTCTCTGGAATTAAATGAGGTGCTATTATCAAAAGAAGGAAGAGATGGAATCTAGGCAGCCAGATTCCTACAAATAAATGTTCATTATATAGTCCAAGTTCAGGTGCATGTCTAAGTAAAAGAACTCCTGATTTAGATATAAATACGGGTCAAAATAGTACTTCTTTTTCGGTTTCTAAGGTAGTTTCTGCTTTTTCCAGCTTCTACTGAATAAGTCAATGAGTTCATAAATCTGCTTTATGTCAAGCCCTTTTTCTTCTGTTCCCAACTTTCCTTCAGACATACAGTTATATGTAAACAAATTTCCAACAACTGTGACTTCCAGCTTTCATTTGGCTTCTAAGCAAGGATATCCCAACTATTCTCTTCCACTTTGTCTTAGCACTGAGTGCTTCTGGAATTAAGACTGAAGCTCTCAGACTTCTTTAAACACTGTATTAAAGTGAAAGTGAAAGTCGCTCACTGTGTCTGACTCTTTGTGACCCCATGAACATGGAATTCTCCAGGCCAGAATACTGGATGGGTAGCTGTTCCCTTTTCCAGGGGATCTTCCCAACCCAGGGATCAAACCCAAATCAAATCTCCTGCACTGCAGGCAGATTCTTTATCAGCTGAGCCACCAGGGAAGCCCTAAACACTGTATAAATAACCCAATTTTTGGAGTTCATTTTCCATATACAGGCTCGAGTTAAAGGCTGTTATGAGTCCATGAGCCAAACTATAAAGGATGTTAAAATGTTACTGGAATAGATGAAGAACATGGCATTAGTTAGCTCAGTTTTCCCAATGTGGCAAAATCTAAATTTGTCTCTTTCCCACCAAAGTAAAAATTATCTTGAAGTAGAAACTATTACAATTGAGCAGTGCCCATCCATTGTGAAGTAAGTTTTGAAACTAATCAAAGAATATGGATTTGAAGAGGAAACCAAATTGTTTGCTTATCTAAGAGCCATATACCTATCTGGTTCTGTGAGTGTCTTAAGCTGTCTAACAGCTCATTAGCACTGGTGCTCCCTGCCTGAAATCACCTGGCGATAGAGTGTGTGGTGGTGTGGGAGAGTGGAGACGTTACTCAGCAAAAGGTCACATGGCTAGTAATTGCAAAATCTAAATTCAGGTTCTAGTCCTATGTAACTCCAAAGCTCATGCTTTTTCTTTCTCCAAGGGAAGCTTAGAAGCTATATAAAATCTGTTATTCACTTTTGTGTCCTATGGTTTGACTCAGTAGCTATTACAGAATGTGCTAGGAGGAAGGGTTAGTGGAGGAAACCATGTGAGCAAAGGCACCAAGCATGAAAGCTCATGTATATTTCACTTAATGACATGTAGTCCAGTGGTTTGAATATAAGAGTGTGTGAAAGAGATTATGTGATGTCATTTTGAAAGTTATATTGAGGTGGGATCATGAAACCCTTCGATGATTAGGTCAAAGGATTTTAGATATTTTCAATAGTCAGGGTGAAGCCCCTGAAGATTTTTGAGCATTGAAGTGGCAGGATCACAGTTGTGCTGTAGAAATGTTAATGTTGGAAGTAGTAGATAGAATGAACTGGGGGTTAAGAGATTAAAGGTAAGGAGACCTGTTAGGTGTTTGCAAGAAATTAAGAGTGAGTACTTGATAATCTAAACTTTGGGATGGATTAGAGTGGAATTGGAAAAGGGGGTATACTTTTGATAAATATTTTGCTGTCAGACTTTAAGTTAGCAATACCTTGATATGATGGCAGGGAGGGAGGGAAACTTTAATAATCACTTTGAAATTTAAAGCTTACAAGATTGAGAGAATGACAACATGCCAACCACAAGGAAAATGTCAAGGGGTGAAACTTTTTTCCGCAAGGTAGGGAAAAATTGGTTTAGTTTGCAGAGATGTTCAGTCAAGGACATCACTGGCAGGGCCTGGAAATGCATGATTGGTCTTTGGAAGAAGGTCAAAGATTGATACAGAAATTTGAGAGGCACTCACATGGGAAACCAGGAAAAGAAAAAAAAAATCACTATCTAGAGGTCAGCCGATATATGAATGAATGGTACAACCCACATGGAATATAACGCTAACTGTTAGTTCCTAACAAGGATTGCCTCTCTGTTCCTTGTGACAGCTGGGTCTAGGGATAGAGAATTCTGTACCATACTGTTCTTTCCATCTGGTCTAGAAATACTGGGTGAGCTCTCTGGAGACATTTGTGAAGAATTGATAACTAAATTCAAGGGAGATGAATCCTGTTTTTCCTTCTTTTTGTCAGCTTCTCCATTTTTGCATTGTCTTTCTTTCACACTCCCCTTCTACCTAACTAGTTTCTGTATTCTCACACTTATTGCTTCAGAGATTTGTACAAATTTTTGGTGGTGTGGTGTACAAGAAAACTAGAATGGATTGCAACATTTGGATGTTAAGTGGAAAGATGAAAGCAGTGCTTGAGAATAATTTATTATTCTGTATTAAAGGTCCTAGCATTTCCCTACACTTGAGTTGTACTTTGTCTTTTTGATAGCTGAATGGCATTCATAGTATTTAGTTGCATTAAGCAGGACATATGAACAAGCTGGACTAGTTAGCATCATGAAAACATGAGACAATTTTTAAGACATGTTTACCTTAGCAGAATAATGACATCTTTGTTCAGATGACTATTAGACAAAAATAAAAATGTTTAAAAGCATAGGAGCTTGGTTTTTAGCTGTCTTAAGTCTACCTTTATGCTTCTTTTTGTTGATATTATATAAATAACACAGATGTTCTGCTTTAAATGTTGCCTTAAAAAAAAAGTCAGTGCTGATTTTGACTATTGGAGGAGAGCCTGTCGTGTTTTTCCGCTGTGAAACTTGCTCTGTGCTTTCTTTTTAAAAATAATCCTTTTACAAATACAATTCTGAAATGCTTTGTTCCCTTTTTATGCATAAGAGCATGCTCACTGGAAGCATATTGTGTGTGAAGATTGTCACTTGTTCAATTTTGTGCACTGATGGTGAGCAGAAAATCTTTTTAACCTTCTTCTTTGAAAAAATGATTTATACAACACCACTTCAGAAATTCAGTGTTAACGGTAAAATTACTTCTAGAGCTATTACAATGAAGAGTAGTAGAAAACCTATGTTAAAAATGAATAATGCATTTATTTTCATCCTTGGCTCCACTCCCCCACCAGCTTCTTATTTGGCTACTAAAAGAGATGCAGTAAGATTCCCCAAAAGTGTTAATTCTTTTTCTGGAGCTAGTCCAGTAGCATGTCAAAAGAATTTTGAAAAGAACATTCACTTATGTATAACAGCTTTGGAATATGTAATAGGATATACTAGTATCCTTTTAAAAGGAGCATGGGTAGATCATGAAGAACACAAAAGAAGTGTGTGAACTACTTTATTGTTGTTCATGATTAAACCAAAATTGTTTGCATGTGAACAGATTTAATTGTTTACAAAATCTATATAACACTATCAATAGAATGGGATAATGGGGGAGGGAGACATGAAGGCTTTCAGCCTGATTGTGATTCATGGCTGTTCCTCTAATAAATAGCTCTCCCTAAATATAATCTGAAAGAAAAATAGCAATGAAAACAATTTGTTACTTATAGACAACTGAAAATAATTCTGTAGATTCTACATTTTAAACTGTAGGGTAATCTGGATCAGGGGAGTAATGAGAGTTTACATGATGAATAAGGTGTGTCTAGATTCTTCAGGAGGATCAGTGACAGGGTAACTATATATCTCTTTTTTTAAAGAAATTGCCCTTCTTAAAAATTTGATTTACTATCCAAAGGAAATTTTCTTTTAAGTGATTATATGAAAAGAATAGGAAAGATATAGCTATCTTTTTTGAGGGGGAGGGTTTCCTAGCCCAGAGTTGAGTTTATTACAGTTTTCAGTTTTTGATGCAATCAATATCATCATTTTCTCTCTCTTTTAAAATTTTATTATTATTATTTTATACTGTTTATAACTTAATACTCAGCTTCTATTTCCAATTGCTTTTATAGGTTTTCACTTAACAGTGGTCAGATATGTATGGGTCTTTAACAGCATGTAGGACTGGGTTGTTTAGGGAATGTGCCTGACTGTTGTGGCAGTCCATTGCTCCAGCCTCTGGTCTCCTGTTCTTTGAAACTCTTCTCCTAGTGTCCTCCAGAGGGATATTTCTTTTATTTTGTTTTGTTTTATTTTTTTTTTTCCATTTATTTTTATTAGTTGGAGGCTAATTACTTTCTAAACTATAAGTTCAGTCATGTCAGTTGACTACTTTAGATTCTTGACAGACTTTTCCTTTAGGAGGCTCTTCATAAGTTAAATCCCTGTTTGCTCCTCCCAACCGTCTCTTATAAAATTTCCCACCTTCCTCACTAAATTTACTAAATTTTTGCTGAACATCCCATGATGATTCATGATGTTAGCCTTTACACAAATTCTTCCTAATGTTTGTATTATCTGACACCAACTTTATACCTCATTTCACCTGGTCTTTCTTGGTAGCTCAGATGGTGAAGAATCTGCCTGCAGTGTAGGAGACCTGGGTTGGATCCATGGGCCAGGAAGAACCTCTGGAGAAGGAAATGGCTACCCACTCAGTATTCTTGCCTGGAGAATCCCATGGACAGAGGAACCTAGCAGGCTACAGCCCCTGGATCACAAAGGGTTGGCCGTGACTGAGTGAATAAGCATGCATGCTACTCTACCTGGAAAATAGTTTTTTGTTTTTTTTTTTTTCTCTTCATAACACAATTCAAGTGCTCATCTTATTCTTTATGAATTGTCCTCCATACTCCTATAGGTTGATTTGGTCTGTATCTTTTGCTTTTGTGTCTTCACTGTACCTGACATAGAATTTTGTCAAAACACCAGTAACACTTAAAAAATTTTTTTTCCAAGTTTGTGTCTCTTTTTTAAACTCTCTTAGTCAACTTTTTTAACCCAAGTAGTGTTTCCAAATTCCCCCCAAATATTAATCTTTGGGATTCAGAAATGAGAAGCTATAATTCTTAGAAACTCTGGAGAATTCTTTAAATCATAGGTTGTTCTTAAAATATTTCCTCTAGTCTTCATATGCTATATTATTATTATTATGAATATCTTGAAAATTTGTTTAATATATGCAGAATATTAAGTTTAGTTGTGTTTATAAAGAACTGTAGCCTACAGGGACTAATCAAACACAGAAAAGCACCAGTGAATTGTTACTGGGTTTTTTTAATAAAATAACATTCAAGCAACTAACAGTACTGTAAAGAACCACATGTCAAAATGCCAAAGCAAGGACTTATTTTGCTTCCAAAACTTGTTATTTCTTGAAACACCATGCATAAGATTTGTATATTTTATGCACATAAATGTATTTATATCAATATTTATTTTATTTGCAATAGTGATACACTCAGCATAAAACAGGGTCATGAACATATGCTTAAAAATTTTAATTGCAGTATATTAGTCAAATATACAACAAATATTCATTACTTTTATAGATTATACTCCATTTAAAGTTATTAGGAAAAATGGCTATATATATTCTTTAATTTACATTATATTAATTGAATTTTTATCAGGTGTTTTTGATTTATTTCAGTTGTGGGGAACTTTTACTAGTGTGTATATCTGTGGCTGATTTAGGGGATGTGAAACTAGTGGAAAAGGATTTTACCACATATAGATTTGTCAAAAACAAATAAAGCTATTAATTTGAAGCTTGTCATTAACATATTCTCCGCTGAAAAAGAGCAATCAAGCAAATTTAATCTACTCATACAAAATTAACTTTGTCCCTTGAGTCATTTAACATAATTGGGATATTTCTTTTCGGTTGTATAAAACACTTTCATTATTTTGTAGAGATAAAAAAGGAAGTCAGAAATAAGAATCTTATATTTATAAAAACCTAGAATTATTGATATGTTTTATGTATTGAAAACTTGAGTTAGATGGTAGAGAACTTGGTTTATGTTGAAGTCATACATGTGAAACAAAGACTTCAGCAAGAGGATAGGACTTTCAGGTTACTTGGAGATTTAAGATATATTAGAAATAAGAATGGAGAAGGCAGTAGCACCCCACTCCAGTACTCTTGCCTGGAGAATCCCATGGACGGAGTGGCCTGGTAGGCTGCAGTCCATGGGGTCGCAAAGAGTCAGACACGACTGAGCGACTTCACTTTCACTTTTCACTTTCATGCATTGGAGAAGGAACTGGCAACCCACTCCAGTGTTCTTGCCTGGAGAATCCCAGGGACAGGGGAGCCTGGTGGGCTGCTGTCTATGGGGTCGCACAGAGTTGGACACGACTGAAGTGACTTAGTAGCAGCAGCAGAGATAAGAAAGTTTATAAAACATGAATAACTGAGAGACGATGACTGGACATTAAAAAAAAAATAAACCAGTGATTTAAAATACAATTAAAATGATTATTTCATGAGGTAAGGAAAAAAGACAAAGAGAAATGAGAGAAAAAAGATGTATGTGATATATTTGGGAATCTAACATTCTAGTCATAGATATTCTAGAAAGGGAAAATAAATAGAAGAAACAATAATAAAAAACAAACATTTCCCTGAAATGAAGACAAATTTAAATCTTTCATGGAAAGTCAGAGAGTGTTGTTGACCTGAAACAAATAAACTACTAGTTATTTCTGTAGCAAAATGGGTTTATTTGGGATCAACAAAGTATTGGAATTTGGGGATGGATTTCCCTGGTGGCTCAGTCAGTAAAGAATCTGCTTGCGGTGCAGGAGACCTGGGTTTGAGCCCTGGTTTGGGAATATCCCCTGGAGGAGGACATGGCATTCTTACCTGGAGAATCCCCAAGGACAGAGGAACCTGACGGATTTCAGTCTGTGGGGTCGCAAAGAGTTGGACATGACTGAGCCACTGAAGACAGCAAAACCATGGTGAGATACACATTCAAGTCCCACACAGCAGAGATAGAACTGTTTTGAAGAGGTGAAAAGGAAACTGAGAGGTATATAGTAAACAAAGAGTCCATTGAAGGAACTGAAATTTGGAAATATAGTGGCTTTTCATTGGTGGAGCTCTTGTCAGGCAAGAAGAGGAAATGTTTTTTCCTTTTGGGCTGTGCTATCATCAAAGGTCCATCTAGTCAAAGCTATGGTTTTTCCAGTAGTCATGTATGGATGTGAGAGTTGGACTATAAAGAAAGCTGAGCGCTGAAGAATTGATGGTTTTGAGCTGTGGTGTTGGAGAAAACTCTTGAGAGCCCGTTGGACTGCAAGGAGATCCAGCCAGTCCATCCTAAAGGAAATCAGTCCTGAATATTCACTGGAAGGACTGATGCTGAAGCTGAAACTCCAAAACTTTGGCCACTTGAAGAACTGACTCATTTGAAAAGCCCCTGATGCTGGGAAAGATTGAAAGCAGGAGGAGAAGGGGATGACAGAGTATGGTATAGTTGGATGGCATCACCAACCCAGTGAACATGGGTTTGAGTAAACTCTGAGAGTTGGTGATGGACAGGGAGGCCTGGCGTGCTGCAGTCCATGGGGTCTCAAAGAGTTGGACACGACTGAGCGTCTGAACTGAACTGAACTGAACTGAACTGAACTGATCATCATAGAGTGTGAGAGCTCCCCCTTCTGGTCTCTTGTCTGTTCCAATGAAGTGTTTTAGTTTTTCAGTGTTAACAAAAACTATTGTGAGAAAAAACCGACACTCAGATATATCCCAGTGGAATTTCTAAATTCTATGGACAGAGACATTTTGTAAGATTTTAGATTGCAAAAGCAGATACTGTCTTTTCAGTCTGAAAGGAAAAAGAATCAAATTGACATTGTTCTTCTTGTCTGTAACAGTAGATGCTAAAAGGTAGTGGAGTCATTTATTTCAGAGTTCTGATGGTATTATATGTGTTCAACTTACAGATGTGTAACTATTTTTAATGGTACTGTGATATTGTGACTTGTAATGAGAAATTTTTGTATATATATTTGTTTTTTGTCCAGTTTCTACGGCAGACTTCTTAAAACCCTAGGAAATTCCTAAGAGATAAGAGCAATAAAGATATCTTTTGTGATGTTAATGAGGTGACTCGTGGATTGCACCTGAGGATAGGGATGGTTACAAGGAGACCCAACCAAGCAGTTAGAGTTTAAATTTCAGTCCTATCTCTGTGACCTCAGAGGAGAGGAGAGGGGCTAGTGGAACCAATCTCCAATGGCCAGTGATTTAATCAATCATGTTTATGTAATGAAGCCTTCATAAAATCCCACAAAGGACTGAATTTAGAGAGCTTCCAGGTTGGTGAATATGGGGTACTGGGGAGAGTGCTGTAGTGGAGAGAGCATGGAAATTCTGTGTCCTTTCCTCTCTGTATCTCTTTAGCTGGCTGTTTCTGAGCTATATCCTTTTATAATAAACCAGTTATCTAGTAAGTGAAATGAGTTCTGAGTTCCGTGAACTGCTCTAGCAAATTAATTGAAGTCAAGGAGGTTGTAGGAATGAACCTCTGACTTACAGCCAGTTGGTCAGAAGTACAGGTAACATCCTGGCCTTGTGATCTCGTTTGTTGCTGGTTGGTCAGAAGCACAGTAACAACCTGGGCTTTGGATTGGCACCTCTAGTGGAGGGCAGTCTTGTGGGACAGAGGTCTTCACGTGTGGAATATGATGCTATCTCTGGGTAGATAGTGTCAGAATTGAGCTGAATTAAGTTGAATTCTCAGACACCTTGCTGGTGTCAAAAAATTGTTTGGAAAAAAAAAAATTGTTTGGTATTGTGTAGGAAGCCCTCCTCCCCCTCCCTTCATACACATTGGACTTGGATGCAGGAACTCAAGAAAGGTACCAAGACAGACATTTCAGACAAAATTCCTAAAGAAAGTTCTTTAGCCAAGTGAGCTTGAATCAGAATAATATCTCAAGTAAAGGAAAGATTGATTTATATAACTGAAATAATTCAAAATTCTTATGTCATGAGGTGTAAATCTTGGAATTTTTTGTTTTTTTCATTTCTATTACCACTGTGTTCTATAGAAATTTTATTTTTTGGTGGATGAGCAGCATGCTCTTTAATAATATCCAATTCTATGTGTTTTTACTTTCTATTAAAATAGTTACATTCAAACTATTGAGACTTATTTCTGCTTTTTTTGTTTAAATAAAATCCATTGAAAAGTAATTACATAGTTGTAAAGTAATGATAAATTTTCAGTCATTACATCTCTGTGGTCAGAATCCAAATCAGGAAAATAGAATTTTATTAGGACTCTTAGAAACCCCAACTGTGCTGTATTCTAGTACTGTTCCCTGTGAAGGTAATTATTGTCTTGACTTCTAACACAGCATATTAGCTTTCCTCGTTTTGAACTTGTTCAGATGGAACTTTTGTGTATGTTTTTTTGTATAAAGTCTTTTATATATGACTTTTGAGAGCTCAATTTAATGTTTGTAAAACTCATTCATTTATGGAGAATAACAATAATGTATTCTTTTTCATTGCTATGTTTTCATTCTTCTTTGTGAATATACTCCAGCTGATTCTTTGTCTACAATTGATGGTTAGTCTTTTTGCTATTGTGAATAGTATATGCTTGTACGTGTCTTTTGATGTGTAAGTGCTAAGGTGCATCAGTCGCGTCTGACTCTTTGTGACCCCATGGACCGAAGCCCGCCAGGCTCCTTTGTCCATGGAATTCTCCAGGCAAGAATACTGGAGTGGGTTGCTGTGCCCTCCCTCCTGCAGGGGATCTTCTGCACCCAAGGATAGAACCCACGTCTCTTATGTCTCCTGCATTGGCAGGCAGGTTCTTTACCACTGCTGCTGCTCCTAGCACCACCTCACTTTAGAATTGCTAGTCATAGGCTGTACGTATGTGAATTTTTAATAAATATTGTTAAATAACTTTTCAGTGTTTATACCAATTTACATTTCTACTAGCAGCATATGAAAATTCCAGTTGCTTCACATCCTTGCTAACGCTTAGTTTTCATTTTACTCATTCTGGTAGATATACAATGATATTTCATTCGATATTAATTTGTGTTTTTTGTGATGACTAATGAAGTTGAGCAACTCTGTGTGTGTGTGTGTGACAGAGATAAGGGACTTGTAACCAAACATGTAAAGAGTTCCTAAAAATGAATTAAAAAAATTTTTAATGGCACACAACCCAATACAAAATGGACAAATATTGAACAGGCATTTCAAAAAGTAGATACTAAATACACACACACTGGTTCAGATCTTCATTTTTATTGGTCTTGTCTGTTTGAAAATCTCATTCTCACGTTACATTCAAAGCTTTCTGCCTTTGTGTGAGCAGTTTGGTGAGGAGGGGAATATGGAGATAGCACTCATACTTATTCCCTCACCTTCCTGTTCCCTCTGCCCCCAATCCCTTCTTCACTTTTCTAGGAGGAAGGCAAAGGGCCAAAAGATGTCTTCTTATATTAATACAATGTGATAGCCCATGGCAAGGTTTATGACCCTTTTTCCCTTGTCCTTACTCCTAAGTTGGTTTGTCCATAGCTTTCCACAGATAAACACTGCCACACCCAGGAGGTAGCCTCAGTCTGTATTCCTTTCAGTTCAGTTCAGTCTCACAGTCATGTCTGACTCTTTGTGACCTCGTGGACTGCAGCACACCAGGCCTCCCTGTCCATCACCAACTCCTGGAGCTTTCTCAAACTCATGTCCATCGAGTCGGTGATGCCATCCAACCATCTCATCTTTTGTCGTACCTTTCTCCTCCTAGCTTCAATCTTTCCTAATATCAGAGTCTTTCCCAGTGAGCCAGTTCTTTGCATGAGGTAGCCAAAGTATTGGAGCCTCAGCTTTAGCATCAGTCCTTCCAATGAATATTCAGGATTGATTTCCTTTACAATTAACTGGTTGGATCTCCTTGCAGTCCAAGGGACTCTCAAGAGTCTTCTCCAACACCACAGTTCAAAAGCATCAATTCTTTGGTGCTCAGCTTTCTTTATGATCCAACTCTCACATCCATACATGACTACTGGAAAAACCATAGCTTTGACTAGACGGACCTTTCTTGGCAAAGTAGTCTCTGCTTTTTAATACTGTGTCTAGTTTTGTCACAGCTTTTCTTCCAAGGAACAAGCGTCTTTTAATTTCATGGCTGCAGTCACCATCTGCAGTGATTTTGGAGTCCAAGAAAATAAACTGTCACTGTCCATTGTTTCAGGGCTTCCCTGGTAACTCAGTTGGTAAAGAATCCACCTGCAATGCAGGATTGCCTGCAATGCAGGAGACCCCAGTTCAGTTCCTGAGTTGGGAAGATCTGCTGGAGAAGGAATGGGCTGGAGAAGGGATGCACTGGAGAAGGGATAGGCTACCCACTCCAGTATTCTTGGGGTTCCCTTGTGGCTCAGCTGGTAGAGAATCCGCTTGCAATGCAGGAGACCTGGGTTTGATTCCTGGGTTGTGAAGATCTCCTGAAGAAGGGAAAGGCTACCCACTCCAGTATTCTGGCCTAAAGAATTGTTTCCCCATCTATTTGCCATGAAGTGATGACACCAGATGCCATGATCTCAGTTTTCTGAATGTTGAGTTTTAAGCCAGCCTTTTCACTCTCCTCTTTCTCTTTCATCAAGAGGCTCTTCAGTTCCTCTTTGCTCTTTGCCATAAGGGTGGTGTCATCTGGATATATGAGGTTATTTATATTTCTTCTGGCAATCTTGATTCCAGCTTGTGCTTCCTCCAGCCTAACATTTCACATGATATACTCTGCATATAAATTAAATAAGCAGGGTGGCAATATACAGCCTTGTCATACTCCTTTCCCGGTTTTGAACCAGTCTGTTCAAAATTCATGACTGAAGCAATTGAGCACATCCCCTATGTTGTGTGATAGAGTAGCCATTGTCCACCTGAGACTATCGAGCACTTGAAATATGGCTAGTTCTAATTGCAGTGTGCTATAATGTAAAATAGACACTGATTTTGAAAGCAGTGCAAAAAATGTAAAAATACATCAATAATTTTTACATCAGTTACATGTTGAAATGCTGTTTGGATATTGTCAGTTAACTAAAATAAACAAAAATTAATTTAATCTCTTTAGAAAAATCTTTTTAATGTGGCTACTAGAACATTTAAATTTACATGTATGGCTCACGTTATTCCAAATTCATTACACCCTTATGAGACACATTTAGCCCATGATAATAAAATTACATCATGACTATGGAGATGAGAACTTAACTTACAGCATGTGTACATGTCCAGTTCATCCAAAGGTGGGAGCAACTATTAAGATACAAATTGAAAATGAGGGCTTTGTTTTCATTGCCTGAAAATTTTCTGATATATAAGAAGACCATTCCTACATACCCTGACCATGCTTGAGGCATGCGGTGCACATTCCGTATGTTTTCATATCTGGAGCCTTGGGGTGATCTCAAGTGTTTAGAGTCAGGTAAGAATCAAGAAAAGCTATAAGTTTTATGTGCTCCGTGAGGATTTGTCCCATAGGTTGGTGGAAGGTATAATGATGATCAGTTTGTGGAGTAGCTGTGTTTAAGTCTTATTTTCTATACATGAGAATATTGGCCTGAGAAACTCAGACTTTATTTAGTTTATTTAGGCATAATGTTAAATATGTGAGAGTTTAGGGAACACAATATTCTCACTAATGAACATCCAGGTTATTTGAAACTTCTGTGGAAAACCTATTTTGTTTATATTTGTTCTGAAACATATTAATCCAATTTGAAATATTAGTACAAATAGTATAACAACAGAAATTAAATCTTTGGTAATTGGGGCTCTCTTATTGTCTCAGACCACTCATCGTGGGCACAAATTCTCACATACAGAATTGAAAACATAGATAAGTCTGTATCAGAGATGGAATTGAGTGTATATTAGACTAAGACCAAAGACCTGTAAATTTCCTTTTTGGGGGGAATAAATATGTAATAATATTAAAATAGGTAGCAAAATTTTAAATTAAGGTTTTAGTTGGGAGGTCTGGGTCTGGTTTAATCTTTCAAATGTGTGTAGATGGTCTATGGATATATGGATATATGTCTAAGGCGGTCAAATATATTTATATGTATGCTAAATTTCCATTCTAAACATCCTTGTTTAAAAAAAGATGTATCCACATTTATTCTGTTTAGGAAAGAAGATATGCACTGGATATATTTTCCCAAGGCTCCTATTATAAGTAATTCCTTTTTTAAAATAGTGAGAAACTGAGAAGTTATAGGTAAATGAAATCTACAGACCTTTAATCTTATTTTAGTTTTAAATATCAGTATCTTCCCCTACTAAATATTTATAAGGTCTAATAACATGCAGGAAATTTGAAAATAATTTAAGTTAATTTACAGTATTTTCTCATTTCTTTTCCATTCTTTGCCAAAGGTATTTCTGGGCAACATAGCACGCTAGTCAGCTTTAACTGAAACTTGACTTTCCCCAGGGGACACCAGTGCCCTTGCAGTTCTCTCTAAGGAAGATCTCTCATCATCCATGCATCTCACTCATGCATGTAGAAACCTCAGTCATTCTTTGGCTCTTATCCTGTTCATATGGGTACCACATCCACTAGGTTTTATTTTAGGCATATTGACATCTGCTTGAATTTCCTACCTCTTCTCTACCTCTGTACCTCCGCTAGTTCCAATTTTTTGTTTCTTCCCCAGATTGTTAAAACAGACTGCTAACTTGACTCCCTAAAACCAGTTTGTTCACTCTTGTCACCTTCTTGTGACAAGAGTTTTCCTATAACACTGACCCCACCCAGAAACATGCTTAGTATGTTTCTGATAACCTCTAGGACCAAGTTGCTGAGAATAGACTAAGCCATTTGGCATGTTGTAAGGCTCTTCACAATCTGGAGCAAACCTATCTTTTCTCCCTCATATTTTATTATTTAAAAAACTTTTTTCCATGAAAAATACTTGATAATTTTGACTATTCAAACAATTCAGAGGTGATTAATTATTTTTGCATGCATTTTTCTATGTTAATGTAAATATTTATCATCAGTATGATGGTAATGATAATAGTCTCTGTCTTATGTGGATGTAAATGAGTTAATGTAGGTAAAACATTTAGTGCATTGATTCACACAATATTACACAACTTGTTTTTTTTTTCATTTACTATGTTTTCAAGGTCAATATATATAGGTCAAACATTTGTTTTAACACTTGCATTAAAACAACAACAAAAAAACAGTTGCATAATCCACGGTATAGATGAATCTTGATTAATTTTTCCCTTTTTTATGAGCTATATCTTCTTTACTTTTAAAATTGTACATATTTTTGTGCCTGTAGTCTTCATATTAATACTCTTTTTCCATAGACATGTGGAGAAATTTGCAGGAAAACATTGTGAAGTGAAGTAATTATGTGATCTACTACCACCAACTATAAATAATACTAAAAAATCTGATTCTAGTGCCAGAATAGAGAAATTGGTTACTACAAGAGAACCCCTAAAATAGATCAGTACTACATATAGGCATACCTTCAAGATATTGTGAGCTTTGTTCCAGAGCACTGCAATAAAGCAAATATTGCAATAAAGCGAGTCACATGGATATTTCTGTTTCCCAGTGCATACAGAAGTTATGTTTATACCATGCTGTAGTCTGTTAAGTGTATAGTGCCATTATGTTAAAAAAAAGCTGTGGACATACCTTAATTAAAACATACTTTATTTTTAGTAATGATAACCATCATCTGAGCTTTTAGCAAGTTGTAATCTTTTGGCTGGTGTAATGTCTTGCCTTGATGTTGATAGCTGCTAACTGATCTGGGTGGTGGTTGCTGAGGGTTGGGGTGCCTGTGGCAATTTCATAAAATAACACAACAATGAAGTTTGCCCTATCTATTAATTCTTCCTTCTTTGAATGATTTCTTTGTAGCAGGGGGTGTTGTTTCAAAGCATTTTACACACATCAGAACCTCTTTCAATATAGAAGTCAATCCTCTCAAACCCTGTTGCTGCTTCATTAAGTTTTTGTGGTATTCTAAATTCTTTAAAGACTTTTAACATTCTTCAGAGTGCCTTCATCAGAATAGATTCTATCTCAAGAAACCACTTCTTTTGCTCATTCACAAGAACCAACTCCTTACACGTTCAAAGTCTATCATGAGATTGTAGCAATTTGGTCATCTCTTTGGGCTCCACTTTTCATTTTCTTGCTATTTCCGCCACATTTGCAGTTACTTCTTCCACTGAAGCATAAAGTATGAGGCCCTCAAAGACATTAGCTGCTTCCAAACTCCCATTAGTGTTGATATTTTTACTTCATCCCATCAATCACAAATGTCCTTAATGGCATCCAGAAGGGTAAATTGTTTTCAGAAAGTTTTCATTTGACTTTGTCCAGATCCATCAGAGGAATCATTATCTTTGGCAGCTACAGCGTTATAAAATGTATCTTAAATAATAAGACTTAAAAATTAAAATCACTCCTTGATCTGTGGGCTACAAAATGGATATTGTGTTGGCAGGTGTGAAAACAACATTAACCTTATTGTATATCTCCATCAGAGGTCTTGGGTGACCAGATATATTGTCATTGAGCAGTAACATTTGGAAAGGAGTATTTTTCCTGAGTAACAAGTGGGATTAAAATATTCAGTAAACCTTGTTGTAAACAAATGTGCTGTCATCCAGGCTTTCTTGTTCCATTTATAGAGCATAGAGTAGATTTAACATAATTATTAAGGGCCCTAGGATTTTCAGAATGATAAATTTATTTTGAATTAATTGATTTATTTTTTAAATTGACGTATAGTTGATCTACAATTGCCTTCAATTTTGAGTCACTAGCTGCATTAGCTCCTAAAAAGAGAGTCAGTCTGTCCTTTGAAGCTTTGAAGCCAGACTCCGACTTCTCTCTAGCTATGAAAGTTTTAAATGGCATTGTCTTCTAATGTAAGGCTGTTTTGTCTACATCGAAAACTCTTGTTTACTGTGTTTCCCTTGTGGCTCAGTGGGTAAAGAATCCGCCTGCAATGCGGGAGACCTGGGTTTTATCCCTAGGTTGGGAAGATCCCCTGGAGAAGGAAAAGGCTACCTACTCACTCCAATATTCTGGCCTGGAGAATTTCATGGACTGTATAGTCCATGGGGTTGCAAAGAGTTGGACACGACTGAGCTACTGTCACTCTCACTGTAGCCGTGTTATTTAGTTATCTTAACTATATCTTCTGGATAACTTGCTGCAGCTTCTACATTAGCACTTGCTTCATCTTGCACTTTTATGTGATGCGCTTATGTGATTCTTCCTTCAAACTGTAGTTTTCTGAGTGACAGTGCTGGCCTTGACTGTGGTTGTGAGTCCTAACAATGCCCAAGTTGTCATAGTTACCTTGGCCAGGGGGTATCAAGCAGTTGATGGTGCAGGAGGCATTGCTGACAATCTTGAGAGAGTTGACATACTTCTCATAGTTTATGCTCATCACAAACATGGGGGCATGTGGAATCCTCCTGGAGCAGGCCTCAAACCCATGTCCCCTTCATTAGCAGGTATGTTCTTAACTTCTGGACCACCAGGCAAGTCCTATTCTTGATCTTAAGGGGAATGCATTCAGTCTTTTATCAGTAAGATGATGTTAGCTATAACTTTTTTGTAGATGTCTTTTACCAGTTCAGTTCAGTTCAGTCACTCAGTCATGTCCAACTCTTTGTGACCCCATGAACAGCAGCATGCCAGGCTTCCCTGTCCATCACCAACTCCTGGAACTCACTCAAACTCATGTCCATTGAGTCAGTGATGCCATCCAAACATCTCATCCTCTGTCTTCCCCTTCTCCTCCCGCCTTCAATCTTTCCCGGCATCAGGGTCTTTTCCAAGGAGTCAGTTCTTTGCATCAGGTGGCCAAAGTATTGGAGTTTCAGCTTCAGCATCAGTCCTTCCAATGAATATGCTGAATTGATTTCCTTTAGGATTGACTGGTTGGATCTCCTTGCAGTCCAAGGGACTCTCAAGAGAATTCTCCAACACCACAGTTCAAAACTATCAATTCTTTGACACTCAGTTTTCTTTATAGTCCAACTCCCACATCCATACATGACTACTGGAAAATCATAGCTTTGACTAGGTGGACCTTGGTCAGCAAAGTAATGTCTCTGCTTTTTAATATGCTGTGTAGGTTGGTCATAACTTTTCTTCCAAGGAGGAAGCATCTTTTAATTTCATGGCTGCAGTCACCACCTGCAGTGATTTTGAAGCCCCCTAAACTACAGTCTCACTGTTTCCATTATTTCCCCATCTATTTGCCATGAAATGATAGGACGGGATGCCATGATCTTCCTTTTTTTGAATGTTGAGTTTTAAGCCAGCTGTTTCACTCTCCTCTTTCACTTTCATCAAGAGGCACTTTAGTTCTTCACTTTCTTCCATAAGGGTGATGTCATCCACACATTTGAGGTTATTGATATTTCTCCCGGCAGTGTTGATTCCAGCTTGTGCTTCATCCAGCCTGGCATTTCACATGATGTACTCTGCATATAAGTTAAATAAGCAGAGTTACAAAAATTAAAGATTTGCTGAGCATGGCCCTACTTATCAGAACAACATCCAGTTTTCCTCACAGTCAGTCTCTCATAACAGGAAGCTTCCAAAAGCCTCTTATCCTTATCCATCAGAGGGCAGACAGAATGTAAACCACAATCTCAGAAACCTAATCAAACTGATCACATGGACCACAGGCTTGTCTAACAGTGAAACTATGAGCCATGCCATGTAGGACCACCCAAGACAGATGGGTCATGCTGGAGATTTCTAACAAAACGTGGTCCACTGGAAAAGGGGATGGCAAACCACTTCAGTATACTTGCCTTGAGAACCACATGAATAGTATGAAAAGGCAAAAAGATGTCTTTTATAAATTGATTAAATTTCTTTCTATTCCAGTTTGCTAACAGTTTTCTTAGGAATTGATGTTGGAGTTTGGCAAATATTACTTCCATATCTGTTGAGATAATCAAGATTTTTCTTTTTTAGTTTGTTAATATAGTAATTTATGAATGTTAAATTTGCATTCCTGAAATAAACTCCATTTCATCATGGTGTAATATTCTTTTTATGTATTGTTGGATTTAACTTGCTAGAATTTTGCTGAAAATTCTTGCATCTATATTCATGAGAGATATATTGATCTGTAGTTCTTTTCTGTCATATGTTTTTGGTCTCATAGAACGCTGATCTCATAGAATGTTAGGCATTATTTGTGCCTCTTCAATATTTTGGAATGATTTTTGTAGAATTGATATTATTTCTTTTTTAAATACCTGGCGCAATTTCCCACTGAAGCCATTTAAACCTGCAGGTTTTTTTTTTTTGTTTGTTTGTTTTATGAGGAATATTTGTAATTACAAGTTCACATTTAGTTATTTTAATAGATGTAGGGCTATCAGGTTATATATTTTTTAAAAAGATTAGTTTGGTGGTTTTCAAGAAGCTTGCCCACTTCATCTAAGTTTTCTAATTTGTTGATACAATGTTACTAAAAATTATTCTCCTTCTGTTCCTGTCTTTAGAATATGTAGTGATACTACTTCTCTGCTCCTAATTTGATAATTTATATCTTCTATTTTTATGTTTACCTATAGGTTTTTAAATTTATAGCATATTTTGTAAAAAATCACTTTTTGATTTCTTGATTTTCTCTATTGTTAGCCTGTTTTTTTATTTCATTGTTTTCCTTTCTTCTGCTTACTTTGGGGTAATACACTCTAACTGTTTTTTAAAGTGGAAGCTGAGATCATCAATTTAGAACCTCTCTTTGATCAATTCAGTTCAATTCAGTTCAGTTCAGTCACTCAGTCATGTCCGACTCTTTGCGACCCCATGAACCGCGGCACGCCAGGCCTCCCTGTCCATCATCAGCTCCCAGAGTCCACGCAAACCCATGTCCATCAAGTCGGTGATGCCATCCAACCACCTCACCCTCTGTCATCCCCTTCTCCTCCTGCCCTTAATCTTTCCCAGCATCAGGGGCTTTTCAAATGAGTCAGCTCTTCGCATCAAGTGGCCAAAGTATTGGAGTTTCAGCTTTAGCATCAGTCTTTCCAATGAATATTCAGGACTGATTTCCTTTAGGATGGACTGGTTGGATCTCCTTGCAGTCCAAGGGACTCTCAAGAGTCCTCTCCAACACCACAGTCCCAAACCATCAATCTTCAGCGCTCAGCTCTTTTTTTATAGTCCAACTCTCACATCCATACATGACTACTGGAAAAACCACAGATTTGACTAGACGGACTTTGGTTGGCAAAGTAATGTTTCTGCTTTTTAATATGCTGTGTAGGTTGGTCATAACTCTTCTTCCAAGGAGGAAGCATCTTTTAATTTCATGGCTGCAGTCACCATCTGCAGTGATTTTGGAGCCCACAAAATAAAGTCTGTCACTGTTTCCATTGTTTCCCCATCTATTTGCCATGAATTGATGGCACCAGATGCCATGATCTTAGTTTTCTGAATGTTGAGCTTTAAGCCAACTTTTTCACTCTCTTCTTTCACTTTCATCAAGAGGCTCTTTAGTTCGTCTTCACTTTCCACCATAAGGGTGGTGTCATCTGCTTATCTGAGGTTACTGATAACTCTCCTGATAATCTTGATTCCAGCTTGTGCTTCATCCAGCCTGGCATTTTGCATAGCATACTCTGCATATAAGTTAAATAAGCAGGGTGTACTTCTTTGCTGATTTGGAACCAGTCTGTTGTTCCATGTCTGGTTCTAACTGTTGCTTCTTGGCCTGCATACAGATTTCTCAGGAGGCAGGTCAGGTGGTCTGGTATTCCCTTTTCTTTAAGAATTTTCCACAGTTTGTTGTGATCCACACAGTCAAAGGCTTTGGCATAGTCAGTAAAGCAGAAATAGATGTTTTTCTGGAACTCTCTTGCTTTTTCAATGATCCTGCAGATGTTGCAATTTGATCTCTGGTTCCCAGGAATTGAACAGGGATTTCCTGCCTTGCAGGCAGATTCTTTACCAATTGAGGAATCAGGGAAGCCCTATGTATCTCTATGTTTAAAGCTAATTTCTTGTAGTGAGCATACAGTTGGGTCTTACTTTCTTTAACCCAGTCTGATGATATTTTTTTAAACTGGGATGATTAAACAATTAATAGTTATTGTAATTGTTGATGTGGTTATTTTTGTCATTGATATGGTTAAATCTATCATCTAACAGTTTCGCTTGTATTTGTATCAAATCTTCCTTATTTCTTTCTTCTGCTTTTTTGTTCTTTTGCTTCTTGAATTATTATTATTATTATTATTATTTTTTGGATTTCACATTATTTTAAATGAGTACATTGCATTTGTTTTAACACTTGTTTTTACCTGTGGCTTATTTATTCATTAAAATAATCAATTATATGATTTATAATTTAGCATATATTTGTTAATAACTGTTGTATTCAATATTTAGAGAAAAATTATTGGAACAGGTGAATCTTGATCTAGGCTTTTGAAGAATGATAAGATATGCTTGGTTAGAAAATCTATCATAGGTTAGTAGAAGGGCATGAGTAAAGGCACAAAGGTGGAAATTAATAGGGCAAGATGGGTAAATTAGCAAGAGAAACAAAGGTATAAAAGTTTTAAGAACATAATAGGAGACTAAAAATGTTTCAAGGATTGATTTAGAAAAATAAAAGATTGTTAAAAGTCTAACAATCTTAATGAAATTGTAAAACATATGCATATTTTATAACTTTCATGGTTTAATTGTCACTGTTTTTATTCTTAGGAAGTAAGCTACCACTAAAGAAAATAAACCTCTGGATTGAAATGAAGTTAAGATAAAGATAAAGTTAAAATCTTACAATTGACTAGTTATATTTGGTCAGTAATTTCCTCAAGACCTTCTTTATTACCAAATAGTTTGATTCTTATCTCACTTTTTTTTTGGGGGGGGGACAGTTTCCTGTTTTAAATTGTATATTGCTTTCTCTTGGTTTTATTTACTCTTGGACAACTCACAGTGTTCTTCATGTAACTTTTTACCCATGCTGGACCCTAAAGTATTGTTATTTATCCATGGTTCTATTGTCGGTCCCATATTTTTCTTTCTTTCTTTTTTTCCTCACAATATACTTTCATATAGGTTCTCTGACCATTTCAGTAAGGGCTGGGAGGTTTTCAGATTTTGAGTTGTTTTGAACTTGGAACTATCTACCCAACTTAGGTTTGATTTCTTTTTTTTCATCTAGGGATTGATATTTTGGCTAATATCAACATTCGAGAGAAGGTTTCACCTTGCCTTCATATACAGATTTTCCTCTGAGGTATTTGAGCCTGATGACCTCTCTCCTAGGAGGTCACCATATTGATACTGAACTTAGTGTGGACACCCAACTGGTATAGTGCACCGCAGCCCAGAACTCCTGGGTTCAAGCAGTTCTCCAGCCTCAGCCTCCTGAGTAGCTGAGATGCATGCCACCATGCCCAGCTGATGGCCTCTCTTAGAGTCTGAAATCAAGCACTACCTTGGTTTTATCTTCTAACAGTTTTTGAACAAACATAGCAAATATAATAGATGCTAGTGCTATGTTCAACTACTGCCCTAAGTGCTTTATTTTTTTTCTCTTTTTTTTCTTTTTCATTTATTTTTATTAGTTGGAGGCTAATTACTTTACAATATTGTAGTGGTTTTTGCCATACATTGACATGAATCAGCCATGGATTTACATGTGTTCCCCATCCCGATCCCCCCTCCTGCTTCCCTCTCCCTCCCATCCCTCTGGGTCTTTCCGGTGCACCAGCCCTGAGCACTTGTCTCATGCCTCCAACCTGGGCTGGTGATCTGTTTCACCCTTGATAGTATACTTTTTTCAATGCTATTCTCTCAGAACATCCCACCCTCGCCTTCTCCCAGAGTCCCAAAGTCTGTTCTGTACATCTGTGTCTCTTTTTCTGTTTTGCATATAGGGTTATCATTACCATCTTTCTAAATTCCATATATATGCATTAGTATACTGTATTGGTCTTTATCTTTCTTGCTTACTTCACTCTGTATAATGAGCTCCAGTTTCATTAGTTTCTCATTAGAACTGATTCAAATGAATTCTTTTTAACAGCTGAGTAATATTCCATGGTGTATATGTACCACAGCTTTCTTATCCATTTGTCGGTGATGGGCATCTAGGTTGCTTCCATGTCCTGGAAATTATAAACAGTGCTGCGATGAACATTGGGGTGCATGTGTCTCTTTCAGATCTGGTTTCCTCGGTGTGTATGCCCAGAAGTGGTATTGCTGGGTCATATGGTAGTTCTATTTCCAGTTTTTTTTTTTTTTTTTTTAGAGATATTTCCAGTTTTTAAAAAAATCTCCACACTGTTCTCCATAGTGGCTGTACTAGTTTGTATTCCCACCAATGCCCTAAGTGCTTTATAAGTACTGATTCACTTGATCTTCACAACATTTTAAGGTAGTAGTACTATTATCATCTTCTCTATTTTGCAGACAAAGAATTAAATACTTCAGAGAGGTTAAATACTTTATCCAGGGCTACCCCCAGCAAGTAATGGAGCCAGGTTTTTGAAATAAGGTTGTCTAACTTAAGAACCATGCTTCTAACTAGATATTTCCGTAGTTTTCTGGAGATCCTTACTTTTACGTAAGTATGTCAGATACTTGAAATTCAATGTCTCCAAGCCTGAAGTCATTGTTTGCTTTCCATCTGCACTGTCTTCCTCCAGCAGATTTGCCTTCTTTTCATATCTTAGTTCATGTCATTTTCCTTTCAGTCATTTAGACATTTAATTTGAGTGATTCTGTGCTAACTATTATAGTTTCTCCTTCCTTCAGTTGATCCCTGTATCTTATTGGTTTGACTTTTTATAACTGTCGAATAAGAACATTCTACTCATTTTCATTGTCTCAACTTAGTTTGAGTTGTGACCTCTCGTTTGGAATATTTAGCCATTATTTTCTTCTCAGAGATGCTTGTGTGCTCTCTGACACCTTGATGATCTTACTGGTCTGTACTTGTTAGTTTATGTGTCTCTCTTCTCCGTTAGACTCTGCTCTTGTAAAGAAGGACCTTGAATTATGACTGTGTACTGTCAGTACTTAGCTTAATATGTGACATATAATTGGTACACAGTAAATATTTTGTGAATACATGAACTAGTTTGTCATTTGATGTTAGTTTTGATGGCTTTGATAACATCAGATAGTTTTTTGGGGAGATTTACTTTTGGAAAACTGTCTTTCCATGCCTATTTTTTTAAAATTATAGTTTCTATAATTGTAGTGATCAAGGATAAAGTGGATTCTTTCTTATATGTTTTCTTCAAAATATATTGTATAGCAAAATAAATTCAAAATTACTAGAACCTTTTTATGGTTTGTGATAATCAAATCTAATTCTATTTTCAAGGGTGAAATATGTTTTATATTCTCTTGGTAGCAATGAAACAGCAAGAAGTGTTTATATTCTTTCTGTATGCAAAAATATAACTTATGTAAACCACTGCCATCTCAGAATGAGTGTGTTGAAGGAGGAGGCAGATGAATTAAATGTTTCTTCTTGGTAAAAAATGTAACAGTTGAATGTTAATTGCATCCAATATTTAAGTAATGACCAATATTAAGTCACTCAATCGTGTCCGACTCTGCGACCCTGTGAACTGTAGCCCACCAGGCTCCTCCATCCATGGGATTCTGCAGGCAAGAATACTGGAGTGGGTTGCCATTTCCTTCTCCAGGGGATCTTCCCAACCCAGGGATTGAACCCAGGTCTGCCGCATTGCAGGCAGACACTTTAACCTCTGAACCACCCGGGAAGCCCTATGACCAAAAGTGACAGGGAATTTTGGGGTCCAAATTTAAAGTATACCGGGGGGTCTGCATTTGCTAATAATTTCTAATGGTAGCTATATTCACTAATAATTTCTCTGCATCAAATAAATGAATAAAGATATTGTTCTGAGGGGAGTGCAGGAAAGGTGGCAGTTGTTTTCTACATGGGTAAAATCCTCATATGAAACATGCTGCCGACTGTGAGACTAACAGGCTTCCTTCTGTTTTGCAAAGCACAGTTCTGCCCCCTGTTAACTGTGTGCCTGTGCTTTATTTGCAGCATCTGGCGAGGCCCCAACGTGAACTGCACAGACAGTTCGGGCTACACGGCTTTACACCATGCAGCCTTAAATGGACATAAGTAAGTGCCACTTATTTGGACTGGAATCTGTGTGTATTTAGTTACATGTGATGAAGTTAATGATGTCTGATGGTTCCTGTCTCAGGTTGCCGCGAGTCCCCTGAGCTTAGATGAATTTGGAGAAGCACCAGGTGTTCAACACTTGACATGTTGAAAGTGGTAGGAATGTTGCTGAGGATGAGTAGGCGCAGAGTGCAGATCAAGTCAAAGATCACCCAGGGAAAATGGAAGACGTGCCAGGACCATGTTAGTCATGTGTACATTTGGCATGGGAATGGGATAAACTAGGGGTTCCCAACCCCTGGACGACAGAGGGGTACTGGTCCATGGCCTGTTAGGAAGCAGGCTGCACAGCAGGAGGCTAGAGGCAGGAGAGTGAGCAAAGCTTGTCTGTATTTACAAACTCTCCCCATCACTCGCATTAATGCCTAAACTCTGCCTCCTGTTAGGTCGGTGACATTCATTAGATTCTTAGGAGCGTAAACCCTATTGTGAACTGTGCATGTGAGGGATCTAGGTTGCATGCTTCTTGTGAAAATCATCCCCAAACCACCCTTCTCACCACTCCCTGGGTCCGTGGAAAAATTGTCTTTTACAAAACCAGTCCCTGGTGCCAAAAAGATTAGGGACTGATGGGATAAACCACTTAATGATGCCTCCCTACTGTCCGGGGTGTCTTCACAAATTATACGGTTATTCACTAAGAATGAACTCTTTTAGTAGAGTCTTGCTCTTATAAGCCATGGCCACTTCCACAAACCTCTTTGAAATCCTCAAACTAAGCTAAAATGCTTTCTCTTTGTCGTTCATGGATGGTCTGTCAGATTTTAAACCTCTTTAACCTGTGGAATTATATTTCAAATAATGTGATAGTCTACAATATGGGGAGTGAAAGAATGTATAACCATCAACACTATTTTATTGACAGTGTTTTAGCCAGGAAACCTAATGGTTTAGTGACAAAGTGTGAGGAGTCCTCTGAATGAGTCAAACGTTCTGTTGTCCTTCATCAGAAGAAAGGTGACCTTGTTCATGTGTCTCCCCTCCTATCTGTTTTTCCTTTGCTTTAATGATTCAAGTTAGTCTTTTCAGGTCTGGATCATTTCATTTCACTTCAGTTGTTTTAAATATGGTAATTACTGCCTTAAAATTACTAAGTGTGCTAAGTCGCTAAGTCGTGTCTGCCTGTTTACAACCCTATGGACCATAGCCCACCAGGCTCCTCTGTCCATGGGATTTCCCAGGCAAGAATACTGGAGTGGGTTGCCGTTCCCTTCTCCAGGGGTTCATCCTGACCCAGGGATTAAACCTGTGTCTCCTGCATTGCAAGCGGATTCTTTTACAACTGAGTCACCCAGAAAGCCTCCAAAATTACTGCTGCTGCTGCTGCTAAGTCACATCAGATGGCAGCCCACCAGGCTCCCCCGTCCCTGGGATATTCCAGGCAAGAACGCTGGAGTGGGCTGCCATTTCCTTCTCCAATAAAATTACTGCTAGTTATCTTTTAATTTTGCATTTAACATTTCTTTCATTCTGTGAACTGAGACACAAAGGACTTGGTTATACTTGATTACACTTCATGGCCTTAAAGCTCTCACACAAGGACCTTACCATTTTTGTCATTATTTATCATTATGACACGTTTACCTTAAAACTTATTGCATAAACTGAACATTATCATTCTGTTTGAAGAATCTTTGAATTATGTAAAATATCATAAACTTAATGTTTCATCACTTAGATCCTTAGTATTGGGATTCCCAAATTAAATTTTTTTCATCCAGTCCTTATTCTATATAATGTCACCTTATACCGTCCAACTTAGAACTTTTTATTTTGCCGAGTCTGTTTCAGCTATATTGCTACCCTTCTCTAGAGTGGAAAATGTGTCCAGATCTTTACCATCTGAACCTTTTAAAGGAATTGCTGTTTATTCTTCCTCATACCTGAGTGATCAGGAGGGAAGTCGATTAAATCAGCCCAAGTCGACTTCTTTGGCCATCTTAGTTGTGGATTCGGTGGCTCTGGTGGAACCATATTTCTCAGTCCCAGCTGGGAAGACAAGCTATCAAGTATAATGGATGGAAGATCTTGGGCTTGACTATTTGAGCTATACAACTTTTCTTGTTCTACCTCAGCTTGGCATTATTTCTCAAAACAATATTGTACCCAAATGTCCCTTTCTTGGTTTCCAGTGAAGTTTTAAGTAAACGTTTTTGATTTATATGTGACATCCTATGAAGTTCTAACCACTGAGATATATTTCTCTGAGGCCTCTTGTGCAATTTTTAGTTTTATCGGCAGTGTACAAAGTGAGGATAATATACGTGAATTAAATAGCAGTCATTAAGCTTATCATAAAGAGATGGGGATCTGACTATATTTCTTTTAAGAGCTTTAATTGCAGGTGTTCTCTGAGGATTATATATCTCTGCTTTGCTTTCATCTAAAGGTATCATTTTTCTTTTAATTTTTTTTGCTTTCTTTCTTTCTTTTCTTTTTTTTTTTTTCAAACCACTCAGATGGCATTCCCTCCCTCTTACTTTCCCAGAAAAGAAAGATTTTACTTAGTGTCATCATACAGGTATTGGACAAAAGTAGGAAAATTCTAATCCCATCTCTTCCTCCCTGCCAGTTATGTGACCTTGAGCCATTTAATTAACCTCTTTATGCCTCAGTTCAAATGCACTGAATACACCATATTCCTTCTAATTATAACATTTTTGTGATATAATATTTTGTTATTTATGGCTCAGTTAGGTATTATGATGTTACAGTTCTGAAATTTGGATTTTCATCAAGAAAGAGTTCTTGATTTTAAATTATTTAAATTATCAAGGACTTTTAAAGTTAGAGATAATTTATTCTATCCTACCTTCATTACTTCTTTTATTTTATAGATGGAGAAACAAGACCATGCTGGATAAGTGACCTAGTGGCCACTTAATCATTAAGGTGGGGCTGTATCTAGAGTCTGAGTGTATACTTTTACCTGTAATTTACATTATATCCCTCTGTGACTGTATGCACATCAGTGTCCTAGTTTCTTGTTGGTTTTTCTCTGTTACATTATGTATTTCTGGCTGCCTCCCATTATCATCAAGTAGTATATTCTCACGGACTGCTCATTTAAATATTGCCATAAGAAAAGATATTTGTAGAATAAAAACTTGTCATAGAATATACCTCAGAGCCAGAGGACAATGGTTTTCCTTTTCTTTGTCCTTGGTATTCTCACTTCAAATAGGTAATGAAACATTGTGCTGTATTCCTCCCAAGCAAGCCTTAGCAGTCAGCATAGAAACACTTCATTTTTATCCTTGTTCCTGCTGCTGTTGTATCCATCAACTTTAGATTGTTTTCATAAACATGGTTTCTAGGCTGAAAGTGTTAGTTGCTCAGTCGTGTCCAACTCTTTGGACCCCATGGTCTGTAACCCACCAGGCTCCTCTGTCCATGGGATTCTCCAGGCAAGAATACTGGAATGGGTTGCTATTTCCTCCTCCAGGGGATCTTCCCGGCCCAGGAATTGAACCTGGGTCTCCTGCATTGCAGGCGGTTTCTTTATGAACTGAGCCACCAGGGAAGTTCGTGGAATTATGGAGCTAGAAGAAATGTTACAGATTCTTACAGTTTATTCATTTGGTTTGGGCACATGCTTTCCCCTTTCCTCCAATATATAATCTGTGGCCTTCACACTGCAAATTAAGACTGTATCCTCACTGTTTTGTATGTTTTATAGAGAGTCTTGTTTATCACTGCTAGTTAGCCCACAAATGAAAAACAACATTCTATATACCTGAAATACATTATTTCACAATGAAAAATTCATCTCCACTTAGCCAAATCAGGACACAGTAGAAATTGTACTCTTGGTGATTTCCTGAGTCATTTGTAATTACAGATGAGAAAATTGTTACTTTTAAATGATAGAAAAAGCACAGTTAGTAGCATAAATTTAACTGGCAATGATTGTAAATGAATTATTTCAGTAGATAGGCTAGAGATCTTTTCTTTATCTTTTCTTTGTTTTCTTTTTAAAATATGGAGGATTCATTGTCTCTCTCATATATTTCTTTTGCAAATTTTATTGCCTTAATTAATTCTCTTCTGAATAGCAATAGCAGTTTCTTCTGAAATAGCCAACTTCCTCTCTCCTTTCCTCCACTTCCTCCTCCCTTTTCTTACTCCCTCCTTTCTTCCCTTCTTCTCTCCTCTTTCCCTCTCTTTCTCTTTCCTTCTTTTCTTTGCTCTTTTGTCTTTTAAAATAATAATCTTATTATTTTAATAATCCCTATGAAGTTTTACTAAATTTGTATGTTCATATTTCATTCTGATTTCTCTCTTCTTAGAAAATTGCTGGTTTTATTTTCTTGTTAAGTTTCATCTCATTAAACTATGTTGGGTACATTGTGATTCTTGGATGCTGTTTTGGAAAATGTCAGTACTAAATTGTTATTGTATCTTTGAGATATGCTTGTTATTTGATATGTGTGGGGTTATATTCTGTTCTTGCTTTTGATTCTTTAAATATTAATGCTTGAATCCTAGACAAGGATTCAATTATAGATAATCCTCCATTATCTATAATCAAGATCGTATCTCAAATTGAATCTAGACTCTAGATGGTAAACTATCTGCTATACCTTTGATTTGCTCAGAATAGACTTTCTAATGAAAGATGGGCACTTCCTCTAAGAATTTATATAATCTAGTTCATGAAGTTGCTCTTTGAATCACCTACAAATATCTTTGGTTGATTGCTTCTTTCTTGGATTAAAATATTAACTAGTCAAAATTTGACTTTATTCACTCTATCTGGAAATAAACCTATGAGAGTGAATTCAGTATATAAAGGAACTCCAGTTAGAAAATGCAGTGTATTGTCCTAAAGTCTTCTGACCATGTTGAGCATATTTGCAACTTTATTTCCAAAAAGGAGAAATAAAATCTTCAAGAAAGTCTGAAATCAAAAGGGCCTTAATGACTTTGAGAATTTCATTAGTTTATTAATGGATAATTTGTATGTCATTAGTTTATTGCATCCATATGAAGATGATTTGCATTTATTTCAAAATTCTTTGACTTAGCAACAAACACAGGAAGATGAAATAAAATAAATTTCTTTGGTTAACTCTAGGGAAACTTGCTGTTGAGGTAAAGAAATTTGAATGTTGAATCTTCCCAGTTAATTTAATTTTGCTTAGAATGTATACTAAACTTCTTAAAAGACATTTCATACTAATCAGAAGTATTACTTATGTCTATCAAAAAATGAAACAAATTAAACATGATAGCAAAAATCAATACTTTTAGAATTCCTATTTTTACCTGAACTTACATTTTTAACCTCAAGCTGCAAAATGTTGCAGTGATTTAAACTGAATTATCATTAAACTTAATTGGGTATTTTGTTTTGTTCCTGGGAAATGGAATTATTTTTTCTGTGATCTCATCAATTACATTTATTTTAGTGTTTTGGAGAGTTTTTTGTCAAATGCTGTAAGAAAGATTACCACTTTATGTTTAATGTATAGGTATTTTCTGCTTGCTAGCTTATAGACAGTTTTCATCAATATAACTTAATATTTCATGCCAGATAACCAAGCACAGTCAGCATATTCATGATACTTTTGGAAGATATAAGATGCAGCTTAAATAAAAGTAAAAAAGAGGCGTTATCTAGGCTCATCATGGTGATCAGTTTCAATTGATACATGTATCAGATCATTCTGTTGTACACTTGAAACTAAAATCATGTTATATTTCAATTATATCCCTCCCCAAAACCAACTACCCCCAAAACCAAAAACAACTACTCTTCTTGTTTAGACATTAGAGAAGGTACCTGAAATTTAATTTGTTCTTGATAAGCCTGGATGAAAAAGGCCTGTATAATACATATTACCTGTGGTATACATGGATACATCATAAGAAAAATTAATAATACTTTATTGATTAATATTTTGCTTAAGTTTCAGTGAGACCAATAGACACTCATTTGATCAAAGATATAACTTTATATTTCAAAAATATGTTTTTATATTAGAAATCTGAGTTCACCCAGTTCATTAACTGGTGTCTCTGAATAAAAAAAAAAGATTTTAAAATAAATTTAAATTAAAAAATAAATTTTATAGAATATTTATTTAATAAGATAGCTAAAAAACTTAAATATAAATAATAGTATTTATTTAGAATCTTGGTGTTCACCAAAGACAATTTTATAAACATGAAGATTATTCTTTTCTGATTTAGATATTAGGTGGTAGTAACTTACAATACAAATAATTAGTAAGATGGTCAATTTTTTCACCATATCATAATTCTTCCTGATAATAAATGCATATCACACACATTATTTGAAAATGTCAGCAAAAATTAAGCCCAAGAACAAATGAAATTCTGAGTGGTTTGAGAGTAAAAGAAAATAGTATTGATGACTCCATCAAATTTTCCTCTTTCCTCTTAGAAAGGAAATGTTTTAGAAGTTTCAGAATTCTTTTTGATTTGCTTAAGCATGAAGAATGAAATTAAAACCCTTCACATAATTTCCCCTTTTTAATATATGTATTTGGAGAAGGCTTTTTTTTTTTTTTTTTGTAGGGTAAATTCTACTGATCACTCCCAGGTAATTAACAATGCTTCCTTTGGTGTTATTTTACCTTTATTTAATACTGATATATTTCAGTTAAAGAAAAGAGAAGGCAAAAATTGTTTGACATTGCAGCAAACAGCTTTAAGAATAGTTTTTGACTGTATACAGTTTTACAGTAATATTCGTTTCCCATTTGATTCATACCAAAACTCTTTTAGACCGGCAGCTATATGTAATCTCTAAATTCCATTTTAACAGTGTCTGAAAGAGAGACAGAGGTTATTTGAATTGTCCAAGGTTGGTAAAGAATCTGCCTGCAATGCAGGAGCTGCACAAGACACAGCTTTGATCCCTGGATGGGGAAGATCTCCTGGGGGAGGGCATGGCAACCCACTCCAGTATCTTTGCCTGGAGAATCCCATGGACAGAGGAGCCTGACAGGCTACCGTCTGTAAGGTTACAACTAAAGAACACTGATGAAAGAAATTAAAGATGACCCAGATAGATGGAGAAATACACCATGTTCATGGATCAGAAGAATCAATCTAGTGAAAATGAGTGTATTACCCAAAGCAATCTGTAGATTCAGTGCAATCCCTATCAAGCTACCAATGGTATTTTTCAGAGAACTAGAACAAATAATTTCACAATTTGTATGGAAATACAAAAAAAAAAAAAAAAAAAAAACCAACTTGAATAGCCAAGCATTCTTGAGAAAGAAGAATGGAACTGGAGGAATCAACATGCCTGATGTCAGACTATACTACAAAGCCACAGTCATTAAGACAGCATGGTACTGGCACAAAGACAGACATGTAGATCAATGGAACAAATAGAAAGCCCAGAGATAAATCCACGCACCTATGGACACCTTATCTTTGACAAAGGAGGCAAGAATATACAATGGAGAAAAGACAATGTCTTCAACAAGTGGTGCTGGGTAAACTGGTCAACCAGCAGTGGAAGAATGAAACTAGAACACTTTCTAATACCATACACAAAAATAAACTCAAAATGGATTAAAGATCTAAATGTAAGACCAGAAACTATAAAACTCCTAGAGGAAAACATAGGCAAAACACTCTCTGACATAAATCACAGCAGGATCCTCTATTACCCACCTCCCAGAGTAATGGAAATAAAAGCAAAAATAAGCAAATGGGACCTAATTAAACTTAAAAGCTTTTGCACAACAAAGGAAACTCTAAGCAAGGTGAAAAGACAGCCTTCCGAATGGGAGAAAATAATAGCAAATGAAGCAACTGACAAAGAATTAATCTCAAAAATATACAAGCAGCTCCTGCAGCTCAATTTTAGAAAAATAAATGACCCAACCAAAAAATGGGCCAAAGAACTAAACAAACATTTCTCCAAAGCAGACATACAGATGGCTAACAAACACATGAAAAGATGCTCAACATCACTCATTGTCAGAGAAATGCAAATCAAAACTTCAATGAGGTACCATCTCACGCTGGTCAAAATGGCTGCTATCAAAAGGTCTACAAACAATAAATGCTGGAGAGGGTGCGGAGAAAAGGGAACCTTCTTACACTGTTGGTGGGAATGCAAACTAGTACAGCTGCTATGAAGAACAGTGTGGAGATTCCTTAAAAAACTGGAAATAGAACTGCCATACGACCCACCACTCTCACTGCTGGGCATACATACCAAGGAAACCAGAATTGAAAGAGACACATGTACCCCAATGTTCATCGCAGCACTGTTTACAATAGCTAGGACATGGAATCAACCTAAATGTCCATTGGCAGACAAATAGGTAAGAAAACTGTGGTACATATACACAATGGAATATTATTCAGCTATTAAAAAGAATGCATTTGAATCAGTTCTAATGAGGTGGATGAAACTAGAGCTTATTATACAGAGTGAAGTAAGCAGAAAGAAAAATACCAATACAGTATATTAATGCGTATATATGGAATTTAGAAAGATGGTAACAATAACCCTATATGCGAGACAGCAAAAGACACACAGATAAAGAACAGACTTTTGGATTCTATAGGAGAAGGCGAGGGTGGGATGATTTGAGAGAATAGTATTGAAACATGTATATTACCATATGCGAAATAGATCGCCAGTCCAGGTTGGATGCATGAGACAGGGCGCTCAGGGCCAGTGCACTGGGATGACCCTGAGGGATGGGATGGTGGGGAGGTGGGAGGGGGGTTCAGGATGGGGGACACATGTGCACCCCTGGCTGATTCATATCAGTGTATGGCAAAGACCACTACAGTATTGTGAGAAATTAGCCTCCAATTAAAATAAATTAATTAATTAAAAAAAACAGAGACACGACTGAAGTGATTGAGCACACACAGGCGCACACACACACACACCAAGTTACTAAATATTAGAGAGTTAAGACTTCAAACCAGATATTCTGATTCTTCACTGCTTTTGTTATTCTCAAATACTGAATCCTTTTCACCACTTTCTAAGTTACTTATCTGAGAATGGAAGAGCTTATATAACAACTCTTAGGTGGTGGAGAGGTGAGAAGAAGCATAGAAACTGGGCAAACTTCAGATTTCCTTCTGATTTTCAAACTGTTCTTTCCAAAGGTGACTTGAAGGAAGCAGTTTTACTTTTAAAGAATTTTATTTTTACTTGGGGCAAGAACTAATATTTGTATAGTGTTTTACTATTCATTGAGTGACTTCTCTTTTATGTTCTCATTTAATGTTCTTACCAGTGTTGAGCAGTAGGCACTATTATTATTATTTTCTACAGGAAGGAAGAAAAATAAGACTAATCGATACTCTAGCAGGCATATTATTGGTAGTTTGCATAGTTGGGATTCCTTGGTGGCTCATATGGTAAAGAATCTGCCTGTAATGCCAAACCTGGGTTTGATCTCTGTGTTCGACCGCTATCCCTGGCTTGGCAAGATCCCCTGGAGAAGGGAATGGCAATCCACTCCAGTACTCTTGCCTGGAAAATTCTATGGGCAGAGGAGCCTGGTGGGCTACAGCCCATGGGCTCGCAAAGAGTCAGACACAACTGAGCAACCAACACTTTCACTTGCATAACTGGTACTTTACATTCAAGTCCTTTAAATTCAGGGCTTATAAAATAATACTATTTTTAGAAAAGAAATGTTAAAATGAGGTTTATTTTTCTCTGAAATCTTATCATTAGAATAATTGTGTCAGTGATAGAACTTGTCTCATAAATGAATTTCCCTCTTAAAATAATTTCTTAGACTTGGAGGAGGAAAGTGAAAGAGTATACAAGTATAAACAACACACATTCAAAGTATGTTCTGTGCCATGGCTGAAAGTTGTTAATTTTTTTTCAACCTCTCAGGGTCTCTTTCCTACTGTGCTGCTTTCTCTTTTATATGGATCTTCAATCCTTTATTCCACTTCTCTATCAGAATAATGTGTAATTTCCTGAATGTCTTTTAGCAGGATGATAACTTTTTGTTTGTAAACAGGGTGTTTGCTTGCACCTCAACTCTTCCTCCAGACTAAATCTCAGATATAAGTTATCTGGGAATACTCTGTTTTTAAAAAAGATGTGAAGAGGTATACTTTTAAGTTATTTTACTAAATTTGTTCAGTTAATAAAATTAGATAGATTTTGCCCAAAAGATCTCTAGTACTTGCATGGGTCAGTCAATGAATGCTGTCTGTGTGTGTGTGTGTGTGGTGGTAGTTTGTTCCAGGTAAGTAAAATAGCCAAATGTTGAATAGGCAAACTCTTAAACCCAATTGTATGTCTCAGTACCAGAATGATAACTCTAAATTTCCAGTCGGTAACTAATATACTTTTATGATTATCTGTCTAATAGTAGCCATATTGTTCAGCATATTTTCTTCTGTTGTATTTTTCTTTTCCTTCTTAGGGACATAGTTCTCAAACTGCTTCAATATGAGGCCTCAACAAATGTAGCAGACAACAAAGGTTATTTTCCTATTCACCTGGCTGCCTGGAAAGGAGATGTGGAAATTGTGAAGATTCTTATTCATCATGGACCATCACATTCCAGAGTCAATGAACAGGTGCATTTGTCAAGTATTTGCTCATGCTGTGATTTTTGAGAGTTTTGTGAAGTCAAAGCCACACTGAAAAATTGATTATTTCTGTCTTTACCCTGCCAAAGATCCTCCTACTGCTGAATTTGCTAAAGGAGATATTTGAAAACTTCTTTGACATTTGTTTATAGGTACATTGGCACTAAGTTGCACATTTGTAAAGATATTTGTTAATAAGAAAATCCCACATAACAGAGGTAGTTCTAGTATTTTTGCCTGCCTTACATGAGAATCCATTTTATAATTATTGAATATTTAAAGATAGAACAGAATTTACATTCATAATGTAAAAGTAGGTTTTCTTATAAAATTTTAGATGCTAGAACAATGATGATAGCTATCATTTGCATAATACTTTAACATTTACATTGCACTTTTATATTAACTGCTATTTTGTGAATTAAAATGCAAATACAATGTATACAGTTGCTAGACACATATTAAATTAAAAATTTCCTGTACACATACACACACACACACACACACACGTTTGCCTAGAGTAACTTCAGTAAAACACAGCAGCAGGATGAAACTGACAGATAGTCAAAATATTTGCAACTACATAGCATTCATGTTATACTTAATGCATATATTTAAAAATAATGCCATTTTCATTGTTCTAAATAAATAAGACCACACATTCCAGAAAGTAAAATACAGTCCTCTAGTACAGTGTGATAACAAATGAGCTCTGCATGCCCCCTACTGTTCCCATTTTGTAAAACTATATTTGAAAACCAGCGTGCAGCCCAACAATTGAATTACAAAGAGGGTATTAAGCTGCAGGTTGGCCGCTGTCCAGTATGGATGCAAGGAGGTTACTCTAGGGCAAACACAGCTAATATAGTACAATTAGCATATTGTTCATATGGGTACAGCCTTTGCAGACACTTGACTGAAATTCAGATTAAAAATGAATACGTGCTAGCTGTATACAGCAAAGGGAAGAAAATATAATATAATGATATCTTACATCAAAATGTAGTTGTGTAAAGAACTAATCAGGAAAAATGTTTTATTAATTGGAAAAATGTCTTGTTAATATATATCACAATAAAATGTCTATGTTTTCATGTTACAAAATGCAAGATATTTTTATGACAATAGTGAATTCAAGTCTTTATGAAATGATGGATATGGCTGTCTTTATTTATCATTCTAAAAAGGAAATTTATGAGAATGCTGCCTGTTCCTCAGAAAACCAAGTTAAAAGATTATTGGTGGGATGAGCCATCTGGTGGTTATTCTTAAAACTGAATGCCCAAAGCAAACCTAAAGTAATAAGATGGAAAAACAAACCAAGGTGAAACAATGGAGTATTAGTTTCTACAAACAATATTTTTTAAATGACATGAAAATAAGGGAAAAAACCCTAACCCTAACCAACATTTACATTTGAATGTTGAGGATTTTAAATAACCTAGAGAAACTTATTTTCTGTGATGTTGAATATGTCAGTTTAAATTAAAAAAAATTTTTTTTTGAGGAGATTGGACTTCAAAATTCTTTTTTCAATTCTGTTACTTTATGTTGTGGTTTCTATTATAAATGAGTAGAAATTTTTTGAGATTTTTAATACCATTTTTTTTACATATTTTTTGTTGTTATTATGTACATACTCCTTTAGTACTGACATAGATCTCTCATTCAATGTTATTTCTTCTAAAAGTTTCTGATGTAGGAATTTTGTTTTTCATAGGTAAATTCTGATTTTAGCTTTATTTCCCACGCCCTCCCCAAATGGTACAGAAGTATACTAATTAATTATATAGCTTTATGTAGTTAAGCAATAGAGGGCAGGAATGAAAATGATAATGAACATTAACTGAGACTTATGATAACTGGGCAGTTTTACCTACAATATGTTATTTAATTAATTTTTGCAATTCTCTGAAGTGATTGTTATCACTTCCATTTTATAGACAGGAAATCAGGCTCAGTAAAGCGAAGTAACACATGTAAGTTCACACATTACTGAGTGACTTAAACTGAGACTTGGACTCAGATCTCTATAATTTCAGAGCTGTCCACAATAGTACACTGGTTTTACATCATAGACCCTATCACTTATGGAGTGCTTACTATATGCCAGGCATTGTGCATAGTACTTCATCTACATTATCTTTCTAAGCTCTACCGTTGCCTAATGAGGTAGGTATTACTTACTGTTCCTGCTTCATATATGAGGAAACCACCTTAGAAACACTAAGTAACTTCTTGATATCCCAGCTGCTAAGAAATGCAATTAGTACTTGAACTCAGGTTTTTCTGATCCAAAGCCCAAGCTTATAACCAGTACTACATTATGTTATGATGTTAAAATTATGCATAATCATCAGGGCTTCATTCTGATTTCTGATTGCTAACTTTGGTTTATTATACAGCTTTCTTTCAAAATAATTCTAACTTACGTTTTAATATTTTAAGTTTATAAGGCATTTTCCTATATGTTATCACCTTTGATTTATTAGTTGTATTCTAAGGTTACAGGGAAGGTAATATTCTAATTTTATAGTAAGATAGGCCCAGAGGGATGGAATGATTTACTGTTGCTAATAAATACATGTTAGCACTTCAACCTGGGTCACCATTTTATGCTGCCCTAGAATTAGTGGTCAATTTAGAGTGAAATAATTTTGAAAACAAAGTGGACTCTGCCCTAATTATTGTTTTTATAATTGCCACATCTTTCCTGTCTTTTGTCACTTCATTTATTATTTCTTTTTCTGTTATGTATGTTTCAATTTATATTTCTTTGTATATTCATTTCCCTCCTGTCTTTCTTCCCTCTTTTCTTTTCTTCCACCTTCTCTTCTTTTTCTCTTTATTTTTGCATTAGGACATCAAAACCAGAGGAACATTTTCTAAAAAGTATATTCACCAAAACTTCAAACTTTGCATTCACCAAAACTTCAAATCCAACTAGTATTAGATAGTTTCCATTAGTGTTACTTTGAAGTAAAGCCTTCGGTAAATAGCTTTTGTAAAGCCAGTTTCATACTGCCACCCATTGTCTGGAATTATCCTAATTTTTTAGAGAACACTTATCTGATAAAGAGGAAGAAATTCAAAACAGTTTAAAAATGTTTAATGTAGACATCTGAAGAATTGATACTTTTGATCTGTGGTGCTGGAGAAGACTTAAGAATCCCTTGGACTGCAAAGAGATCAAATCAGTTAATCCTAAAGGAAATCAACCCTGAGTATTCATTGGAAGGACTGATCTGAAGTTGAAACTCCAATACTTTGGCCACCTGATGCGAAGAGCTGATTCATTGGAAAAGGCCCTGATGCTGGGAAAGATTGAAGGCAAAAGGAGAAGGCGGCAACAGAGGATGAGATGGTTGGATGGCATCACTGACTCAATGGACATGAGTTTGAGCAGCCTCTGGGAAATAGTGAGGGACAGGGAAACCTGGCGTGCTGCAGTCCATGGGGTTGCCAAGAGTCGGACAGGACTTAGTGACTGAACAACAACAGAGTGTAGATATACTGACAATTATTAATTAGTATGTTATTGCAGCCTATTTATTTCAAATTGGATTTTTTTAGACCACTAGTGATTATGTATATGAGTATACAACCGTGGTTTCTCTAAAGATACCACAATTGTGGTCTTCACTGATGTGACAAACCCATTGTATCTTAGATATTATGGATAAACTCTATGAACATTTTCTCCTAAGTCTGGAATGATTGAAATATTTTTTTTTGAGATCTGAATAGTGATAATTGGAGTTAATAGAAAATTTCAGTTTTGCACTTGTAATTTCCTAGGCTAAGGCCTTTGCAAGGTAGAGAGGTCTTTGAGGATTTGTTTCATAATTCACTTTTCTATTTCTCAAAGAGGTGCTGTATTTTTAAAAATGAGAAGTAATCTCTCTTCAACCAATGGGAAATTTGGTTCAGTCAGGAGGCATATGTCTATATCATTTTCATGGTTTAAAGTAATAAAATTGATTTTTAAATCATGTTTATAAAATTTGATCAGATAATAAAATCAGGGAGTGTAAGCCTCTATATTCTAAGTCTCTGTGAGGAAGAAGACTATGGTGACACATTTAAACTAAGAATAGGAATGGCATCCTCAAAATGCTAGAAAAAACAATATCTCACTCTGGATTCCCCATCTATCAGATCATAACTTTTTGTTGACTGTCTTTAAAGAGTATGTTTTTCATCTGAGTTTGGCCTTCAAAGGCCCTCTCCTGATATTTTTTGGAAAGTAAAATAGCAAGAAACTTTTTTCTCCCTTGTCACTCCTCTTTTTAAGTTTTCAAATCTACTCTCTACTCTCAGCTTACTTACCTGCATTGTTTTATTATCCAGAGCAAGACTGAGTTACAATAACATGTGTTTGGGTTTGAACGCTTAGGACAGCTAAGTAACTACTTCCTATTTCAACTCAATTAGTGTTCTTTTGGGCAAAATCCATAGAAATTCTGCTTTCAGATCATTAATTTTCTGTTTTTCTTCCTTGACAGTGTAGAAAAACATGGTAGGCAGTGTGGTACGATGGAAAAAGCATAAATAGGTTTTGGATTCTTATGATACAGGTTCCAAAAGATCCTGATTCTCCATGGACATGTAATTTAGTCTTTTTGTATTTTAGTTTCCTCACCCATGAAGTGGAGATGTTAATATTAGTCTTGCAGGATCATTTATAAGGGTTAAGGGAGACAATATATGTAAAGTTTTTAGACACTGAGCAAATGGTAGTCACAACAGTTGCTGCAGAAGATGCTATTAAAGGTACCGACTTTGGGTCTAGGCTATTTAGGTTCAAATCCTGGCTCCAATACTAAATGGCTGTATAAGGCTGTATAACAGCTACTTATTCAACTACACATTACCTCAGTTTCCTCATCTGTAAAATGGGAACAATGACAGTATTGTTTATCTCCTAGTGAGGATTAGGGGCTTCTCCAGTGGCTCAGTGGTAAAGATCCAGCTGCGATGCAGGATACTTGCAGGAGACACGGGCTCAATCCCTGGGTTGGAAAGATCCCCTTGAGGAGGAAATAGCAACCCACTCCAGTGTTCTTGCCTGAAAATCCTATGGACAGAGGAGCATGGTGGTCTATAACCCATAGGGTCACAAAGAGTCTGACATGACTGAGCACACACACAGGCCAGCAATGAGGAAGCACACATGAAGCAATAAGTAAGCACACATGAAATGCAGCGGTGTGTGTTCTGCACCTAGTGTTAGCTATGATGGTGACTGAGATGATGACATCCTCCCTTGCTCTCTACAACCCTCAGGTTTTAAATTACTATGTTTAGAATTTCATAACAAATTGAATTTCTGAAAACTTGCACTGTCTGTCTTTGTCTTAACAGAACAATGAAAATGAAACTGCCCTACATTGTGCAGCTCAGTACGGACACTCGGAGGTAGTGGCTGTTCTCCTGGAAGAACTGACCGATCCTACCATCAGAAACAGCAAGCTGGAAACGCCTCTGGACCTGGCAGCCCTCTATGGACGGCTTAGGGTGGTCAAAATGATCATCAGCGCACACCCTAACTTAATGAGCTGCAACACCCGGAAGCACACGCCACTGCACCTGGCTGCGCGCAATGGTCACAAGGCCGTCGTCCAAGTGCTGCTGGAGGCAGGAATGGACGTCAGCTGTCAAGTGAGTCTTCTTGTCGCTGTGCTTCCAAAACAATGGTGTTTCTGCTTTGCTTTGCGATGCAGATGTTAAAATTTACATCTTAGTTACATGTTAAATTTACAGGAAGAAATACTAACATTTTTAAATCAGGCAAATGGTCCACATGTATTTTTCTAACTACTAAATTCAAAGTATCCTGCCACACTCTTGGGAAATATGAAGGGATATAAGGCCTACTCTCTAACCTCATTCTAACTTGAGGGCTTTCCACATGAAAAATTATTACTAGATGGCAGTTAATGTGTGGCCTTCTTAGTAATTGTTTCCTTTATTCCAGTATCTAGCACACAGCTTGACATACACCAGGAATTCAGTCTAAAATTGAGTGAATGAAAGAAAGAAATGAAATTGACTTTAATTTTTGAGTATGTACTTTGTGTTTAATATGTTGACACGTTTAGAATCTAAATCTCACAGCTATCTTGTGGGATTGAGAGCTATTAAGTTCCAGTACAGAGATGAGGAATCAGATTCAAAGACTATAAACTTGCCTAAGGACACATAGCTCATAAACCCAGAATGTGATTTAAGACTTACTGATTAAAGTCCAGGCCTCTTTCTACAATAATGTGCTTGTATTCATGACAGATAATGGGAGGATCACTATACCTAAGGGCAAAAAGAAAAAATTTTTAAAAACTTTACCATTTGCATAGGTGAAAAACTTTCTCTTAAAATCTTCCTTGATCATCCTCAGAGCAGAAACCAATCTTTCCCTGCAGTGCTCACAAATTCTTGTCTTCTGTGTTATGTTCCTCCCTCCTTCTACCCTCAAAATGATTCTTAATTTTCATACTAACTCTATGCCAAGAATAGTTGAAAAAGTATCCTGAGGTATGGTACTTTTTAGGCATTGAAGATACCATGATGAAAAAATAGATATGGCCTACATTTCCACTAAACTTACAGTTTATTAAAGGAAATAGATAATCATATAACATTATAATGTAGTACTATAAATGCTGTGATGAGGAAGACTAGATTGATGTGGAACACACAGGGAGAGTGCTGCACTTCAGGGGCAAGCAATGCTTCCTGAGTGAAATTATATTTAAACTAAGATTTGATATGTAGTGTAGGTCTGTGGTTCTCAAGTGTACTCCCCAGACCCTTATTATTGGGGCTTCCCATGTGGCACTAGTGTTAAAGAACCTGCGTGCCAAAGCAGGAGATGTAAGCTGTGGGTTTATCTCTGAGTCGGGAAGACCCCCTGGAGGAGCGCATGGCACCCCACACCAGTATTCTTACCTGCAGAATCCCATGGACACAGGAGCCTAGAAGGCTACAGTCCATAGGGTCGCACAGAGTTGGATACACTGAAGCAACATAACACGCACACACGCATCCCAGGTGACTGAGCCAGAACTCATGGTGGTGCCCAGAAATCTGGTCCGCAAGCTCTCTAGGTGACTCTGATTCAGGCTGAAGATTGAGCACTGGTGGTATAGGTGATGGAGAGGTAAAGAGGACTAGGAGTTCTATCCTACCAGGCAGAGGGACCAGCTTTTGAGATTCTTGGGGAAGAAAACAAGGGAATGATACTGATGAAATGTTTAGTATGCTTGGAGCATGAATAAGGTACAGAAGGTCTGGGGAGAGTTGGGATAGACAAGAGAGGATATGGAAAGGAAAGGAAGGAGAATATTTTCCAGGTTTTTTAAGCCACATTAAATTGTTGTGATTTTATTTGCCATTAATATTTATTTA